>NC_138546.1:25522336-25909959 GCF_964234715.1 Podarcis melisellensis
GCAACCCTTAACAAACCACACTCCAAAAATCTTTGAGGAAAAGAATGTGCTTCAAATCATGGGACCTGTAGTTTAAGGGTGCTGAGAATTGCAGCTCTGTAAGGAGAAATGACAGTTCCCATGATTATTGGTGGGAGAGTGTGCTTTAAACATACAGTATAGTATGGATGCAGGCCCAGTATCTGTTAGCCACCTTCCTCACTGGATAAGTGCTTGAACATCTGGCATGGATGGCATCACCAGAAATGCAACAGAGCAGTTTGTTCTTTCCACCTTCCCACAAGGCAGGATAATTGCTTGGCTGGTATCCACACTTCCACGTGTCCTGCAGATCGACAGCAGTCTGCCCATCCTAGTCCCTCTGTGGCTGAAGAATCCCTTCCTTTCTCCCAGGAGTGCTGGGATCAATAGTGGGAATGAATGGACAGCTTCAGTTTGAAGGAAGAGGGCAATGCTTCACTTTGAGCTGCTGTTGAAATATTATACTGGCTGCCAGATTCTTCTGCTGACAGTCAGGGGCTGGTGACAACCAGTATCAGATGAAAGGCGTTATTGGTTATCTCTTCCCACCTGCCCCCTTTTTTTGTATGAAGACACCTGTGTCCAGACAAAGCACATGGAAACATGTGTACATGTGTTCTGAGCTGTGTTTGTCCAAACAGAAGGAGGCCAGCAGCGCTCAGCTGAGCAGGTTTACTGAAGAAGATACAAATCTATGTTGCGACTACCATGTATATTCTGGCCACCTCACCTTGAAAAGGATATTGTAGAGTTGGAAAAGGTTCAATAAAGGGGCAGCCTAACTGATTGGGGGGGTTCTATGCAGAAAGGTTGTGGCATCTGGAACTTTTTAGTTTAGAGAAAAGGGGAGTAAGAAGCAACATGATAGAAGTTTATAAAATTATGCCTAACGTGAAGAAAGTAGATAGAGATAAGTTTTCCTCCCTCTAACATAACACTAGGAGTCCTGTGTTTGCAGAGAATAAAAGGTTCATTCTTAAGAACTGAGCACCCACTCCTCATACTTTTTGAACCCTGGGAGAACCAGGAGATGCCTAACACAATGGCTCCCCCATCTGATTCCTTTTCTTTTCTCTTTCAGTGAGACGATCATGTTTTTACATCAGATCTTTTACCAGGGCCTGAAAGCACGCATCTCCAGCTGGCCAACCTTGGTGCTGGGTGAGTGTCACTCTTGGCTCTTCATTTTCTTCCTGGTTCAACAGGAGGACAAGCGTCAACCATAACAAAACGTTGCCGCGCAGAGTTGCTCCTATTCAGCCATGGCCTCTCCTCGGATGCTGCATTCCATGCCCTCACCCCCTGGTTTGCCGTACCCCTACAACAACCAGCCAATATCCTGTGCCCACTAGGTTCCAGGGTAGAGTCAACAGGGGCTGGCTGTATCTCCTACCCCACTGCTTCTCACTGTCACCTCTTTGCTCACAGCTGACCTCTTTGACATCCTGTTGCCGATGCTCAACATCTACCAGGAGTTTGTTCGGAACCACCAGTACAGCCTGCAGATCCTGGCTCACTGCAAGCAGAACAGGGATTTCGACAAGCTGCTGAAGCACTATGAGGCCAAGCCGGACTGCGAGGAGCGGACGCTGGAAACTTTCCTGACATATCCCATGTTCCAGGTGTGGGAGGAAGCAGCAGGTGTCTGTCTCAAGGGGGTGCCCAAGAAAGCCTCTCTCTCCTTGCCCAAGTGCAAGGAGAAATTCAGTGTAGATCCCTGGTGCCAGGGATGCCAACTTGAATAAAATATTGGGGGGCCCAGGTAAGCCCCACCCGCATAATTAATCAAAAATATTTTATCGGGGGTGTGGATCTGAAGCAGTGGCGTGCAGTGGAATTTTTCATAGGGGAACA
This sequence comes from Podarcis melisellensis, assembly GCF_964234715.1. NCBI lineage: Eukaryota > Metazoa > Chordata > Lepidosauria > Squamata > Lacertidae > Podarcis > Podarcis melisellensis. The sequence continues at coordinate 25,524,212 of NC_138546.1, forward strand.
GTTAGGGCCAGAGGCACTAGGTTGCGAAGAGGATGGGGGTTTGAAGTCATGCATGTGACACTGTGGCATCCCGACGTCACGCACGTGAGCATCGCACCTGCCTCCCTAAACCGGTCAGAAGATTCCCAGGCTTTGCAAAGGAGGTGCCAGGGCTCTGACAGGATGCTTGAGCCCTCCTGCCTCCTTCCAAAAGCTGGATGGGCTTTGGGAAGATGGCAGGATGGATCTTAAACCCATCACAGCCTTGCACCTCCCTCCCTAAGCCAGGCAGAAGCTTCCTGGGCTTTGGGAAGGAGGCACCAGCGGAACATTTAGGGGACTAGTCACTAGCCTAGTCCCCTTAGTCTAATAACCGCAAACCCCTCAGTCCCTAGGAGCTGATTCTTATGCCTGTTGCTGGGATGGAACAGAGCTGCAGGGCATCTTTTTAAAGCCTGGCTCTTTCTGAATCAGGTCTCTTAGGTACCCTATTAACATTTGAAGAGACTTGCAGGATATTTGTGACAGGTTGGTTTAGGGCAGATCAGGGCATTGCTCTTGGGGTGGCCATTTGGGGTGGAGAGCCTCACTTTTTGAGCAATGGGGACCAATACATTTTGCCCACCCCCAACACAAAAAAGAGGCCTGAGTGAACTAGAGCCACCTTCCCTCACCTGGTGCTCTCCGGACATTTTGGACCAATGCCAATGCCATTTTGGACCTCCTGCCAGTGGCCATGCTGGGCTTTCCCCACTTATTCTCAACAGCCATGGGGATTCTAGGCAGCTCCAAAAAAAAAAAAAAATGCAGAAACCAAATAGCTTGGATGGGAGATGCCCAGAATTTCCTCCTGCTGCTTCCATGTCTTACCTGTGGACTTTTCTGCATTGCACGGAATTGTTCTTCCACCCTCTCTCACCTGTCTCTTCTTCGCCCAGATCCCCAGGTACATCTTGACGCTGCACGAGCTCCTGGCTCACACGCCCCATGAGCATGTGGAGAGGAACAGCCTGGACTACGCCAAGTCCAAGTTGGAGGAGCTCTCCAGGTGGGGAGATTTGGCAGTTCAGGCTGTCAGGTGGAGGGTGTGGTGTGTTGAATTTTGGGCTCAAATTTTGCCATGAGGTTCTGGTTCTGGAAGGCGAGAATGTACCCGGGTGCTACGTGACTGTATGTGCACCCCCGAATACTCGCCACCATCCACGGAGAGAGCTCCCCACAGCACGCTTAGCTCAGCGCCTTAATGAATGCTGAACTTCTCACATTTTTGTATAATTATCACATTGGGGAAAATAAGCCTCCATCTGTACTCCAGCAGAGACACCGTGTTCAGGATGTGTGAAGGGCAGGATGACAAGGCAGCATATGCTATTTTAGAAAATGCTGAGAAGGGAAAACACACATCCCCGAGGAGAAGTTTCAAGCTTGCTTGAGAAACTTCAAAGGCGTGTTGGTCTCAGAGAGACTCCCCGTCTTCGGTTAGACCCGGGACTCTTCCACCGGCCAAGGCTTGGCCGCATGGGCCAGGTGGTGGGAAAAGGGCTCTTGTTGGGTCAGGCAGAGGAAGAGGAGGAATCATAGAACTGTAGAGCTGGAAGGGATCCAAAGGTCTAGTCCAGCCCAGTACAATGGGGGGTGGGGAGGTGTGAGCATCCTGCCATCTCCTCCCTCCAGCCTAAGTGATGGGGACCAGCTCTACCATTAGGCAGAGGGAGATAGCTGCCTCAGGTGGCAGGTGCTGGGAATGTGGGGACTGGCTGAGAGGCCTTAGAATCATAGAACCAGAGAGTCATAGACTTGGAAGGGACCCGAAGATCCATCTAGTTTAACCGCCTGCAACGCAGGAACCCTTGGTAACCCACATAGGCTGCCTGCCATCCTTTACTAAGCTGCCCTCAGGGGCACTGGAGGGTGTTGTCATGTCACCCATCTTGAAATAAGATTCAGCTTATAGAATCCAGTCCAATGAACCTCTGTCCATGGAATGGGATGGGCGCCATTTTGTCCTTCACCTCAAGCAGATGAATGGCTGAAGAATGGTGACCTCCCCTCTTCCCGAATGGCCTTTCTGTTCTCCTTGGGGTGGAGAGAAGGCACAGAGAACAGCCGCCTCCCCCGAAAACCAGCTTTTCTGTCAACCCTTCGCCACAAATGGCTTAAACTGGTGGAATGCTTGCTACACTTGGAACTATGCTGAATGCTAACTCTGTGCCAGGAGCTGTTATCCCCCCCACCATCTATGGGTCCATTTTCTGGACTAGGGGTGGGGAAATAAAATCAGCTGTAGCCGTCCCAATGCAGTTGGCGTTTTGCTGACCTTTTTCCTCTTCCCGTAGGATAATGCACGACGAAGTGAGCGAGACAGAAAACATTCGGAAGAACTTGGCAATCGAAAGGATGATAATCGAGGGGTGTGAAATCTTGCTGGATACCAGCCAGACATTTGTCAGACAAGGTAGCTTCCCTGCAGAGGAGAGACAGAGTGGCCTTTTCTAGCCTCTCAGCACAGCACCATTTCCAGGCCATTGCTACCCAGTCACCCCTTTGGTCGGGGCAGACCATGATGCTGCCTCCAGATGCCGTTGAACTCCAACTCCCATCATTCCCCTGAGCACTGGCTGTGTTAGAAATCATTTGTAGAGTTGGAAGGGACCCCAAGGGCCACATAGCCCAACACCTTGCAATGCAGGAATCATAGCTAAATAATCCATGACAGGTGGCCACCCAAACCCTGATGAAAAGCCTCCACTGAAGGAGAGTCCACCAACTTCTCATGTGGTCCATTCCATTGCAAAACAGCTCTTGCCATCCAAAAAGATATTTAATGATAGCTATCATACCACCTTTCAAGTCTCCTTTTCTCCAGGCTAAACATACCCAGCTCTCTCAACCATTCCTCATAAGGCTTGGTTTCCAGACCCTTGGTCATCATATTCACCCTCCCCTGCACACATTCCAGCTTTTCAATACAGTGGTACCTCGGTTTATGAACTTAATCCGTTCCGGAAGTCCATTCTTAAACCAAAACTGTTCTTACACCGAGGCGTGCTTTCTCTAACGAGGCCTCCCACCACCGGTGCCCTTCCACTATTCGGATTCCATTCTTAGACCGAGGTAACGTTCTCAAACCGGGACACTATTTCTGGTTTTGTTCTTAAACCGGACTGTTCTTAAACCGAGGTACCACTGTATCCTCCTTAAATTGTGATGCCCAGAATGGGACACAAGACTTCTGTGGATGCAGCCTAGAATTGCATTAGCTTGGGGGGAGGGGCAGGTTGCTAATTAGATGTTGTCTGGGACTGATGGGATTCCTAGAGCACTACAGGTTGGCTCCCCCTACTCTTGAGGAGCCCTCCTCTTCTGTTGGGGAGTGAGAGGGGACGATCCAGTCCAGGGCCAAGCTAATGACTCTTGCCTGCTGCCCCAGCCTGTCTCCTGAAGGTGGTGCCTGGGAAGGAAGAATGGCATGTGCCCAGCCCCTGTGACCCAGTGTTTTTCCTCCTCCTCCAAGGTTCCCTCATCCAAGTGCCGATGTCCGAGAAGGGGAAGATCACGCGGGGTCGCCTGGGCTCCCTTTCCCTGAGGAAGGAGGGTGAGAGGCAGTGCTTCCTCTTCTCCAAGCACTTGATCATTTGCACCAGAGGCTCAGGTGGGAAGCTGCACTTGACCAAGGTGAGTGGATGGGAGCAGGTGGCCCCTGGCCTTGCAATGGAGGGCAGTGGGTTTCCAGATACCCCACCCTCTGCCCTCGGAAGCCCTCTAAGAAGTTGCTGCAGGAGAGGGACTGTGAGCAACATCGTGGAAGGGGTGAAACTAGGACCAAGGTGAAACTGTCAGGCTCCCTTGTTATTTTTGCTATTGAGTGCTGGGTGTTGTTTGCGTAATCTTCTATTTATAGTATTGCCATGTAGCTTTTTATATGTTATTATATTTGCCATTGTGTTGTTTTGCTCTGTTATTATGACATTATTATTTTTTTGCAATGTTTACTTTTGAAATGCCTTTCTGTTTTCCTTGTCATAAAATGAGTGGCTGGCAGGTGGGAAAGGGATCCATTTCCCACTCTTTGAAGAAGCTCCAGTCTCCCGTCACTCCCCTGAAAACTCCTCTTGCAGGCCTTGCATGTCCTGGGAAAGAGACTTCCACAACTCTTTCAGAACATCTCCAGCCATAGCTGGAGGTTTCTACCTTGTGAAGGAAAGCTGAGTGTGGAGTTCCTTGGCTCTGTGGACCCAGGAAGGGGGCCTGAGTTGGACCGCGACACTCTTTCGATCACCTTTGTGAATGAACAGTTTATATCCAAAAATCCCAGGCTGCATGTGCACACATACATTTGAATCCCATTATTTTCCTCAAAGGATCCTGGAAAGTGTAGTTTACCCATTGCAGAGTGACAGTTCCCAGGACCTTGAACAAAGTACAGTTCCCAGGATCCTTTGGGGGGGGGGAATAATGGGCTTTAACTGTATAGTGTTGGCATAGCCCCAGTCAGAAACCACATGTCAACCCCCCACCCCACCCCAGTACAGCTTTAGAAACATTCAGTGGGTGGAGTAATGGAAACCATACATGGGGCATGAGAGGCATTTCTGGTCCAGAGTGGAGAGCTGTGCCTGAGAAAAACTTGCAATAAACCAGGTAAGGACTCTGCAAATTGGAAAGGGTGAAATCTGGCTTGGCGAAGACACCTACTAAAGAGCTTGTGCAAATTGTTCATGTCCCTGGCAGGTGAAATCAAAGGGTAGGTGCTGCCATACTAAAAGAGGTATAAGGGAGTCATTGGAGCACCCCACAATAGCCTAAACTTGGCTCCCATAGGTTCAGGTCAGAGGTCACAAGCAAGAGACTTCAGCCAGGAGATAGAAGCAAAACAGCGGCCAGTAGGCCTGATCTTTATTGTTGCAACAAGACTTCAAACTACCACACAGAAGAAGCAGATAGAAGCCCCGAACAATGGTTACATCAGTACTTTAAAGTTTCCCAAAGTTTCCCATAATACATTTCCAGAAGCATCATCAAGACATCATAGATATGTCACAGAGATCCAAGCATGCCCCTGTCACTCAAATATAATCTTTCACATGTACTCCATCGCAGTACAAAGGAAAGCATTTACAGTTCTCTGGTCCCTATGTCAAGTCAAATACACCTCTTTGTCTTGTCCTGGCTTCAGCCCTGACTATCACTATTGTGATTGAGATGCTTATCTGTCTGACACTTTGGGGGCAGGATATCACAGGTTATGAAGATGCCTTGGAAAGGCCCTGCAGATGTGACTGTACATCTCAGAGATTATTGTGGGCTCACTCACCCCTCCCCTTACGCCTCACTTCCCTGGGTCCTAAATGCCACTGGAACTAAGAAGATTGATACAACGGTGTGATTTCTTAGGAATTTCTAAAGTTTTCCCATTGAGCCAGTACATAGATATATTTATCTGTGATTTGGTAATGTGCAGCAGAGGCTCTTTGTCGTTGCCTTGTAATGCAGTGCCAATTCCGCCAATCAAAGGGTGTCTATGGGGCAAGACAACTTTGTAGGTAAACTAGTCCCAAGTTGCTAAGGGCTTTATATACTAATAGAAACACCTTGAACTTGGTCTGGCGTTTGACTTGACACCCTCACTGATGTAGCCAGTAAGTTATAACATCCAAACCTAGAGAGGCAGGTCTCACTAGGCACCACCACCTCCTGCCCCTTCTCTGCCTCCCCAGGTGAAAGGAAAGACCTGCAAGAGAAACAGGGTGGTAAGAACTTCCCGCTCGAGTGGCCCCCTCCTCATACTTCTTTCTTTATTCCAGAATGGTGTGATCTCCCTCATTGACTGCACCCTGGTGGAAGACACAGAGAGCACAGATGAGGACAGTAAGTACTACTCAGACCTTAGGCAAAGTCTACAAACCAGAGTGAGCCTCCTTGTTTGCCCCCTGCAAACTTTGGCCCACCCACACGACACATTTAAAGCAGTACCACACCACTTTAGACAGTCATGGCTTCCCCTAAAGAATCCCGGAAACTGTAGTTTGGTAAGGGTGCTGAAAGTTATTTGTTGTTGTTGTTTAGTTGTTTAGTCGTGTCCGATTCTTCATGATCCCATGGACCAGAGCACGCCAGGCACTCCTGTCTTCCACTGCCTCCCACAGTTTGGTCAAACTCATGTTAGTAGCTTCGAGAACACTGTCCAACCATCTCGTCCTCTGTCGTCCCCTTTTTCTTGTGCCCTCCATCTTTCCCAACATCAGGGTCTTTTCCAGGGAGTCTTCTCATCTCCAGGGAGTCTTCTCTTCAGTTATTAGGAGTTATTAGGAAACCCCCATTTCCTGCATAGAGCTGTGGTTCCAAGACTTCACTGGGGGGGTATTGGTTGTTAAATGACTCTGGGAATTGTAGTTTTATGAGGGGAATAGGGTGGGTGTGTCTCCTAACATCTCTTAGCACCTTTATCCAACTATGGTGGAGATGTGGTCTGAAAATATTGAATTTTCTATGTGCAATTCTATGCAATGCTATTCCCATCTGCTCCATCTGCACTATACATTTGAAACTGTATTGTATCAATTTAAACAGCCTTGGCTTCCCCCAAAGAATCCCACCTCCCAGAGCTGCAAGTCTCCTGCAAAACCTCTGGTCATCTAGCAGCTCAATATTGCCGACACTGACTGGCAGTGGCTCTCCAGGTTTTCAGACAGAGGATATTTCCCAGCACTTGCACCTGGAAATATCACCAAGGAATGAACCCAGGACATTTTACACACACACACACAGAGAGAGAGAGAGAGAGAGAGAGAGAGAGAGAGAGAGAGAGAGAGAGACTTAAATGTATAACAAACAAGACTAATAAAGTATTCCATCAATTCAAGGGGAGAGGGAGAGGTAAAGAAATGAAAGATAGGAAAAAGAATACAGTATATATATATGAGGGCTAGGCATGCTGTGTGTCAGAGCTTTGTCTAAATGTTATGCAGAAGTCTGTAGAGTTAAAAGGTATGTAGGTTTAATTCATGCAAGGTGAACAATAAGTGCTCTCTTTTATACAATATGCATTGCATCTGGACCTTAAACATATAAATTGGTCAGGGAAACTTCTGTGAACATGAAGAAAAATTATTATTATTATTATTATTATTATTAATAATAATAATAATAAAATTTATTCATATCCCACCTTCCCCAGCTGAAGCCGGGCTCAGGGCAGCTAACAACAATAAAATAATACAACATTCTAAAATCATTTCATTATAAAATTACTTTAAATCAAATTGATGGCAACCATTGGGCTAGAGTTCTGTGAAGATTTAAATGAAATAAAATAATTTTTAAAAAGAAAGAACCTGCACCTTTTCCTTGCAAAGTAGATGCTCTGCTTTCCCCACCCCTCAGTTTAATTGAAGCTGGCCTATGAAGTGGTTAAAAATTGTATCTGTGAAGTTATATTTTGAAGAATGACTAAATTCCAGTGTGGGGGGAATCACAGATGGTCCCTGAGCAAAGACTGAGCCTGAAGTTGCCAGAGAAGACTGAGCTATGCAAATGCTGCAGAGATGGCGGCTCCTCTCCCACAAACGGCTGAGGAGGGTTTGATCCTGATGCTGCTCACAAACGCAGCAGTCACTGTGCCACCCTCTTGGCGTTGCACCAAGGCGGGCCCCAGCGCAGTTATGGTTTGCACCCCCAAAGTTACGCTCACCCACCGTCAATCTGTAGTTCACCCTCACAAATCATCTCACTGTTGTGTGCTCTCGATTCCAAAGCAAAAGGATCCGGGCAAGATATAGACCATCTTGACTTCAAGATTGTGGTGGAGCCAAAAGACAGCCCATCCTACACAGTTATCCTTGTGGCCTCATCCAGGCAGGAAAAGGCAGCCTGGACCAGTGACATCAGCCAGGTAAGGCGGAGTCAAGCCCGGGGGAGGAGGAGCTACCCAAATCAAGGTGCCAGAGGATTGGGGGGTGAGGCACACCCCCACCCCACAGGCCACTCTATAAAGAAAGGAAAATATCCAAAAGAAGTTTTGGGGTGTAGCCCAGGAGAGGGCTTTCTCTGAGGCCGACCCTAAGCAATGGAATCCCTTCCACAGGTGCATCTTGCACCTTTAATCTTATTTATTTACTGCATTTATGTCCCACCTTTCACCTCAAGGTGTGAGGTACATGGTTCTCCAACTTATTTAACCCCCACAACAACCTTGTGAGGTAAGTGAAGCTAAGAGATTTGAACTTGCGTCTCCCAAGTCCTGGTCCAACATCCTAACCACTAAACCACACTGGCTTCTGTTATACAGATTTCTGTAGGGGCTCGCCTCTTTGCCTTGGCCTTTTGACACCTGACCTGAGATATGTGTTTTGGGGACCCAAATTCCTGTGGCTGTGATTTTTTTAAAACTCTTTTAATGTTGGATTTTAGATGTTGTAATCCACCCTAGGACCTGCTAGTGAAAGGCTGTTAATAAATTTAATAATACTATCATCATCATCAAATGAATCATTCAGTGTGACTATAATCTTCAGACCATCTGGAATAAAGGTTATTCTAAGAATAGTTTGGGATTGGGGGGTGGAGTTTTGAATGGAGCCAGCATGGTGTACTGGTTAGAGCAGGCTTCCTCAACCTTGGCCCTCCAGATCTTTTGAGACTACAATTCCCATCATCCTGGACCACTGGTCCTGCTAGCTAGGGATCATGGGAGTTGTAGGCCAAAAACATCTGGAGGGCCGAGGTTGAGGAAGCCTGGGTTAGAGTGTCAGACTAGGACCTGGGAGACCAGGGTTCAAATCCCCATGCAGCCATGAAAATCACTGTCAGTCATTCCCTGCCTCTCAGCCTAACCTACTTCACAGGGCTGTTGTGGGGATTAAATGAGGAGGAGGAGAACCATGTGTAACACCTTGAGTTTCTCAGAGAAAAAGGTTGGATAAAAATGCAAGAAATAAACTAATAATAATTTTTTAGAGAATGGGTGGGCTTTCCAGAGTCTACGCAGACATCCAGACACCTCAGAAAGATTCACCAATGCAGAACTCTCTTGCAGAATTGCAGTCCCTTTGCTCTTTTCCACAGTTTGGAATGCAGCTTTCATTCTCCACCCACCTCACGCTTGTATGTGTGTATTTCAGTGTGTGGACAACATCCGCTGCAATGGCCTCATGATGAATGCCTTTGAGGAGAACTCAAAAGTCACCGTCCCCCAGATGATCAAGTAAGTGCCTGAGATGAACGGAGGCACAAGAAGGTAGTTTTCATGGAGTGCTTTTGACGTTGTCGGCTTGCAGTTCTGTTCTCCACCCTATTAGGAGCTGGGGTCCCAGCAATGCAGTCCTGGAAGACTTGCCTCTGTGGTGAAAGGGATGTGTGAGCATCCCAGGGCCCTTGCACAACCTTCCCAGACCCCAGTAAGCAAGGCAGAAAGCCTAAAAAGCTCTTTCTGAAGCTGCTTTACCACGCTCTCCATGTATTTATTTATTTTTCAGCTGTGTAGCCAAGGTTTCGATCACATAAGTGATCGGCTCTCCAGATGTTTTGAGACTACAATTCCCATCATCCCTGACCACTGGTCCTGTTAGCTAGGGATGATGGGAATTGTAGTCCCAAAACATCTGGAGGGCCAAGTTTGGGGATGCCTGCATAAGTAAATTAGGCGTAAATGGCTGGTCAACTTTATTTTTTTAAAAAAACTTAAAGCTTTTCCCTTTAGATATCCAATATGTTTTCAAGAAAAGCAATTTGCCAGGCCCTAGAATTCCGGCAATCCAAATTATTAAGATTAAAGGTCTTCTAGAATTTGGCAATACAACTCTGGGCTGAGATGAGAAATAAGTTATTTGTTTTTCAAACCCCGTACCGTTTACATAGACAAGTTCAAAAGCACCAGGTGGAAAGGTGGAGTAACAGTTTATTTAGTTATCAAAGAGATCTCAGCAAACACCTTATCCCTAAAGTCAGCCACCTTTGAGCAGTCCCACCACATGTGTTGATAGGTACCAACTATGGGGCAGGTTGAGGTATATTCTTGCTTCCTTTGTTTAAAGCGGCTGTGAGCAAGATCCTTGTTGTGGAACAGCGGCAAACAAATAAAATGATGAATGCACAACTGAACCAGCTTACCCTGTTTGTCAGTGAATGCCTGCGTGGGCCCCATGAATATTCTGGTTCCCCTGTGTTCTGTGGCCAGAAGGAAATGATGGTTTGCCATGCTGCCGTTTATCTGCATCTTTGTACTTTCCAGGTCTGACACCAGCTTGTACTGTGACGATGTAGACATCCGATTCAGCAAAACAATGAACTCCTGCAAAGTCCTCCAGATCCGCTATGCCAGTGTGGAGCGGCTCCTGGAGAGACTGACAGACTTGAGGTTCCTCAGCATCGATTTCCTCAACACCTTCCTGCACTCTTACCGGGTCTTCACCACAGCTATGATTGTCTTGGACAAACTGATCACTATCTACAAGAAGCCCATCAGTGCAATTCCTGCAAGGTGAGTCTACCAGAGGTGTCACTTCCTCTTCCCCCCTGTTGGAGGAGGATACTTTCTCCTGAGAAATGCAATATGGGCTTGGGGAGGTGAGGCAAAAATGCCATGCATGGAGAAGGCTATTGATGACTATTAGCCACGATGGCTATGCTCTGCCTCCCCAGTAGAAGGCACCAACACTTCTGAAGACCAGTTGCTGGAAACCACTGGAGAGGAGAGGGCTCTTGTGCTCGAATCCTGCTTGTGGGTTTCCCACAGACATCTCTTGGTCCACTGTGAGAACAGGATGCTAGGCTAGATGGGCAACTAGGTAGATTTCCCAGCAATTAGAAGTTCCAGCCTCCGTACCGCTTGGGGATGGGACAGACAAAGGAAAGGGAAAGGGAAAGTGATAGCAGGTGCAGAGAGTCAATGAGGTCTCTTCTGGTTTTGTTGCCCACCAGGTCTCTGGAGCTCCTATTTGCCAGCAGCCAGAACACCAAGCTCCTGTATGGGGAGCCTCCCAAATCTCCGCGAGCCAACCGGAAGTTCTCCTCCCCACCACCCCTCTCCATCACCAAGTCCTCTTCCCCAAGCCGAAGGAGGAAGCTGTCCTTGAACATCCCCATCATCACAGGTGGGAAGGCCCTGGACCTGGCTGCCTTGAGCTGCTCCTCCAATGGCTACGCCAGCATGTACTCCTCCATGTCGCCCTTCAGCAAGACCACTCTGGACATCAACAAGCTCTACGTCTCTGCCAGCAACTACTCCAACAAGATCTCCGATGAGGGGGAGGCGGGCACAGAGAAGCCAGAGGAGACCCTTCTGAACAAGCAAAGTAAGTGATTTCTGGAGGAAGGGGATGTTCCTGTGTAGAGCAGGGTCAGGAAGGGGGTAATAAAATTGTAGAACTGTAGGATCATCTAGTCCAACGCCCTGCAATGCAGGTATCACAGCTAAAGAATCCCTGGCGGGTGGCCATCCAACCTTCCAGTCATAGAGAGTCCACCACCTTCCAATGCAGTCCATTCCACTGTCGAACGGCTCTTGCCATCAGAAAGGTCTTTTGTGTGAAATCCGTAAGTAATGCCTCCGCTTGCCCCAACTAGGCCCAGAGACGTCAGTCCGAGAAGAGTCTGACATGGATCCCAACCAGAGTGATGAGGCAGAAACGGAGACCTCGCCAACCAAATCGCCCACGACCCCAAAACTGGTCAAAGGCAAAAACTCCTCAGGTAATTCTAGCAGCCACTGAGAGCCCTCTCCTCCATGAATTTGTCCGGTCTTCATCCAAAACCATCCAAGTGGGTGGCCTTCACTGTCTCCTGCGGAAGTGAGTTCCACAGTTTACCTATGTGTTGTATAAAGAAGGACTTCCTGTTGTATAATATGGTGATGAACATCAGCTCTCAGCCACGCCTTTCTGAACACCATTGCACAGACCACTTGAGAGAGGCTGTTGACTCTTCTCGATGGGGAAGGATCTGGCCCTCTCTGAGTCTCCTTTAACAGCCAGCAAGTGGGGAAGGAGCCCTTGGGGAGTGTTTCATGCCAGAGGAAAGCTCACTGCGAATTTTCTCTCCCCCTTCCTGATGCAGAATTCCCTTTGTTCTCCTACAACAATGGGGTCGTGATGACATCCTGCCGGGAGCTAGACAACACTCGCAGTGCCCTCTCGGCTGCTTCAGCCTTTGCCATCGCAACCGCAGGCGCCAATGAGGGCACGCCAACCAAAGAGAAGTACAGGAGGATGTCCCTTGCCAGTGCAGGTGAGAGGATGGGGATTCCTCCCCTTCTTGGGGGCCCCACCCCATTTTCTCTGCAGAAGGAAGAGGCCATGGGGACACTTTGCAAAAGCCTCATTGATTTGCATACTGTACTCCCTTTGCAGGGTTTGTATCCTGAAAGGTAGGGGGCATAAACACTTGCATTGTGCTGCTGAGGGATTTATTTATTTAATATTTGTATATCACTATTATCATGCTTGTGTGTGTTTTTCACAACACACCAGTCTCTAAGCAGAGTGAGGTTCTAGGTGCTTATCCAGAATTTGTGTTTGCTTTGGAATGAAGTATAGCGGAAATTGTGGTGTCTTTATGATATATGGTTTATTTACACATATATACAACCTGAGCCTGCAATGGATGGGTTCACAACATTAACACCCCAAGACAGTCTTGCTTTTCCTATAGCTACAGCCATGGATTCCCACAGCATGGCTCTTTCTCTCTGCCTTTTCAACCTGCCCGCTTCCTCCAGCTTCTAGCTCACATAACTCAGCTCTCAACTCTGGCCTTTTGCCTTTCTAACTGGCAGCCAGTTGAGGGAGTAGAGCCCACCCTTTTCCTATCTAGCACAGAACCATTCCCTTTGTTTCCTTAATGGCTCATTTCATCACCAGGAAGCTCGACTGGCTATTCCAGGACTTAGACAGGCCTTGACATACAGCCTATTCCCCACCCCGTGCCCCCAAGCTATACATATACTGTGTTTTCCCGTGTATTGGACAAGGTTTTTTGACTCAAAAATCACATCAAAAAACTGGAGTCACCCAATACATGGACAGTGGCATGGGGGGGGGTGGAGAAGCTGCGCGCCACCAGCCAGTTTGTTGGTGGGAGCGCAACTTCCCCCAATGCAGCTGTGTGCGGCGGGTGATCCCTGGATCCTTTCCCGCGTGGCAGCATCACAGGAGGTTGTGCTCCCAGGAGTGCAACTTTCCCCAATGCTGCTGCATGTGGGAAACGATCTAGGGAGTGTTTCCTGCCCACAGCTGCTGGGGGGGGGGGGAGAGGCTTAACAACTTGGGGCCATCTCCCCTCATTTTCCTAAAATTGAGTCTCCCAAAATGGGGGGAGGGACTTATAAGGGAGTGTCCTATAGATGGAAAAATACGGTATATGCTGTTTCAGCAATAAAAACATAAAACCATACAATAAAAACCATATACAGTGGTACCTCGGGTTAAGTACTTAATTCGTTCCTGAGGTCTGTTCTTAACCTGAAACTGTTCTTAACCTGAAGCACCACTTTAGCTAATGGGGCCTCCCACTGCCGCCGCACCGCCGGAACATGATTTCTGTTCTCATCCTGAAGCAAAGTTCTTAATCCAAGGTACTATTTCTGGGTTAGCGGAGTCTGTAACCTGAAGCGTCTGTAACCCGAGGTACCACTGTATAAAAAAGTAAAAACAGACATCAATTAACCATTGTGGGAGGATCCAGTCTTAAACTGGATGGAACAGAAAAGTTTTCAGCTGGCATTTAAAAGTTGGCACAGAGGTTGCCTGCTAAATCTCAACATCTAGGAGAACTTGCTGGGTCTTAGAAGGCAGGGCCTGGGCAACCCTCCTGACCTCCCAGCTAGGTTGGAGCTTATTCTCCCAGGCATCCCTGCATGGCCTCTTACCCTCCCCTGCTCTGAAGCTGACTTGGCCTCCTCTGTGCTCTTTGCTCTCCTTCCAGGCTTCCCCCCTGACCAAAGGAATGGCGACAAGGAGTTTGTGATCAGGAGGGCAGCGACCAACCGGGTCCTCAATGTCCTGAGACACTGGGTCTCCAAGCACTCCCAGGTATGCTGCTCCCAGAACAAGTGGAGGCAGAAAGTTGCACGGGTAACAGTTTAATTAATTCAACGAGATGGATGAACTTGGTCCAGTGATTCCAGCTTCTCAAAGTCTGATAATCATTCACACCTCCTGCTACCCCCCTTGCCTTTTGGTGTTCCCCCTAGATAACCCCACCGTCCTCCAGGGGGCAATGCCACCTACTTTGGGAGCCGCTGCTCTGACTTGTGAAAATGCAGAATTGATATAGAGGCTGGTTTTTTAAACTACCGGTAATTCATTGAAATGAGTGAACAGGACTAAGTTAGGTCCATTAATTTCAATAGGTATACTTTGAATGTAGCTTAGTCGATTAACACCCAAACATTTCTTTTTTTCTTTTTTGCAGGATTTTGAAACAAACGATGAACTGAAGTGCAAAGTGATCAGCTTTCTGGAGGAAGTCATCCATGACCCAGAACTGCTGACACAAGAGAGGAAAGCAGCAGCCAATATCATCAGGCAAGTTACCCTCCTGCAGATCTGTGGTTGGCTGGCAAATGAGCTGGGCCAAGAGCAGGGCCGAATCCCTGGCCACCCAGCTCTTATCCACTGCCACACTCAGTGTGGTGTGGGTAATACTGAGGGTGCTTATAGCCCAGGGTACAGTTAAGCATTAAGACAATGGGCTGGGCTGGGCCTGTGAGTCGACAGTTGCCACCACTTAAACTAAAGCAGCTAGAGGGTTCTTCATGGTAGTTCCTCAGAAGTTGGTGGATGAACTACCAAGAGGGCCCTCTCCCTTCTTTTCACTGGTAGCTGCTTAGGTAGGTCTAGGTGGTGGCAACTGGTGGCCCATAGGAAGTAGCCCAGGGGAGGGCCTTCTCTGTGGCAGCCCCTCAGTTGCGCAATTCCCTTCCCACGGAGGTGCATCTGATACCTTCATTATACAGCTTCCAGGGAATGCTGAAGATGCACCTCTTGATGCTGGCCTTTGCCATTTGAGATGTGTATTTCCAGGACCCACCTCATCCCTGTGACTACAATCTGTTTTAGTTTCTGGATCTTAAATTGCTGTAATCCGCCTGGGGCCTGCTGCTGAAGGGTTGGCAGTACATTATTATTTTTAAAAGAGAGGGAGTGATGCTTTACCTAGGCTTTCCCACCTCGATGCAAATAGGCTTCAGCGGGGAAGCAATGAAAATCTCCCATGTGCTTTGGGCTCTTATATTCCAATGCTGCCATTTTTCTCTTGCACCTCAGGACCTTGACTCAGGAGGACCCTGGAGACAATCAGATCACACTGGAAGAGATCCTGCAAATGGTAACTGTCCTCCCACAATTTCTGTCCTCCCGCAACTGGATCGCAACAAAGAGCTGTGCTTATTTTGTATTTTCCTTCTTTGTGATCCCTTTCTGTTTTGTGGGAAAGAGATGCTTTCATCGCCCACTAGTGAGCATTTCATAACCCAACATAAATTACGAGAGCCTGCTGGGCTTTTTCTAAGTGTCTTTGGGTGGTTTTTGTGTAACTCCCCGGTCGTCATGCAAAGGGGCCATTTTAAGGATACGCCTGCTTGCACCAGTGAGTCAATGCTGGAAGTTTGGGAGCAAAATTCTTCAACAGCCACTTTAGAAGTGAAGCAGAGAACAGGAATGTCCCTCCTGGATGGCAAGTGGGCTGCCTGCCCAGGAGTCAAGTGGCTTATCCGGTAACATCCTGCACTTTTCTCAGCAAAAAGGAAAAGGGAGTGAGGGCTTCCTAGTCCAGAGCCCCACTCAAGACAAAACCACTTTGGGAAATTCCTCCAAAGAGAAGAGCAGAACAGAGCAGGCGTCACATTACTTTGCAAGAAAGCAGAGTAGCAGGAGGCATTTTTATTTGTGCAGGAAGTTCCTGCTTTACCTTGATCCATCTAGGCCAGAGATGGCCAAACTTGGCCCTTCAGCTGTTTTGGGACTACAATTCCCATCATCCCTGACCACTGGTCCTATTAGCTAGGGATGATGGGAGCTGTAGTCCCAAAACAGCTGGAGGACCATGTTTGGCCACCACTGATCTAGGCCATATTGTTGACACTGACTGTCAGCAGCCCTCCAGGGTTTCAGGCAGGGAGTCTATCCTCACCTTTTCCTGGAGAAGCCAGGGTTTGAACCTGTGAAGGGAAAGCAGATGCTCCACCACTGAGCTAGATCCCTTCCCCTTCTTGTGTGTGCAAAGAGGCAAAACTGGTGCAGAGTGCCAAGCACTTGAGGAGCCCCTTGGAGCTCAGGCTTGAGTCTGCATGGAGTGCAGAGTGGCATTCCTCGCCCGCCTTCACGTCAACAAACTTCTAAGGTAGGGCTGCCATACATCCGGACATTACCAGGATTTCAAAGGAGGAACTGACATCCAGGGGAGAGAGTCCCCACTTAGAGAGGATCCTCAGCATGAAGCAGGCCTCTGCAGTCCAAGCTCAGCACTACTGTCATGCTGCCTCTTGTTCCAATATGTAGATGCTGCCACTCTGTGGCACCTGTAACAATGCCGGTTCTGTGAATCGAAGCAGTGGAATGGGCATATTTGGGGTAAGGCAGTCTTGTAGGTATTGTCCGCCTGGCCTCTAATGTCAACAGGCCTCAGGGTGAGCCCTCTGTGACTCTAGCTGGTGCTCACAACACACACACACACACACACACACACGTGCACATATGCATAGATGCTCACCCCATTGAAGAAGAGGCTGAGCAAGGCCTGGGAGGAAAAGGGACCTCCCCATAGTAGCTCTCTGAGTCTTTGCTTGCTACCAACAGATTCTGCGCTTGTTGTCTTTGCTTCCATTGAGGGGCTTAAATAAATGCTGGTGCTTTCTTCTTTCTCTCCAGGCTGCGGGAATCAAGGCAGAGCCCTTTGAAAACCACTCTGCTTTGGAAATCGCAGAGCAGATGACTTTGCTGGATCACCTGGTCTTCAAAACCATCCCTTATGAGTGAGTCACAAAGAGGCTTCTGTTTTCCTCCTTTCCATCTCTGGCATGTATGGAGAAGGCAATATTTATTTATTTCATTTCATTTCTCTTCTTCGCCTATTTCTCCAAAGAGCTCAAGGTGGCAGACATGTTTCCCTGCCCCCACCCCCCATTTAATCCCCACGGCATCCCTGTGAGGTAGGTTAGGATCCTGATCCTAGGCTCAGATCCTGCTGGCTGGTTTCCCATGGGGACATCTGGGTAGCCACTGTGAGAACAGGATGCTGGACTAGATTTGGCCATTTGGCCTGATCCAGCAGGCTCTTTTAGCATTTTTATATTCTTACCACTTTACATTTTCAGAGAGTTCTTTGGGCAAGGCTGGATGAAGTTGGAGAAGAACGAGAGGACTCCGTACATCATGAAGAACACCAAGCACTTCAATGATGTGAGTTTGGTCTCTAGGGCTCTGAACAGCTTTGGAGGAACCCAGATGCAAGTGGGACTGCTCCCAATTTGGGGAAAAGGGAGCAGTGTCGCATAGCATTGCAGTCAGTGGGTGGCCGGGCTGGGGAGGTTCTTGTTCCCAGATCTGCCTCTGTGGTATAGTGGTTAAGAGCTGTGGACTCGTAATCTGGTGAACCGGGTTTGTGTCCCCGCTTCACCACATGCAGCTGCTGGGTGCCCTTGGGCCAGTCACACTTCTCTGAAGTCTCTCAGCCTCACTCACCTCACAGAGTGTTTGTTGTGGGGGAGGAAGGGAAAGGAGATTGTTAGCCGCTTTGAGACTCCTTAAGGGGAGTGAAATGCAGGATATCAAGTCTAAACTTCTCCTTCTGTGAGAATCTGGACCTGCTCTCCTTTTCAGAAGGAAAGCACTCAGGCAGAAGTTTGACTTTGGCAGGATTTCAGAGGATCTGCTTGACATGGAATAGCTGGAAAGCTTTGATGTTTGTTCAGCAAATGGCCAACTGGCCAAACCAGTCTCCAGAACCACCACCCCTCCCACTCTCTTCTAAATAGCATTAGCACTTGTGGATTACAGTCGAAGTTTTCTCCTGAAGTGCCGGAAATGCATACGTGGTTGGAAAGGGCAGAGGCAGAGGCAGGGGGCAGGGCAGGGATTGTTAAAACCGAGGCCAGGTGAAAATGAAATGCAGAAAAGCATAGATGGCCATAATGATATTATGATCATTTCAGCCTCCCAGAATTCTCTGAAACGGACCTTACCACTTTGAACTGAGGCTGCCATGTTTAAACTGTTTTTGAGAACCCCAAAGCTTGCCACGCTTTGTGACACTTTCCTCCTTTGTCCTAATAAAAGGTATTATTATCCTACTGAAGACTGAAGCTCCATCCCTCTTATTGACCTCCCTTTTTATGCTGAATTACAGTTCACCAAGAGGTTCAAGGCAGATAAAAGAAAGTCCTCCTTCACGCAATACATACCGTAGTTAAAATGTGGAACTCACTCCCACAGGAGGAGCTGATGGCCACCAACCTAGATGGCTTTAAAAGAGGGTGAGGCAAATTTGTCAAGGAGAGGGCTATTGATGCCAACCAGCCATGATAACTATGCTCTGCAATTGCTGGAAACCACTGAAAGGAAGAGTGCTCCCGTGCTTGGTGCCACCCTTGCTGGTTTCCCATAGGCATCTGGTTGGCCTCTCTGAGAACAGAAAGCTGAAATAGATAGGGTATTGGCCTGATCCAGTAGGCTTTTGTTCTCTTCTTATGTTCTGAGCTATTTTTTGTGGATGGAAACAGGACACAGGTTTTTATCACATGATGTGTAGTAGTAGTAATATATTTATACCCTGCCCATCTGGCTGGGTTTCTCCAGCTACTCTGGGTGGCTCCCAACAGAATATTAAAAACATGCTAGAACATCAAACATTAAAAACTTTCCTAAACAGGGTTGCCTTCAGATGTCTTCTGAAAGTCAGATAGTTATTTATTTCCTTGACATCTGGTGGGAGGGCGTTCCACAGGGCAGACGCCACTACCAAGAAGGCCCTCTGCCTGGTTCCCTGTAACCTCACATCTTGCAAACTGCCAGAAGGCCCTCAGAGCTGAGCAATAGGGGTGGAGAAGCTCCTTCAGGTATACTGGGCCGAGGCCATTTAGGGCTTAAAGGTCAGCACCAACACTTTGAATTGTGCTCGGAAACATACTGGGAGTCAATGTAGGTCTTTCAGGACCGGTGTTATATGGTCTCGGTAGCCACTCCCAGTCACCAGTCTGGCCGCATTCTACATTAGTTGTAGTTTTCAGGTCACCTTCAAAGGTAGCCCACGTAAAGCGCATTGCAGTAGTCCAAGCAGGAGATAACTAAAGCATGTACAACTCTGGCGAGACAGTCTGTGGGCAGGTAGGGTCTCAGCTTGCGTACCAGATGGAGCTGGTAGACAGCTGCCTTGAACGCAGAATTGACCTGCACCTCCATGGATAGCTGCGAGTCCAAAATGACTCCCAGGCTGCACACCTGGTCCTTCAGTGCTAGGATGTCTGTTCATATGGGCACTGTTCATAACATAATTATACCCATCTGTACTTTCCTGTGCCCCATTTATTTCTGATCTCCCTATTTACAATCCTGTGTAAGTGTGTGTAAACAGTTAGATCACAATAACCTCCAACTCTGGATAACACTTCATGCACCTGCTGAAAACAACAACAACCTTATGCCACAATGAATTTGTTAGTCAGCTGAAGCAAAACAGCAACCAAGGTTCTTGCGGCACCTTAAAGATGAACATGGAAAACATGGATTTCAAACTCTTTACCCATCTAAGTTACAGATAGATGTCCAGTAAAGGTAAAGGTAAAGGGACCCCGACCACTAGGTCCAGTCATGGCCGACTCTGGGGTTGCGCACTCATCTTGCTCTATAGGCCGAGGGAGCCGGCGTTTGTCCGCAGACAGCTTCCGGGTCATGTGGCCAGCATGACTAAGCCGCTTCTGGCGAACCAGAGCAGCACATGGAAACGCCATTTACCTTCCCGCTGAAGTGGTACCTATTTATCTACTTGCACTTTGATGTGCTTTTGAACTGCTAGGTTGGCAGGAGCAGGGACCGCACAACGGGAGCTCACCCCGTTGCAGGGATTCGAACCGCCAACCTTCTGATCTTCAAGTCCTAGGCTCTGTGGTTTAACCCACAGCGCCACCCGCATCCCAAAATGTCCAGTAGGGGGCAGCAAAAAAAATGTGGTGAAACCTTGGCGACCTCATGCTTTAGGAGCCAACCCTGTGGACAAGTTCTGTGAACTCAGAGCCCTGCCAAGTCCATGCATGTGCCCCTGAGATAAAAGTACATTTGTTTTCCTGTCCTCATCTTTTTGTGCTTGAGCTTAGGGCTCTGTGATCCTTTTCAATGGCACACAGGCGGTCCTGATGACCGCCGGGCTGTGCGGCTCCTCTCCCTTCTGCAGATCAGCAACCTGATCGCCTCCGAGATCCTCCACAACGAGGACATCATCACCAGGGTGAGCACCATCGAAAAGTGGGTGGCTGTGGCCGACATCTGCCGCTGTTTGCACAACTACAACGCGGTCCTTGAGATCACCTCGGCCTTCAACCGCAGTGCCATCTTCCGCTTGAAGAAGACATGGATGAAGGTGTCCAAGCAGGTGGGTACGCCAGCGGGGAGCACAAGGCAAAGCTCTGGGGTTACTTTGGACTCATAGAATTGTATCGTTGGAAGGGACCTCCAGGGGTCAACCATACCCTGCAATGCAGGAACTGCAGCTAAAGAATCCCTGAAATGTTCGAGAGTTGTAGCAGTAGTAAATAATAATATAAGTAAATAATTGTGGGGTATTAAATGCATATGCTCAGCATAAAATCAGTAAAATCAGTGCAATAACAAACACAGTTTACAATATCTATGAAATCATTCAGGGAAAAGGGTTGTGGCTGAGCATCTGCTTTGCATGGAGAGGGTCAAATATTCAGCTCCTGGTGGCATGCCCAGGTAGGGACGGGAGCCCCCCTCCCCCGCAAAAGAAGAACTTTGAAGGGCCATGGCTGCCAGTAGTGTAAAGCTAGATTGGTCTGACTTGGTAGCTTCTGAGAATGCAGATTCCTTCAGAATCAAGAGAACTGGGCACCGATCCACCCAGCCCAGCACAATGACTGGCTTTGTTTGATCTTTGACTTCTGCTGCATGCCAGTCTATGTGCAGAGGCGCATGCTAGCTGTGGAGTGCTGAGATTTTTTTACTATGTAGCCACCCCCCCTCCTCCTCCTCCCCCAGCCACAGCAGAGAGATTTGCTTGGCCTCTTCTCTGCATCTCCTGCTTCCTCCTTTCATCCAGAACTCCCCTGCCAGACCACTTAGGAGGCTCAACTTCCTTCTTTGCTGTGGAACTGAGACCTGGCATTCTCCCCGCAGATACTTATCATACGCTCAGATGGTTCCTCACAACACAAAAGTGCAGCCAAACCAGATGGAGCAGATTTCTGGCTCAGCTTCAGTTTCTGCAGAGGATTCACATAAATAAAATGTTAAGCTGGAACCTCTGCGGTCTTCAGGCAATTTCACAAGTGACCTCCACTCCGTTTTTGAACTTCTGTGATGCCTTCAGCCCAGTTGTCTCTATTAGGCAACTTAGCTGTGATTCCAGCTTTGCAGGGGGTTGGACTAGATGACCCTTGGAGCCCCTTCCAACTCTACAATTCTACGATTCTAGGGTTGCAAGATGGGATTATTTGGTACAACTAATTGAACGAAGCTTCCCTGGCCAACTGATAATTTGCCCCGCTTCCTGATTTTGATTCCAAACTGCTTTTTGAATTTGCTGGGCCTGCCTCTTCACCATGTTGACCAAAGCGCCCATTTGATTTTCAGTAGCTCAGAAGCAGATCCTTGGTATCATTCCCCAAAAAGGCGCCCACCCACCCCCCACCCCAGCCTGGATTCTTCTTTCTTCCTTAACCAGAGTCTGCACTTTCTGCCTTATGTCTTTCTTTTCAGACGAAAGCTTTGATCGACAAGCTGCAGCGCCTGGTGTCTTCGGAAGGCCGTTTCAAGAATCTGAGGGAGGCCCTGAAAAAGTAAGTGACTGGCAGCAGAGCTCGTCCGCCTGGGGGTGGTGCCCATCATGCCTTTGTTTGCAGAATGTGAGACCTTGCACGGCGTCTGAGGTATGTGCATGCGCACACAGAATGACAAAGCATGGCACACCTGTGAACACCTCCAGCAAGTGCTCCTTCTCACTAGGTATTTGGCAGATATTGCCAGGACCTGAGAAAGTTCAGCTTTGTTTGTTTGTTTGTATTTATATTCCACATTTTTCCTCCAAGGAGCTCCAGGGGGCTCACCTGGTCCTTCCCTTCCTCGTTTAACCCCCTAGACAACCCTGCAAGGTAGGCTAGGCTGAGAGGGAGAGTGTCTGGCCCCCAAGGTCACCCAAGTGAGCTTCATGGCTGAGTGGGGGTTTGAACCCTGATCATTCAGGTCTTAATCCTCACAACAGCCCTGGAAGGTAGGTTAGGTTGAGAAGCAGGGATTTGAACCCTGGTCTCTCCCAGGTCTTAATTTGACACTAACCGCTGCACAACACTGTCTCTCCCTGCTCAAAGCCTCAGCTGAGGAGGAAGAGTCACGATGGGTAGCATGCTGGACAGCTGGGCCTCCAGCCCCTGGGACTTTGCATGCCCCTCATGAGCAAGGGGAAGGGAAACCAGCTATTTAACCAGGCACAAGAGACTGTAAAAGGGAAGAGGCCCTTCAGAGGGCAGGGAGGAATGTTTTGGCCTCTGCACTGAATGCAGAGAATCTCATAGGTTCCAGAGTTCTAAGACATTCCTATTTGCGCAAGGGAGAAGGGTCTGCGAAGCTGGGAACTCATTCATACTTGATGTGGACTACATTGGAAAGTACCTTATTTTTTGCTCTATAAGACTCACTTTTTCCCTCCTAAAAAGTAAGGGGAAATGTGTGTGCATCTTATGGAGCGAATGCAGGCTGTGCAGCTATCCCAGAAGCCAGAACAGCAAGAGGGATTGTTGCTTTCACTGCGCAACGATCCCTCTTGCTGTTCTGGCTTCTGAGATTCAGAATATTGTTTTTCTTGTTTTCCTCCTCCAAAAACTAGGTGCGTCTTGTGGTCTGGTGCGTCTTATAGAGCGAAAAATACAGTATGGCTTGAAACAGGGAAAGTTTTTCTCCCTCTTTCATAAGGCTACAACTGGCAGGCATCCAATGAAGCGGAACATTGGATGATTCAAGACAGATCATAGGAATCCCTTCTTCGCACATTGCATAATTAAGCTATGGAGTTCACTCAGGTGGCAGTGGTGCCTATCAACTTGGATGGCTTAAAAAGAGGATTGGACAAAGTCATGAAGGAGGAGAGGGCTATTGATGGCCACTGGCTCTGCCTCTCACAGGCATCCAGTTGGCTTCTGTGAGAACAGGATGCTGGACTAGATGGATCAGACCCTCCTTATGTTCTTAAGTACCAGACTTGATGTGAGGGTGACACAAAAGCTCTCCCTGCAGGGTGTAATCTGTGGTGACGGTTTATGAACCCATCTGAGTTGACATGGAGTGAGGACAGTGCCTGTATGAACTGTGGCCAAAGAGGAAAATCAGGAGAAAGACTATTGGGTCACATTAAGCCCGTCACATAAGTGGGACTTCTTTTCTCTCTTCCAGCTGCGATCCACCCTGCGTCCCATATCTAGGGATGTACCTGACAGACCTGGCCTTCATTGAGGAGGGCACCCCCAATTACACTGAAGACGGCCTCGTGAATTTTTCCAAAATGAGGATGGTAAGTTTCCTGGCACAGTGCCTTTTGTCAGGGAGAAAGGGCAAATCATAAGGAGGTTTCATAAGTCTGATCAGATGTCAAGAATAGCCTGACGAAAGGATAGTCCGTGAAGATGTGAACCGCCTGATTACGCCACCCACCAGCATCAGGCTCTTTTATTTCATGAGCTTTGAGTGTTTCCCCAACAACTTTTACTCCCGGGAGCACAAACATAAGCACCAATTTGTTTTCTTTCTGCACAGATCTCCCATATCATCCGAGAGATCAGGCAGTTCCAGCAGACGGCCTACAAAATTGAGCATCAGGCAAAGGTAACTTCACCGCAGACCCTTTCGGGGGGTCAGGCTTGTCCCGCCCAGAGATGAGGGTGTCTGAGAGCTCGTTTGAAAGCAGACTTCTCCACCCTGGAGTCCTCCAGATGTTTTGGAGTACAGTGGTACCTCGGGTTAAGTACTTAATTCGTTCCGGAGGTCCGTTCTTAACCTGAAACTGTTCTTAACCTGAAGCACCACTTTAGCTAATGGGGCCTTCCGGTGCTGCCGGAGCACAATTTCTGTTCTCATCCTGAAGCAAAGTTCTTAACCCAAGGTACTATTTCTGGGTTAGCGGACTCTGTAACCTGAAGCATATGTAACCCGAGATACCACTGTACATCTTCCACTAGCATGGACATGGTGGCTGGGGTTGATGGGAGCTGTGGTTCAAAACATCTGGAGGGCACGAGGTTGGGGAAGACTGTTTGGATAAAAACAATAGCTGTAGCTTGAGATCCACCTTGCAGGCTTCCTATAGGCATATGATTGGCCCCTGTGAGAACAGGATATATCCCTGAATAATTGTTCCTAGATAACCGTTGCTGAGGAAGGTACTTATAACTTCATGGAGGAGAGGGCTATCAATGGCTACTAGCCATGATGAATGCTATGTTCTGCCTCCACAGCTGGAGGAAACAATGCTTCTGAACACTTCCTACAAAACTAGCTCCCATAAAGAGAGAGAAACTATAAGCAGAGGTAGTCTGCTTCTGAATAGCAGTTGCTGGAAACTGC
This sequence comes from Podarcis melisellensis, assembly GCF_964234715.1. Classification (NCBI taxonomy): domain Eukaryota; kingdom Metazoa; phylum Chordata; class Lepidosauria; order Squamata; family Lacertidae; genus Podarcis; species Podarcis melisellensis. The sequence goes on from NC_138546.1 coordinate 25,548,967, forward strand.
AGGGGAGGAGAGAGATGCTGTTGTACTCAAATCCTGCTTGTGGGATTCCCACAGGCATCTGGTTGGCCACTGTGAGAACAGGATGCTGGGTTAGATGGGCCACGGGCCTGATCCTGCAGGTGCTTCTTCTGAGGCCATTAAGAAACCCTATGGTCAGTTTGTTGCACGGTATCCCAAGACCAACAGATCTGTTCCCAGCAATCTGACAACAGGCTCACAGCACTGGGCTCTCTCCCCTTGGGTCCAGAGGGAGCAGCATTGACCCCTCGCTGCCTCCCTTTCCTTCACCCTCTCTCTGTTTTCTTTCTCTTCCAGGTCACCCAGTACCTCCTGGACCAGTCCTTTGTGATGGACGAGGAGGGTCTTTACGAGGCCTCACTCCAGATAGAGCCAAAGCTGCCCACCTGAGTCCAGAGTGGCAGCAGCCCCCTGGGGGCCCTTCCCTGTACACCATGTACCATATTGTACATAGCAGCTGTTTGTTTCTTTTGGGAACCCTCAGTTGACTTCCTCGTATGTGCTTCTCCAAGACCCCACCACCACCACCACCCCTCTCCTTGTCTTTAGAATCTGACTAGCCACCGTTTGTCCTGGGGAGTCCGGCATAGACCACTTTGTTGACTGCAGTCCTGGTTCCTATTCAGCTATGTTCTCTTTGTTGTTGATTCTTTGCGTGCGTGCACTGGGGGCGGGGGGAGGGACGGAGGGGGTGGCAGCCGGGAAAGCCACCCATGGGGGCATGTGGGGCATTGCACAAGGGAGCCCCTCCTTACCTGAGGAACAGCTGCCTGCTTTCCAGGCCTCTGCAATCTGGGCACGGCCTTCCATTTTGCCGGGAGGGGGGCTACGGAACACACACACTCACTCCGAGTCATTTCGGACGGCAACCGCTAAGTCCCCCAATACAAGTCATGTAATAAGGGAAAGCAAATTCTTGAGTACACATTTCACTGAGCAGCGGCAGGAGCAGAGAGAGCCAAGGGGACTCTGACCTCCTGTTGCCAAGGAGATAAGAGAGGCTTGAAGGAGAATCTGACCCGCTGGTGGTCAACTGGGCAAAGCAGGCTTGATAGTGGAAAGATGGTGGCTCTCTTCAGTAGGGTTTGGGTGACAGAGTAGGAAGGAGACAGGCAGACAGGTCTCCCCTGGGGAACAGGTACTCTTGATGCAAGAGGACTCCCTTTTGTGGGGGTGCTGTCTGTCCCCACATAAATGGGTAGGGAAGCAGGGCAGGGAGGAGACAACCACCATTTGGGTTTCCTGCCTCAGGCACCCAGGTGGCTTGGGCCAGCCACGAGAGGAAGACAGACAGACAGACAGAGACCAACCATATCTTTGAACCTTCCTGCTTCATCGCCCTCCTGAGAGGCTCTGTGTGAATTTCGCTCCTCCGTCCGTAGACTTTAGTGACTCTTCTTAGTAACATAATGTAGAATTAGAGAGGGGAGGGGAGGGGGGAGGGGAATGGCCAGGTGTTTTTATTACATATACTGTAATCCTGTCTAACCACTTGCTAGCAGGACTACAGTAATGTACTGCTTATTCTGTGAATATTATCACGTATTTTTTACATTGTACAGGATATAAGCCCAGGTGAATTTTTGAGTGGCAGGCATGCTCCACAGTAACGGAAAAACCAGAAGAAGAAAAAAACACACAAAACCTTTTGCTGTAAGCAATACCCATTGGTATGAGAATTCTCTTTCAAGACCTAAAATATTTCGACTTACAGCTTGTTTGTTTGGGAAAAGGAAAAAATTTCAATTTTTGTAAAAATATATGTTTCCTGATTACCTCTTGCTAATAAATCTATTCTATCTCAGGGTGAACAGTGGCTTTGCAAAGGTGTATTTTGGACCCATCAGGGTGAGCTCTTTGAGATGGGCAAGTTTGAGCAAGGGAGGTTGCTTAGTTCATTAGAAAAGCCTGGTTAAGACCCCCAAAATATGGCTAAGCAGAAGGTCATCTGAGAGGAGGACTGTCTGCAGGAACTCTATGGGAAGACAGGGAGCGGTAACTGTTGTAACCCATCAATCACCAGTTACCAGCCATGCAGCAAAGCTGGGGGCCGTATTTCCTTATGGCAGAGGTTTTCAACCTTTTTGAGTCCATGGCTCCCTTGACCAACTGCATTCTTTCTGCGGCAGCCCTGTGGGACTCAGGAGCCCAGTTATGTCACCCCTTGCCAGCAGAGCTTCTCATCCTTTCTTCAACATCCTCCCTTATAGAGTGTCCCCTCAACCTCCTCTCTTCTCCCCTCTCCTTGAAAATCCTCTGGACAGATGCCCCTGGTCTCTGAGCTGCCCCTCCCTGCCCCAAAGAAACATGCCTCTCCTTACTGCCCCACAGGGGCCTGGGACTTGTCAGCCCATTCCCAACAGCAAGGGCTGGCAGACTGGCTGGCTAGACTGCCCTGCCCATCTGCTTGCTTACTCCAAGGCCGCCTCAGCTCCTGGCAACCAGCACCCCTTGGCCAGCCCCAGAGGCACAATTCACCCACAGAGCTTGTAGCCAGGTCTGCTGCAACAAACTGCTGTGCAAGCCTTTGGAAGGCAGAGACATGAGAGGGGATTAGAGGCGGGAGGGAAGGAAAGAAAGAGGGACAGAGGCCGGTGTTGCCTGCGGCACCCCTGACCATTCTTCAAGGCACCTCAGGGTGCCACAGCACCCTGGTTGAAAACCACTGCCTTATGGGTAACCTTCCAAGGCTCTCATCCCAGAAGTGGGCGGGGCCAGAGGCAAAAGTGGGTGGTGCAATTAATGGAAATCCTTCCTTCACTAGATCACTTTCTGCACACAGTTGCACATCCCTCTCTATCTTCCATCCAGATAAGCAAGAGACATTGTTTATTTTATTGCTCATTTTAATTACTCCATTTATATCCTGCCCTTCCTCCTGAAGGAGCCCAGGGCAGCAGACACAGCAATTGTGTGTGTGTGTGTGTGTGTGTGTGTGTGTGGTTTGAGAGCAAGTGTGGTGTAGTGGTTAGAGCATCAGGCTACAACCTGGGAGACCAGAGTTCAAATCCCCACTTGACCATGATACTCACTGGGTGACCTTCGGCCAGTCACTGCCTGTCAGCCTAACCTACCACACAGGGTTGTTGTGGGGATTAAATGAGGTAGGGAGGAGCCATCTACATCACCTTGAGCTCCTTGGAGAAAAAGATGTGATATAAAAAGAATTATGTCTCTCTGTGTGTGTGTGATTAAAAACCTAAAAACCATATAAAAACATCCTAAAAAGTTAGAAACTATGGGTGGAATTCAACTGTGCTTACAAATGTTCTGCCTGCATAAGCATGTCAGGTTGCTAGAGGGAACTGTCCCCCTTCTGCCATGTACTGTTCTGGAGGTTCTCCCAAGCTGCCCCTCAAGTCATTTTTTTGGGTGGGTGGAAAAAGGGAAAGCTCTATTGCATAAGCAGAAGCCATTTCACTCAAGTTTGTTAGGTGAATTCCACCCACTATCTCAACGGATGATCTCAGGGTAGCAGGACCAGTGTCCTTCAGCCACTACATTCACCTGGGTAAATATGAATGTGTTTAAATTCCTCCTCAAAGTCAATAATGATGCTGGCAGATGCAATCTTGCCAGGGAAGGCATTCCACAAACAGGGAGTCGCCATGGAAAAGGCCCTGTCCCAGGTCAACGCCAACCAGATGGCACCACCAGCGAAGCCTCACATGCTGATCATCAAAGGGTCTGAGAACAGAATTCAAAGACACATGTTCCATCCCACCAAAAACACTTGAGGTTTGAAGGAATGTGGCCTGAGGAGAGTTCCAGGGGCCCAACAGAGGGGCTGGAGGGGGGGCTACATTTGGGATTTTCCGTGCATAAGGGGTCTTTGACTGAGATGAACCCTTTGACTAGGATCAATTCCAATGGGAGAGGGAAGGAGGCCTCTGGCAGCCAAACGGATGAGTTGCTCTAACCTTCTGGTTCTGGCTGGGTTGATGGGAGTTGTAGCTCCAAACACCGTGAGGGCAACAGGTTGGGGCAGGCTAGAAGTAAGCTGGGGCAGGAGTAGTAGAAGAAAACAGGGAGTCCAAGCTTGAAAACAACTGGTCCAGTTGGGCTCTCACTCTGCTTCTGCCCCCACCACTGAAATGCAGTGTGGTGTAGTGGTGAGAGTCTTGGACCAGGTTTTAAATCACCACTTGCCCATTAAGCTCATGGGGGCAGGCACTGCATTTCCCAGCCTAACCTACCTCATAGGCAGTGCTATTTTTATGGACAAAGAGGTGCTGGAACTCACCATGAACACCTCCCTCTTTCACTTAGAATGGCAATGGCAGTGGAACTGTTCTGGCTAGTTCCCCCTGGAAAAAAAGCCCTGCTCCCAGGGGTGCTGTGAACATAAGAAGAGGCTGCTGGATCAGGCCAGTTGCCTATCTGGTTCAGCATCCACTTTCCACAGTGGTCAACCAGATGTCCGTGGAAAACCTGCGAACAGGATCTGAGCACAAGAGAACTCTCCACTTCTGTGGTTTCCAGCGATTGGTATTCAAAAGAATTGCTGCCTCCGACTATGCAGAGCATAGCAGCCATCAATAGCTCCCCCCCCCCCCATGAATTTGTCTAATCCTCTTTTAAAGGCCTCCAAGTTGATGGCCATCACTGCCTCCTGTTGGAGGCAGTTCCAGAGTTTAACTTTGCGCTGCCTATGCGACAGGGGGTGATTAAATGAGATTGGGGAGAAGCAGGTCCGCCACCTTGAGCTCTTTGAAGAAGAATGGTGGATGAGAAAGAAAGAAAGAAAGAAAGAAAGAAAGAAAGAAAGAAAGAAAGAAAGAAAGAAAGAAAGAAAGAAAGAAAGAAAGAAAGAAAGAAAGAAAGAAAGAAAGAAAGAAAGAAAGAAAGAAAGAAAGAAAGAAAGAAAGAAAGAAAGAAAGAAAGAAAGAAAGAAAGAAAGAAAGAAAGAAAGAAAGAAAGAAAGAAAGAAAATTCTTCTTGACAGCCTCCTTGGAAGCACCTGCTCTTCGTTGGGAGAGCAGCGGCGTGGCTTCTGAGCGCGGGCAGAGTGCGCCTCTCGCCTTCCCCGGTCACGGGCTGGAAGGGGCTGGCCTCTCCTCCCTCTCTGCCCTCCCCCGGAGGCGGCCACCGCTGCTGCTGCTGCTCCACCTCCTCCCCGGCGGCGTCCCGAGGCTCGCAGTCCGACTCCGGCCGTCTCCACCGCGGGCGAGATGCGGGCGCAGCTGCTGCCGCTGTTCCTGCTTGCGGTGTTCTCCGCGCTCGGCTCCTGCCTGCTCAGCCCCCAGGAAGGTACGGCGGAGAGCGAGCGGGGGTGGGGGGCACGAGAGAGGGAGCCAGGACCCCTCCCCCGAGAGGGGGGGAGGAGCCGGTGACGATTTGTGGGGGGCTCCGAAGGGGAGGCTGGCGCAAGAAGCGCACCTCTATCCGGGGGAGTGAAAGAAAAACGGGGACGTAGGAGCCTCCGCGCCTGGCCCCGTTTCTCCCCACGCCACATTCCTTTCGCTTTCACTACTGCGCCCTCGGAGGGTTTGGCCAGGAGCGCGCGTGTCCTCAAGCGCCCGCAGAAAAATGGAGGCGACTAGTGGGAGAGCAGTCAAAGTGCGCCTGCCTCCCCCCGCTCAGAGTTTTGTGTTTTTATCTTGTATTTTATGCTGTGAACCCCCCTGAGATCTCCGGATGAAGGGCGGTATACAAATTTAATAAATAAGGGATTATTCATTATTATACTATTAACTTCTCTGCCTCCCTTCACCGGCTGGGATGGCAGGAACTTGAGTGGGTGGTCACCATCGTCCTGGGCGAGGGGTGTGCGGAGGTGCAGCTTGCTTCTGTGCATAATGTGCGGTGTAGTGGTTAGAATGTCGGACTAGGGACCTGTGTGAGCAGGGTTCAAATCCCCGCACAGCCATGAAGCTCACTAGGTGACCTTGGGCCTGACCGACCTCATAGGGTTGTCGTGAGGATAAAGTAGTTATGCCTGCTATTTTGAGCTCCTTGCAGGATAGGCAGGATATACAGGGTGAGTCTTTTAAAAGAGGCCCCGTGGAACATGGGTACGGTACAGTGGTAAAGGTAAAGGTAAAGGTACCCCTGCCCGTACGGGCCAGTCTTGACAGACTCTGGGGTTGTGCGCCCATCTCACTTAAAAGGCCAGGGGCCAGCGCTGTCCGGAGACACTTCCGGGTCACATGGCCAGTGTGACATCGCTGCTCTGGCGAGCCAGAGCTGCACACGGAAACGCCGTTTACCTTCCCGCTGGTAAGCGGTCCCTATTTATCTACTTGCACCCGGAGGTGCTTTCGAACTGCTAGGTTGGCAGGCGCTGGGACCGAGCAGCGGGAGCGCACCCCGCAGCAGGGATTCGAACCACCGACCTTTCGATCAGCAAGTCCTAGGCGCTGAGGCTTTAACCCACAGCGCCACCTGTGTCCCCGGTACAGTGGTACCTCGGGTCAAAAAGTTAATTCGTTCTGGAGGTCCGTTCTTAACCTGAAACTGTTCTTAACCTGAGGCACCACTTTAGGTAATGGGGCCTCCCGCTGCCGCTGCACCACCGCCACACGATTTCTGTTCTCATCCTGAAGCAAAGTTCTTAACCCAAGTTACTATTTCTGGGTTAGCAGAGTCTGTAACCTGAAGCGTCTGTAACCCGAGGTACCACTGTACTCTGTATCCACCGGGCCTCTTTTAAAGGACTCAGCCTGTAAATGCTAATAATAAGATGTGAAACAGAATCTTGCTAATTAGTAGCTTAGGGTAGCATTTAATACACATCCAGCTCACACTGAAAGCAGATGACTTCTGCCAAAGACTTCAGGGAACTGTCATTTGTTAAGGCTGTTGCAGCCTATAGCTCTGTGAAGGGGAAACTACCATTCCCATGATTCTTTGGGAGATGTTCGGTGGCTTAATGGGGAGTTGGATGTGCATTAAATGTATGGTGCGGATCTGCCCTTTCTTTTCTAAAAGTCTCTTGTTTTGTCTTTTTCTTCTTCCCTCAACAGAGGAATTTCTCTTCAAGACATGGATGTCTCAGGTAAGGCCCTCCTGCCCATTCATAAGCCGCCACTCCCCCAAAGTTAGGTATAACCCCCTATGCTCAAGGCCTGTTTCACTTTCCCTTGGCCTGGTTCCACTGGAAGGGACTTTCCTGCTGGACTTTCAAGGGAGAGTGGGAGAGAAGAGAGCAAGTGCTGCCTTCGTCTCCCTCCCGAGGGTTTTTTAGGTCTTTCTCAAAAAGTGCTGGATTCAGAGAGTCACTTTGAATTAAATTGGAACTAATGGGAAATATCTCCACAAGTCAGCATTTTGCATAACTGTCTTCCAAACAGCCACCTCCTTTTGTCACCTTTCAGCATGCAGTAAAAGGCAGCTCATTTCCTTCCCTCCAGGAAGCACCTCGCCCTTCCTATTCAATCCCCCAGGGAGGGTGGCCTAAGCTGTGTGTGTTTTTTTCCACACAGGTGCCTGCCTGCCTAGAAACAAAGGTGCAAAGCCATGCAGCCCCAGTGAGTCAGTTGCTAGGTCTGAAATGATGACAAACTGGTTTCTGAGCATCTCTCTTTATTATTATTATTAGTAGTAGTAGTATTTATTAATAATAATAAATACTTAGGATATACTGTTGTTCATAAAAATATATCTAGAGTCATACATATAGCCATGCAATAAAAACTGAAATTTTAGATTTTTTGAGCATGTGGCCAAGAGGACCCCATGCCAAAGAATTGTTCATTACAGGACCAGCTCAGGCAATCAGTGGCCTTTTAAACTGGGTTGGGGCGGGGTTATGGTTTCGTTTGTTATTATGGTTTTTATATTGCAATCTGCCCTGTGATCTTTAGATGAAGGACAGTATAGAAATTTAATAATAGTAGTAGTAGTGGTTGTTGTTGTTTAGTCGTGTCCGACTCTTCGTGATTCCATGGACCAGAACACGCCAGGCACTCCTGTCTTCCACTGCCTCCCACAGTTTGGTCAAACTCATGCTGGTAGCTTCGAGAACACTGTCCATCCATTCGTCCTCTGTCGTCCCCTTCTCCTTGTGTCCTCAATCTTTCCTAACATCAGGGTCTTTTCCAGGGAGTCTTCTCTTCTCATGAGGTGGCCAAAGTATTGGAGCCTCAGCTTCACGATCTGTCCTTCCAGTGAGCACTCAGGGCTGATTTCCTTCAGCATGGATGGGTCTGATCTTCTTGCAGTCCATGAGACTCTCAAGAGTCTCCTCCAGCACCATAATTCAAAAGCATCAATTCTTTGGCGATCAGCCTTCTTGATGGTCCAGCTGTCACTTCCATACATAGTAGTAGTGGTACTAAATGGAATAAATGATGCCTGAAGAGCTGCAGGTTCACCACCTGCATCACAGCAGGCAGATTATGTCTTGGTCTCTTACCAGCCACCAGTTCCCATGTCTCAGTTCCATGACTGAAATGCATACTTGCAGATTGAAGTGGGGTTGGGGACTTCCAAAGAAGGTGCGGTTTGTGAGCAAGGGAGGGGGAGGCACTTCTCTGTTCTAAATCTGCCCAGAGTTGCACTTTCACTTCTGCGTCCTGCAGCTGCTGTGTCCTTCCTCTCTCCCACAGAACAACAAGCAGTACGGCCCGGAGGAGTATCAGCGGCGCTTTCAGATCTTCCTTAGTAACAAGCAGAAGATTGAGAAGCACAATGCTGGGAATCATACCTTCCAAAGTACGGACCCTGCTCTTGAGATACCTTTTAAAAGAGGGCAAGGTTGACTGCAGACCTGGCTTCACAACTCCCTCTTCTCTCTCTCCTTCTTTCCTCAGTGGGTCTGAACCAGTTTGCCGACATGACATTTGCTGAATTCAGGAAAAAGTATCTCTGGCGCGAACCCCAGGTAAATGCGCCTTCCTGCCATTTCCCTCCCCACCCCACCACCCCCATCATACAAGAAATGCTTGGGGGCTCACCATGCAACCCTGGGATTGCGTCCTTGCCATGTTCTCTATTGCACATGTCTTTCGGAATTCACAGGTGTGCGTCCTTCACACGTAACCCTTAAGCATGCTTGTGCAAGAGAGGAATCCTTACATGGATTGACTGTGTGCCTTGGCCCCAGAGAATGCATCTAAGAAAGTTCAAAATCCAGGAAGCCAGACCCACACACAAAGCCTGGGATTGAATGCCAGTGCATCTGATTCTTGCAGCAGGTGGCGGGAGGGGTGGGGGTGGAGATTCAGTTTCACAGCAAGCAATGCACTGCAGCATACCAACAGAAATTTATTGTTGTACTTATCATTATTATGTTTATTTATTTATATCCTGCCTTTGCCCCAGAATGGGACTCCAGGTGGCATACCCAAATTAAAGCAACACAGATAAAACGCCAAAAGCTAAAAACATATAACATATAATAGTTAAAAAGTAATTCAACTCCAAAAGAATTAAAAATATATAAAAAACAAATATACAAAAATGCAAATAGTATAAACAGCACAGCAATATAGTCGTACCTTGGATCCCGAACGCGTTGCAAGTCAAACGTTTTGGCTCCTGAACACAGCAAACCTGGAAGTGACTGTTCCAGTTTGCGAACTATTTTTGGAAGCCAAACATCCGACGGGGCTTCTGCGGCTTCCGATTGGCTACAGGAGATTCCTGCAGCCAATAAGAAGCTGTGCTTTGGTTTCTGAATGTTTTGGAAGTTGAATGGACTTCCGGAACGGATTCTGTTTGACTTCCAAGGTATGAGTGTATTAAACCCCTTTCCTTTTAAAAGCAGCCCTTTACCAAAGCCTGTCAGAATAAAACAGTCTTCCCCTGCTGGTGGAATGGCAACAAGGAGGAAGCCAGTCTAATTTCCCTAAGAAAGGAGTTCAAAAGCCTGGGAGCAGTCACTGACAGAGCCCTCTCCCATGTCACCACCAAGCATGCCTCTGAGGGTGGCAGGACTAAGGGAAAGGCCTCCTCCAAAGATCTCAGAGCCCAGGCAGCTTCGTATGGGAGAAGATGATCCTTCAGACAGCTTGGGCCCAAGCCAAATAGGGCTTAATAGGTCCTAACTTGTGCCTTTTGCACCAGCGTCGAAGCAGTGATTCTTCAACATCAACTGGTGTTCAACAAAAGAGGTTTAAAGACTCTCTCAAGGCAAATCTTTAAAAATATAGTATAAACACACACCGACAACTGGGAAACGCTGGCCTGCGAGCGCTCCAGTTGGAGAACAGCCTTTACCAAAGGTGTCATGGGCTTTGAAGATGCTCAAACTCAGGACGCAAGGGAGAAACATGCTAAGAGGAAGGCACGCTTGGCAAATCCACACTGTGATCAACTCCCATCCAGAAACCTATGTCCCTACTGTGGAAGGACGTGTGGATCCAGAACTGGCCTCCACAGTCACTTATGGACTCACTGTTAAGACTGTGTTCGTGGAAGACAATCTTACTTGGCTACAAGGGATCGCCAAAGAAGAAGACTGTGCTCTTCTACTTTCACAACCGTATAGAAAGAATAAATTCTCAGAAGAGAGGGAGAAACACATCGTCCTAAAGAAAAAGGAAGGAAGCACATCAGTTTGGTGCAAAGCTCCGGAAGATAGAGCAGAGCTTAAAATTTATCTGTCACAGCTGGAACAATAGTGTGTGTGTGTGTGTGTGTGTGTGTGTGTGTGCTGTATTTAATTTTTTAATTTCATAAAATTCATATACAGACAGTTAAAATGCCTATTTAAAGCATTCAGTAAATTAAAATTATCAGTGATAAGCTAAACACAGATCAACATTCAACATACCTGGATAGGCTTTCCTAAATAAAAAAAATTACAGCAAAAGGTCCTCCCTGTCAATTGGCAGGTAGTTTCAAAGTGTATGTGATAAAAGACTTGAGTTTTTACACCTCTCTTTCCAAAGGATATACATTGGACTTAGTATTTATATGGCCCCTTTTCAGGTGGTCATAGTGATTCACTTATACTATCTCAAGCCTGAAATTAAAGGTGATGCTGGATTAGCAAGGACCCAGCACCCAGGGGGCATTTCAGGAGGTTCCTTCACCTCCGCATGCCACATTCACGTGCCAGGGGATCCCATGGACCAGGCAGGTGCTGTATGGGGAGTGGGTGAGCACCCAGTTTAAATATGGAGTACTGCATTTTATGAACACATTATTACCCAAATTGAATTCAGCTTCTGAAAATAGAGCTCTTAACAGTCTAATAATAAGACATCCTGGAAACACACAAAGTCTGGAGGAGGAAGACAGCGTGTTTTAAATAGAGGCTTTAAAAATACTTTCCTGTAAGCAATAAAATGCTGGGGTTGTGTTTTGTTTTTTCAAAAATAGGGACTTGAGCAGTTTTATTTCATTGCCTTATTTTTGCTCTGTAATGCATTGAAAGTGAAAAATATTTTTGTAAACCCTAGAATCAGAAAAAAATATTTTCTTAAAACAGGCTAGCCAACTTACTTGTGAATTTTACTCTCAAGTCATTATTGCAATTCCCAGTAGGATTATTTTACATATAATTAGTGTAGTCCCTTCTATGGAAGATAATAAAAAGAATAATAAGAGAATACTGTAATAAAAATATATGGAGAAGGGTTGCCAAGCGTCATATGGTGAGCTCATGTTGGTGGTGGTGTCTGATACTATTTTGCTCCTGCAGCTGAAGTGAGGCTGCAGGTGGGAGATGGTGGCTTGCAGAGGTGGCAATTGAGCCAGAGACTCCACCAGCCTCCAAGCCCCCATTCTTATTTGATGTGCCGCAGCGGATTGTGGCCAACCAACATGGCAACGCTCACCACTTGTGGCTCAGGGGCTTCTGTGTCTGGGGAACGTCAGCTGCCAGCTGAGTGAGGAGCTCTCTTGTTGTTTTCAGAACTGCTCAGCCACCATTGGCAACTTCATCAGCCGTGGTGGGGCATGTCCAAAAACCATAGACTGGAGGAAGAAAGGAAATTTTGTGACACCTGTGAAAAATCAGGTAAGGAACTGATCCTGAAGTCCACTCTCCCACCCTCAACTGTTAGTCCCACAGAGCAATTGAAAATATGCTTCCACTGGAGGCTCAAAAGGGTTTTAAATGTAATTCCAGTTGTGGGCTTATGTTTTCCTAAGGATTTTGCTGATAGGGATAGTGCTACAGATATAAACTTGGTTTGCACATAACATTAAAACACAGTTTATTAACCCACGGCTCAGTGTTATGCGTGAACTATAGTTTCTCTACTGCCAACAAACCACGTCCTGAAGCCATGGTTTGATGTCAACTTAAGCCTTTGGGCTTAACCTTGGGCTTGGTGTTACATGCGAACCTAGCCCCTTAACTATGGTTTGTTTGGCTCCCCCACCCCAGATGCTCACCAAACTACAAAGGCATAAGTTGCTGGAAAACAAGCTGTGAGGAACAAACTGTGGTTTGTTTGACTATCTATGGCACAGCTTTTGGTTTGTTGAACAAACCATGGTTTAGAATCAGGTGTGAAACCAGGCCACTGTGCCTTCCTTTACCTGTGGGAAGCGAGTTGTTGCTTTTTCACATGCCTTCCCCTTCCTTCTTGTCATTTTTGAATTTACTGACTTGCTCTGTATGTTGTATATGACCAATGAGCTGTATTTTGATGTTCTGAATGTTTGCTGTAAGTTGCTTTGGGTGAAAAAGCGCCATATGTAAGTAAAAAGCGCCATATGTAAGTAAACTCAGTCAACCAGTCTTCTTTCTTCCATCCATCTGACTTCTCCCTCCTCCTCAAGGGTCCCTGTGGCAGTTGCTGGACTTTCTCAACCACTGGGTGCTTGGAGTCTGCTATTGCCATTGCAACAGGAAAGCTACTGGACCTGGTAAGGCTCCCCTGTTGAACTCTGGCCTTGTTGAACTCTGGCCTATCTGGTTCCCTCTATTCCATGTCTGTGTGGCCTGTGTTAACCTCATGAAAGTCTAGGCCACATCCGGGTTAAGAAAAAGTGGCTTGCCTCTTCAGAACCATGTGGAGACAAAAGGACTGGGCATCCACGGCAGCAAAAAGGGAATGTCAGAAGCTCAACATGCATTTAGAGTAGCTGAAAGCAGCAAAGCTCATGTACGCGCAGCAACACACAGCCAAAAAGCTGAAGGTCTTGCTCAAGGAGATTTGTCCACAGCCAGAGGCAGGCGTTACAAGTTAATTTGGAGTTAATTCTCTAACTTGTAATGCCTGTTCCCTTTCGGGAGCCTCCCTCTGGTTGTGGACAAATCTCCCTGAGCAAGAAAAACATCTGGAGGGCCGAGTTTGCCTATGCCTGGATTAATTGAATGCAGGTTTTAGAAGGGACAGGCTTCCACTTCCTACTTTTAGGTGCAGGCCAATTTACCTGGAAACCAGGGATTGAAGAAACCCTTCTCAGGCTGTAGTTAATGTAATCTTTCTATAAGGTGTGACCGAAAAGTTCGGTGAATGGTCACAGAAATCGGACAGCAATAAATATTTGAACCTACAACCTTACAGGCCTTCAAAGTAGCCCCCCTCTGATACAATGCACCATTGACAACGTTCGTTGGAAACTTCTGGAGAAGTCCTCTTTTTGTACTGCTTTCAGTTCCCTCGTCACAGCAGCTTGGACATGTGAAATGTTGGGAAATCTGTGCCCTTTCAGTGCAGATTTCAGTTTTGGAAAAAGAGAGAAATCCAGTGGGGCCAGATTGGGAGAATATGGAGGCTGGGACAACTCAGTAATGATTTCATGCGGAACATGTCATCATTTGGACGGAGAAATGCCGATCCCATATCAATAACTCATGAACTCTATCGTTGCCGCCGTTCTGCTTGTCGACGGTCTGCCAGACTGAGGGTCATCTTCAATGGTTTGCCACCCTTCACAGAAATGCTTAAACCACTCATACACTGTCTTTTGAGTTACAGCTTCATCTCCGTACACAACTGTGAGCATTTTGTGGGTTTCCAGTGCCGATTGCATGTTTGAATATTTCTCGCGGTCCGATTTCTGTGACCATTCATCAAACTTTCCGGTCACACGTTGTGTATTTATAGTACTGAATTTTTTTTGTATGTTCTCATATTTGCTACTGTCCTGTTTTATTATGTTACTATAACATTGCTTTTGCACTGTTTTGATTTTGAGATGCATTCCTGTTTTCTTTGCTGTAAGCTTTTATGAGCCTATTTATTATTTTTTTGTGTGAAAAGGCAGTACACAAATAAAATTATAAATGAATACAGGAGTGTCTCCCTCCCCCAGGCTGAACAGCAACTGGTTGACTGTGCTCAGGCCTTCAACAACCATGGATGTAGTGGGTAAGTTCAAGGTGTTACTATCAGTATATAAAGCCCTTAACAAGTTAGTACAAGTTTACTTGTGTTACCACTTTACCTCATATACACCCACTCAACTGCTTTGGTTGGCGGAACTGACACTGGTGCCACGTAACTTGTTCTGTGTTTGTAATATTCATTCTTTTAGTGTGCCAGCACCTACACTTTGGAACTCCCTGCCTCTTGATATCATTTGACATTTTTCGGTGCCAGCTGAAATCATTTTTGTTTAGATCGGCCTATTTAGACATTTAAAACATTGATGCAAGTCTTAATCTGTTTTTTAGTCTCTTTGTAATTTAACTTCCTGAAAGTGTTAAATTATTGTTAATTTTTCTTATGGTTTTGTCTTTTCTGTAAACTGCTTTGGGGATTTTCACAATCGAGCTGCATATAATTTTTATGGATTTTTATGAAAGATACGTAAGTAGCAGCATCTGGGAGACAACCCCCCCCCCAAATCTTCTGAGTAATCTCAGCCCTTCCTTATCATAGTAATACCTTCAAACTCAGTGTTCCATCCCCTGCATCCCCCTTCCCACAACCTTCCTCAATCTCCACAGCAAGAGAGTAACTCAGAATGAGCAGGCTGATTTGTGCTGTTGTGTCTCTGCCTCCCCAGGGGACTCCCTAGCCAGGCGTTTGAATACATCCTGTACAACAAAGGGCTGATGGGGGAGGATGACTACCCATACACCGCACAGGTATTGTTGCTAGGATTAGGACTGCAGAGTCGAAGAGGGCAGGCACTGCCCTCCACAATGAGCCATCTCTAATGGGCCTCCCTTGTCTCATGCACAGAACGGGACCTGCAAATTCCAAGGTCAGAAGGCCATTGCATTCGTCAAAAAAGTCGTCAACATTACGCTGGTGAGTGACTCCTCCTGCCATGCATTTTGCTTTTCCCAAGAGGTGAAAATAAAATGTAACTGAACTTCTACTGGACGTTTGAACTTGTCCGGCCCCTTCTTAGAAAGAGGGGTAACAGTAAACAGAAAACACCTGGCTGTGGGTGGCGGATTGCTAGTACTTTCCTACTTTGCACATCTTCTCTGGACCTTAAGGAATGGGTCCCGAGTCTCACCACTGTTTGCTTTGTGTCCTGGGGAGTCCCTCCTCAGCCTTTGCTGAGCCAGGGCCAAGCATTGCATATTAAGACAGAGAAGAGAAAGGACTTATTCACGCAGCACATAGTTAAACTCTGGAACTCCCACAGGAGGCAGTGATGCCCACCAACTTGGATGGCTTTAAAAGAGGATAAGACAAATTCATAGAGGTGAGGGCTATCAATGGCTATGCTCTGCCTCCACTGTTGGGGGCATCATTGCTTCTGAATACTAGTTGCTGGAAGCCACTAGAGGGAGGGGTGCTCTTGTGCTCAAATCCTGCTTGTGGGTTTCCCACAGGAATCTGGTTGGCTTATGTGATAACAGGATGTTGGACTAGATGTGCCCCTGGCCTGATTCAGCAGGCTCTTCTTATGCTCCTATGACTTTCTCCTTCTAGAATGATGAGCAAGGCATGGTGGAAGCTGTTGGGAGGTACAATCCATTGAGCTTTGCCTTTGAAGTGACAGACGACTTTATGTTATACACGAAAGGTGTTTACACCAGGTGAATATACTGAGCTGTGAACAAGGCAGTGTGTGTGCAATGGGACTGGTTTATAGATAATGCCAAGGGTCATTGTCATGGCCCCGTAGCTCATCTTGCATCTTTCAGGGCATGTTAGCATTTGTGTGGTTGCTCCATGAGGACTCAATGTTTGTCAAGCAAAGAAGGGAGAGCAAGAAAAGATGCTTGATTTTTCATCTGCTCTCTTACCTGGGTTACTTCAGTCTGTTCTGATTTGGTCAGATGACCTCACCTGGAGACTGCTGAAGCCATCAGGGTCAAGGGTCCACCAGCCTTTCCTCACCCACCCACCCCAGTCTGGGACCCTTATAAGGCAAAGATGTTGCTTCATATCCTTGTCTTCCCTCTTAACATTTTTGTAAGGAAAGTTCTTTGCCTTTTTGGCAGAAACATGAATGTGTTTGGTTTTAATTACTGTTGAAATGTTTTGAATCTGTATCACGTCTGTATTTGCATTGTTGTATTAGAGCTGCCTTGGGAAAGCAGCATATACTGTAAATAAAACAGTAATTTAGCATAACACTTTTGGGCATTCCAGTTTGAGAAGTACCTTGGCACCCTGGGATGATGTGTCCAGAGGAGAGCAAGTCAGGGCCTGGAGACCAAATCCTAGGAGGAAAGGTGGCAGGAGAAGTTGGGTATTTTTGCATGATGGGTTCTAATAATCTGAAGGGCTGTTAATATATAGAAGGGCTCTTACATAGGTAGGGGTCAGGGAAGGGGAACCTTTGGCCCTCCAGATGTTGTTGATAAAAAGTGATTGGAGTTGCACTCTGGCCACAAGATCCCCATCCTTGATGGACCACATTAGTTTTCTCTTGTTCCAGAGGTACAACTCAGAGCAACAGGGTCAAATTGCAAGAACAAGTACTGAGATCGAACACTAGGAAGCCTCAGTCTGAGCTGCTGGACAGCGCAAGGGGCTGTCTTCGAAGGTGGTGGGCTCTCTTTCATGGGAGGGTTTTAAGCAGAAACTGCATGGCCCCTCCTCTCATGGATTCTGCAAGCGTAGGTTTCCTGGACAGTAGGTTCCATATTCAACACACAGTATTTTTTTTAGAAAAATCATTTTCTTTCTACAGCAAACACTGTGAGAAAACTCCAGACAAAGTCAATCATGCTGTCCTGGCTGTAGGCTACGGAGAGGAGAATGGCCTTCTGTACTGGATTGTCAAAAATTCCTGGGGCCCCTCGTGGGGCATGGATGGGTAAAGTATTCCTCTTTAGTCTCTGAAACCACCTCCTTTGCTACAGACTCTCTCAGATGCTGAGATCTGCAGAAGATGGCCTTTTGGTAACTCCTTTGCCTTCAGAGGCATAGGGTGGAGGTGGCGGTGGCCCAAGAGATTGCCTTCTCTGTGGTGGCCCCTAAGCTGTGGAATGCCCTCCCCACAGTGGTTTGTCTGGCACCTTCATTATACAGCTTCTGGTTGTTTTAAATGGTTTTTAAGACTTTAACCCGCCCTGGTACCTTAGGGTGAAGGACAGATAATAAAATTACTATTATTAATAAACCAACCTTTGCCAACTTGGTGCTGTCCAGATGTTTTGGGTTACAATTCCCATCAGCCCCAGCTGGCTGGTGGGAGTTGTAGTCAGAAATATATAGCTAGACTCAATGGCTGTTTCGGGATTCTTAGCTGATTCTCTGGCACCATCTAGTGGCTTGCTTCAGGGCTGAGGATAATAATATCAAGAATTAGGTCGCCAATTCCATCCATAGAAAGCCCACAAAGGATCCTCCCTGCCAGCTCTCATTAGACTCGATCAGGCCATAAATATTAAAGATTTACTTGGGCATCATGAAAACCCCACCCCTTCTCCCAAATCTGATTTATAATGCAAAAGATTCTTTGGAGTGTTGTAACATTTTAATCCTGCCTATGCACATGTGTCTATGTCGTCCAGGAGCATCACTGTTGTTGTTGTTGTTATTATTAAAATTTTCATTCTCATTAGACAGCTGGGATATGGGGCAAAAGAGGGTTTGGGGCTGGCAGCATCAGCTCCCGTAACTTCTAGGCTAGATTACTGCAATGTGTTATATGTTGGGCTGCCTTTGAAGACTGTTTGATGCTAGTACAGAATGCAGTGGCCAGACTACCAATTGGGACTAGGCTGGTTTGAACATAGAGCAATTCTGGCCTGGGTTCACTGACTGATCATTTGTTTCTGAGCCCAATTCCAAAGTGCTGGTTTTGAACCACAAAGCATTGCACGGCTTGTGGTTCCAGTACCTTAAGGACCCTATTTCCCTATATGAACCTATCCAGCCAGACCCTCAGATTAACATCAGAGGCCTTTCTCTGTGTGTAGTGGCCCATCAATTGCAGAATACCTTCCCCTGAGGCCCCTCAGGTACTCAGCCTTGTGGCAATGGGGTGGTTATTTTGCTGACTGGTTTTTGTGGAAGAACACTGTTGTATATTTGTTTCATTTTAATGGATTTTTAATGCATAGTGTTCTGCTCTTAGGTCTGTAAATTGCCTTGAGACTCCTTTGTGTGAAGTGAGACACTTAATAAATTGAACTAATCTAATCAAGAGAAGCACCATCCCTCAAACTGCTTCTCATGGTCAGGGTGCATCAGGCCAATATTCTAGGAAGGCCTCAAGCATTTCAAGACACACCTTGTCGAATAGAGTCTTAGGAATGTAGGGAGCTGCCTTAGACCAAGGGCTTGTCCACACTTCCACTTGTCCTGTGCCTAGAAAATACGGGTCTGAACAGTTTTGCTTCGATGGTTTTCCCCCTGGAAAACCAGCTCTCCAGCTCTAAATCAGAGCAAACATTAATTCGTAGAAAGCACGATTGATGTTTGCTCTGATTCAGAGGTAAAGATTGTGTTTTCTCAGGGGAAAGCTGCAGGACAAGCAGAAGTCTGGATGAGCCCCAAGTCAGAACACTGGTCCATCTAGCCCAGTGTTGTCTGCTCTGATTGGCAGTGCCTCTTCAGGGTTTTAGACAGGGAGCCTTTCCTAGCCCTACCTGAGGATGCCATTGGGGATTGAACCTGAGAATTTATGCATGCAAAGCACAAGCTCTACCTCTGAGCCACAGCCCTACCTGCCCTTAAGGGTTTTGCGTACTTTCCTCTCTGATAAGGCAACGCCTATGAATGAAAACCTGTTTTCTCTTTTAGATACTTCTATATTGAACGTGGAAAGAACATGTGTGGCCTTGCTGACTGTGCATCTTTCCCAGTCCCTCTTGTCTAAAGCTGGCCTGGATTTGGGTGCCAGAGAACTGGTAGTGATGGGTCACTATGCTGAAAATTGAAGCTGGAATGAAGTTCATCGGAGCCAAGAAGCGGGGCAGTTTATCTTGTAATGGATTTTCAAGCACACACCTCCTCTACATGTGTGTCTGATACCGTGAAAAAAATTTTGACCCAAGTTGCTGCACTTTCCTAGTTCCCTGTGTATCTTGTTTTTCTAACACAGTTGCTCAGCTTATCCAAAATCACGCTCCTTTTCTTAAGATTTTCTTTATTCCCTACCATTGCCCTTGCACATGCTCAGGGCAGCTCACACAATCATAAAAATCCAGCACTAAAACCAAGAGTAAAATCACAGTTTGCAACAAAATCCAGTAAAAGTATCACAGCCAGCAATAATTTAGGTAGGCCAATTGCACTTATGTTCTGAAGGCAATCGGACAAATTTTTAACTACTCTCTGAACACAGACCAACTGAAACAAGGTGGGGAAAACAAGTTCCATAACTGGGGGTCGTGTGTACCTTTTACACCCTTAGATAACTTGTTGTTGGGCTCATTGTTTTGTCTCTGTGTGTCCCAACTCCACTTTTTCTGCTTTCCAGAAACACCTGTTAGTGACTGACTTGAAATCTGTTCTCTCCCTTTCAGCAACCTCAGTGAGGCCTCAACCCATATGCCAAGAAATGCTGAGTTCTGACCAATTACCGTACTTTACACTATTGTTGCTTATCAGCTGCTTTCCCCCACTGCTGCCCCCCTCCCCACCACAAGGGTTGAGTGTCTTTCTAGTGCCTTTCTAGTGAATTCAGCTGGCATGTGGTATAATGCTCTGGAAGCCTTAGAGCAGGGGTCAACAAACTTTCTCAGCTGGGGGCTGGTCCACTGTCCCTCAGACCTTGTGGGGGACTGGACTATATTTTTTGGGGGGGAATGAATGAATTCCTATGCCCCACAGATAACCCAGAGATGCATTTTAAATAAAAGCACACATTCTACCCATGTAAAAACACCAGGCAGGCCACACAAATAACCCAGAGATGCATTTTAAATAAAAGGACATAATCTACTCATGTAAAAACACGCTGAGTGCCAGATTTAGAAGGTGATTAGAGCAGGCATGGCCAAACTTGGCCCTCCAGATATTTTGGGACTACAACTCCCATCATCCCTAGCTAACAGGACCAGTGGTAAGAGATGGTGGGATTCAAAAAGCTTGGTTTTCTCATTCAGCTCAAGCTGCTTCGTATCTCCCAATTCCCAGCATTTTGCACAGCTTTTGTTATCAGAATCCTGCAATAAGAAGCCTTTGTGGAAGAGCTGGCTTGATTTTAAACCAATCTGTTATACAGATTAGCAAGGGGGGCACTTTTACAGCCCTCCCCTTGAGCAAGGGATTGCCTTGTTGATCACGAACAAAACCCAGACAAGGCTGAATTTTTCTTTATTGTTCTGTTTGCAAGTGAGAGTCTCTTTCCGTGCCCCCAATGCAAGGGAGGTGAGAATTCTAGAACAAAATGAGAAACAACTTTAAAATACTTTAGAAATAGTCCAGCCCCTTAGCCAAGACCAATCAAAACCGTAATTCAAACATCACAGACGTGGGTTGTACATGTAAATCAGATCATGTTCAGGGTTTTGTGTTTATTCAACATTTTTACAAGTCTATCGCTCAAGAATTTTGATCAATACGTGCTGATTGCTTTTCCAGGCCAAGCATCTTATTGAAAAGGTGAAAGCCTTGATGTCAGAGATTATTGACACATACTGGCCCCATTCAAGTACAGTATTTTCTTTTGACATGTTTAATTGAGTGCTTGCAAGTGTAAAGATTTGTGGGCTGTGAAGGAGTGATTTTATCTAGAACTTCCTGCAACCAGTTTGGAGGGGTCTCACAGTTCAACTTGAGGCTGAAGATTGCCTTGCTCTTGCTCTGATGATTTGCCTGGTTCATGTTTTATCTGTACACCTATTCCTGAGCACATTTATGTACATATAACCCAATTTTGTATAACAAGTGGTAATGTTTTTGCACAGATTGTTTTTAAAATTACAGTATCTGAACTGTTCCGCTTGAATTGGGAAACTCCTGTATGGTGTTAATATTGTAATGCTGAAGAAATCTTTTAAGATGTTGGGTTATTTGAAATAATCAGTTGCCTTTTACACAGTTTATTTACATTAATCCTGTGTTTAAGCCCATAGCAATAAAATCATGGGCTCCTGTAGGTGATGATGATAATCGTCATGGTCTTAGCCAAGTAAAACAATAGAAATGCTTAACTAACTTACCAATCACATCCGTTCTTCCCCCTGCCCTCAACAAAGTCTTGCCTCCCCCAACAAAAATCTTGGCTACGCCCATGAAGATGGCAGAGCCCCCCTGTTCCTTTAACAGTCCTAATGAAGTGCAAATTCCCGGAAGCTTTTCTGTCCCCTTTGCTAAAACACTGCATCAGGGATCTTGTAATCTGCATCTTGTAATCTGCCCTTGGTTTGCGGGGGGGGGAGGGACGGGATGTTAACAGTTTCTTTGCATTTAAAAGCCTGATTATTTTTGTAAGGATGATGTTTCTAGTTTTGACAAATAAAGGCTCATTGGATTAATAATAATTTTAAAAATGCTGGT
Source organism: Podarcis melisellensis (assembly GCF_964234715.1). Lineage (NCBI taxonomy): Eukaryota > Metazoa > Chordata > Lepidosauria > Squamata > Lacertidae > Podarcis > Podarcis melisellensis. Next base: position 25,570,698 of record NC_138546.1, read on the forward strand.
CTTGAATTTGTTCTGGGGGCGCCGGATCTGCATCAGAATGAATTGGCCGGGGGAAATGAGGTTGGGGCGGGGGGGGAGCTCATTGGGCGGAGCCATTCCCCGGCCCGCAAAGGCCCGGAGGTGTCCTTTTCCCACCGGACCTTCTGCGGGCGCTGTACCTGACGTCACTTCCTTTGCAGCCGGGAAGGAGCTATTCCTTAGCCAATAGGATACTCGGGAGGCTGAGAAGGCGCTAAATGCGAAGAGGAGGGAAGAGGGAGCGAGGCGACTGCGGCGAGAGCCGCTTCTGCGGTGAAGGTAGGTCCTTGGGAGCCGTGAAGTCGTGCGGGGAGAGGGGGTTCCACGCGGACCGATGTATTGCAGGGGGTTGGACTTGATCATCCATTGGGCTCCTTTCGATTCTGCGAGAGGCCGCCTGCTGCTGGACGACCCCCAGGGCTCCCGCCCCACTGCAAGCAGAGCTGGGGGGGGGCGGGAGCTGTGCTGCTGGCAGTGCCGGATTTACGTATAAGCTAAACAAGCTATAGCTTGGGGGGCCCCAAATAAATTAAAGGGGAAAAATGGATATACATTTCCAAAACATAAGATAAAAATCAAATAAAGTAAACCTACATACAGCAACAGTGTTTTGTGTTGTCTAGGCTCCTGTGATGTAAATAATGGGCCCTGCCTGCTAACCGTTCGTTATGTGCAAATGGCTTTAGATACCTATTAGGTCCATAAATTACCATATAGCATATATTCAACACAAAAAACAGCGACAATTTGTTGTTGACAAAGGACAGCTGGACATATAAAGGGCCCCATTACCTTCAGTAGCTTAGGGCCTCATCAAACATAAATCCGGCCCTGGCTCCTGGGGCCATTGGCTGCCAGGCATCTCACTGGAACATGGGGAGCTGCTTCCTGCCGAGTCAGGCCATTGGCCCTTCTAGCTCAGCGCTGCCCACACTGACTGGCAGCGAGAGTTTCTCCGGGGTTTGAGGCAGGGAGGCCTCCCTGGAAATGCTGTTGGGGTTGTGGTGATTGTGGTTGTTATGTTGTGGCTGTTGCTGGGGTTATTGTTGTTACCTGCATTTATATACCACCTTTTTCTCCAAGGGGCTTGGGGCAGTTTGCACGCAAAGCAGGCATGCTGTTGCTATTATCGTCCTTCGTCAGAGCGTATTGGGATCATCTTCCAACAGATATTCCCCTGCCTTTGGCGCTGCGGCAGATGGACTACCTGAAGCTGCCTTATTCTCCTAGACCATCTAAGCTGCCAGTCAGAAGTCCTCCAAGGTCTATGGGAGAATCTTTCTCCCATCTTTTAATCTAGCAATGCCCTTATTATAAGTAAAGCAGGCACTCTGCCGCAGAACTGGAGCCCTTCAGGAAAGCTTGAATGGGAATCTCAGCACCTTTGAACTGGCTAGTGATTACAATTGCTGGGGCATTTGTCTAGCTCAGCTTTGCTGGTTTTGCTTTGGATACCATTGTCAAAACAGAGGCTCAAGCTCCTGCTTCTGCCTACAGTGGGGAACATGACTGCCCTTAAAGTCATTTTCAACTTTTTATTGACCAAAGTTTATTTTTGATTATGATACCTATGTATTTCAAGTGTGTGGGTTTTGTTTGTTTTCTGTCCCCCAGCCTACTTAAAAAAACAGAATGGCAGCTGTTCCTCAGAATAACCTGCAGAAGCAGCTTGCACTTCATTCAGCCAAAGCCCCTCTAAGAAACCTGGCACCTCTCAAACCCAAGACTATGTAAGTATTGCGTCCGTCCCCCCCCAGCATCTCAAACTGAACATCATCAAAAAGTGGCAATCAATATTTACCAGATATTGAGCATGTACTAGACATTAATGATAGTTACTTGGGGAAATATTTATTTTCCTCTTGCCATAACATGGAAAATACCTTAAGAACTGCATAAAAATAAGGGGGAAAGTAACACACACTCTCTCTCTCTCTCTCTCTCTCTCTCTCTCTCTCTCTCTCTCTCACACACACACACACACACACACACACACACACACAAATAAAAGTGAGTGATGTATACAAAATCCTTTTACAAATTTTAAAAATAGGAGTCCCGGAAAGTTTGGGTAAATGTAAAACACATTTAAAGGTAATTTCTAATTTCAGGTGTTAGTAATGCTTAGAAATAGTTAATGAGCAACATGTTTGGGAATTTAAATACATGTCTTGAAATGAAATGAAAGGCTAATTTTTAAAAAAATCTGGGCATGCTCACTTTCCTGGTCCAATTATTTGTTTTCTGGTACATACTGTATATTGATTGTTATCTTTCAAGATACTTTGGTCCACTGTAAACATGAATACTAATTTGCTGTTTAAAATTTAAACAGAATAAGTGATAAGAAACTGAATGCCAAAATGAGACTAAGATTAAATATCTCATTTATTTATTTTTTGCAATGTTTGTATATAGTATTCAAGCATGTGTTGGAAAGCAGAGGAAAATACCCTGGCCTAAAGAATGCAGGACTTGATTAATCACTCAAAGTCTAAATAAACTGTTTGGCTCTTTTGTAGGGGATTTACATTCAAAAAGAAAACCTCTCTTGATAACTGTACACCAGTAAAATATTTAGCTGGAACAAAGGATTTGACCTTAAAAGAGGTGGATGCTAACTCTTCCTTGACAAATCCAAGTGTGTCAAAGGATAAGCAGATGAGAATCAGTGAAGTTTTTGCAACAACATTGAAAAAGCAGGAAGGAAAGCACAATTATCCAAATGAGCAATGTCGAGATGTTCTGGATTGTTTCCAGTCTTCTGTAAAAGAAAGTGGCGTGGGCAGCAAACCAGATGACCATCAGCTCCTGAAATCAGACCATAATTCTTCATACAATTCAGTTATTAATATTGATGATGTCTGGGATGACACTGATGACTTTGAAATATCTGGTCCACGAAAGGTATGCTCAAAGCGGCCTGGTTCCTTTTCAGACACCCAGTCTGTAAAAGCTAGGAAGGCTCCCAAAAACCATAGTCCCATCCCCAGTAAGTCATTAAAGGCAGATGGCATGGAAAAAGCTAACCAAGAATGTAATGGACCCTCTGTGCGTGAGAAGAATAAAATACAGATGCTTGACAAGGAACCAGATCCTGCTGGAAGCCAGTATGTCATTTGCCTTGATTCTCCCACACCCAGCCCTTGTGAAAGCTTTGTAAGTGAAAATCTTCAAGAGGAGAAGCCTGTGGAAAGTCCCTTCGGTGACAAAAAGGAAGAGCATTTGAAAGGTAAATGGCTTTCCTTCTAGTCAAGTCTATTAATACTATTATTTATTTTAAATGTTTATATAGAGTCCTTTGTCCAAGATCTCGATCTGTGTAACAAAGAATCATTAAAACACCCAATACAGAATAAGCCATAAAACTGCATATACTAGTTCATTTTCACATCATGCAAACAGATGTACAGTGGTACCTTGTGTTAAGTACTTAATTCGTTCCGGAGGTCTTTTCTTAACCTGAAACTGTTCTTAACCTGAAGCACCACTTTAGATAATGGGGCCTCCTGCTGCCGCTGTGCCACCGAAGCCTGATTTCTGTTCTTATCCTGAAGCAAAGTTCTTAACCTGAAGCACTATTTCTGGGTTAGGTTAGCGGAGTGAGCAACCTAAAGCATATGTAACCCGAGGTACCACTGTATTCAATCAGTTATCAAATGCTTTCTAGCACATAGTTCGCTAAATATAAAGGAGCAAGGAGTTTTAAACTGGGGTCCCACCATGGAGAAGGCCCATCTCTATCTGGGATACAGCACCCAAAGTTGTGGGGGGGGGGTTGCAGGGGGGATAGGTGGCTGGATTTTTAAGTTGTGTCTGTTAGATTTTTTTTCTGGGTAGATTTTATGTATTACTGGGTGGGTTTTACTGATTTTTTAAATTGTCCTCAGTGTGTTTTAAAACTGTTGTTAGTCAAATATTCTTATTGCTTGTTTTAAAGCACAGAATGATGCTGACTTCATCCTAAATGAAAGTGAGGAACCAGATGAAGTGTGGAATGATCCAGCTATGTATGATGCCTTTGAGGATGAAAACTACGTAGACTGCATACCACCCTCTCCAGAGGAAGAAATACCTTCTTCTGCATCCTCTTTGAAAAGCATTAGGTATGATGGAAATGATAAGTCCACAACTTGGTCCTTTACCAGGACCATCTCTGGTAGAAGTAGCCCGGGTAGGATGGTGAAATCATGGATCTGGAGTTTTTTCATCAGTGAATGACCAAAATGCTGCTGGAACAAATAAGCTTAGTAAGAAGTGTTTTCTAGCTGATGCGAAAAACTTTATTCACAGCAGTGTATTTATACGGGATGACTTAACGACTTTTTTTTAATGTTAGGTATGTTTCCAGAGAAGCTGCTGTTGAGAAAACACTGGCCCTTGAAAGTTTGAAAAGCAGCCTTCCAGACTTTGGAGAAACCGCCCATGGAAACAGTGATAGGCAGGAAGGTAAAATAACTCCTCCTGAAGGGGCTTCACCTGCTTGCTTTCAGAAAGTGCAGACCTCATTGTGGTCTTCAGATACAGACCTGTCTGCAGCTTTGTACCTGACTAAATCACAGGACTGGGTAGTAAGTGCTTCAGCTTCTGTTAAGATTTTGCAATGTGACTTCAGGTTTTTAAAAAAAACAACTAAGAACTGTGTAGTGGGCATGTTTTCCTGTAAAACTTCCTTTGTTTCCCTTTGAATTACAAACATGCTTAAATTCCACTGAAGTCAGAATGAACTACTAGCACATGGGTAGTCCAAGGATTAGAGAATCTTAAGGACTTCCTTGAAAAAGCAGGTCATTTTAAAGTTGCTGGTAGATTATGACTAAAGTGGTGCTTTAACCTTACTGTGTTTCATTTCAGACAAGCATTCACTTTTGGGACGGTCCCTCTACAGTGTGATGGAAGATATCTGCAAGCTGGTAGATTCCATTCCGGAATGGGAGCTGAAGTCTTTGTCGTGTGGAAAAGAGCTCCTTCAGCATAGAGATTGCAGGTCTGTCTTGTGATGCCACTAACCCAGAGTATGTTCACAGGCTCTGTTTATCTCTTGTGTCTCTGAGATAAATAGGTAAAGAGACCCCTGACCAGTCGTGACCTACTCTGGGGTTGCGGCGCTCATCTCGCTTTATTGGCCGAGGGAGCCGGCGTGCAGCTTCTGGGTCATGTGGCCAGCATGACTAAGCCGCTTCTGGAGAACCAGAGCAGCGCACGGAAACACAGTTTACCTTCCCGCCGGAGCAGTACCTATTTATCTACTTGCACTTTGACGTGCTTTTGAACTGCTAGGTTGGCAGGAGTAGGGACTGAGCAACAGTCGCTCACCCTGTCGCGGGGATTTGAACCACCGACCTGAACGGCAAGTCCTAGGCTCTGTGGTTTAACCCACAGCGCCACCAGTGTCCCTTCTGAGATAAATACTCTCAAGAAATCTTGGTCTGGCAATTGAGGCAAGTTTATATCAAATTTTATGGTAAGCAAAGGTATCTTTATCTGGCTCTTTGGCTATTAACCAGACCTATAAAGAAGCTGAAATAAGAGGAGACTGAGAGAAGATATGATAGCCATCTTCAGATATCTAAATGGCTGTCACATGGAGTAAGCTTGTTTTTGTTGAGATCCTTGCATTGCAGGAGGTTGGACTAGATCACTCTTGGGGTCCCTTCCAACTCTGTGATTCTGTGTATTAATAGTTCATATTTTTTCTTTATTTCCAGAAGAAAACTCTTAAAGAACGGCACTAATGGAAGTAGAAAGGACAGTGGCATATCTTTGGATGAAAATTGCAAACTTTATTCTGGACATGAAAGATCTATGGATGGTGGTGTTTCTTTTCAACTGGGAAAAACCTCTGCCACTGACCCTTGTAGGGAATTGTTCATGTCTAGACAACCTTCCCCAAAGGTTGCACCCCAGCATAACTTTCATTCAACCCCCTCCTTTGTACCAAGGACTCAAGACTCCAGTAATGCTGACCTGTCAGTTTTTTCCAAGACTTTTGCTATGGACAGTAGCATCTCGGAAAATGCAGGATTGTCTCTTTCTAAAAGAGGAATCGACAACAGAATCTCTTCTCTGAACTGTTCCATCAGAAACCCAAGGACAGAATGGGGAGAAAAGGGTTGGCTCTTTTCAAAGGGGAATCAAGACCAAGAGAAACTCACTCTACTTCAAAATAATTTGAGAGAGAATTCCTCAGCAACAGAGAATGTCGCCTTTGATGATGATTTTGATATTGATGACTTTGATGAGTTGGACAACGTAATAAACACTTCAGCTTTACAGCCACCTAGTACTTTCTACCAGCGTGCTGAGGAAGCACAGCCTGCCAAACCATTCCTGGAAAAAAGCTCCCTTACAGCTCAGGGAAATGGTCATTTTTCAAATCCTATTTTTCCCAGAGCAAACCGCCAAGGTGCGCCTGCCAAGAGCTGCTTGGGTAAATTATGCTAATTCTCTGTCACAGAAGCTAGTTGTGCCAGGGAGCTATTGTGTAGAGAGTAATTAACTAATCTGACACATTGCTTGAGTTGCAATGGGAATACTATTCATTGCTTCACCACAGTCACTTGGTAGCAGCTTTGCTTTTCCTTCACGAGGTCACACTTTTGTCACTGCATTTCTGAGTTCTGAAATTCTTTGGGAAATGTGACACACACACACACACACACATGATTTTTCTTCTGTACCGATACCAAATTATGCTGTAGGGAGTGTATAGCATTTTCCTTTTCGAACAGCAGGGATTTGCTCTCACATTAACTTGAGCAGAGAAGTTCTCTGGTTTTGCATTGTGGTTGTGCTGCTGCTGCTTCTGCTTCTGTGGGGGTTAGGGCTGCTGTTGTGAAATGTCAGCTTTGCTGCCCGACACTGTTTTGTTTCGGAGATAAATTTTGAAAAGATTCACTGGGTGCCAAACTCTGCAGTTGTAAATGGCGGGGACCAAAATTGCTTACATGTGTGAATCAATTACATTCAGTGAGACCAGAAGCATGACTTTGAGTTGAGATTTCACAGGGTCTATAGTTATATTATTAAGGAATCCAGGATAACTTCCAGCTCTTGATTTTGCATTGCCAGCAGTTGAGGATCACACTCCACCTATCCAGCCACACTAGTATACTTATAATTATGCAAAATGAGTTAAGAGTAAGCTGTTGATATGCTACAGGGCACACACAAAAACCAAGCAATTGTTATTTATTCTAGTAACCTGTTTTCTTCTAGATTCACAGGTTAAAAATCCACCTTCCAGAAATCCATTGCTAGAGCACTTCAGAGGCTTAGCATTTCCCCATTCTAACGAAATGATGAAGATATTTCACAAAAGATTTGGTCTGCATCACTTCCGGACAAATCAGCTTGAAGCTATCAATGCTGCTCTGTTGGGCGAAGACTGCTTCATCTTAATGCCCACAGGTGTGTGATGGCAAGGGTGCCTGCCAACCTCATGTGGTCTAGGGGGCTAGTCTGGCAACCTGGGAGGTTTTCAGAAGGTGTGCAATGAGTAAAAAGGTGTGGGAGACTCCTGGCAAATGACCTATTGCCTCCTGAGGTGATGAAGTGCCGCAACCTTTTATTGTGTATGTCAGCAAAGTGAAAGGTGCTGGCCTTAAGGACACACAATGTGCATTTGTACAGCAAAGTTGAAGACTGACAAACAGGTTGTGGGGAGATCTGGATCATAGTGGAGGTGTGGGGTTTGCTAAATGAAGGGTGGATTGATTTAAATCACTGAATATAATCCATGAGTTGAATCATTACTTGTACCCGACCCATCTGACTGGGTTGCCCCAGCCACTCTGGGTGTCTTCTAACAGAATATAAACAAGTTGCTAATATTTTCTAAGCAGGCATGCTTTCCCACTGGCTCTAACGATTAAGCATGCTTCTTTGCAACTGGTTAGAGACTTTATGTGACCTAGACAAAGTCATGGAGGAGGGGCTATTGGGGGCTACTACCCACGATGCCTGTGCTCTGCCTCCACAGTTGGAAGGCTGCAATGCTTCTGAATACCAGTTGCCGGAAACCACAAGAGAGGAGAGGGCTCTTGTGCTTTGGATCCTGCTTGCGGGTTTCCCAGAAGAGGCATCTGGTTGGCCACTGTGAGAACAGGATGCTGGTCTTGATGGAGCCCCCTTTGGCCTGATCAAGCACAACTCTTCTGATGTTCTTAGGTAGACAGTGTAGCAACTCTTAAAGCATGACATAATGAGAATTTTCGATTAAAAAATAAAAAACACTGTCTGACTAAAGTTACCAGAACTAAAATGCTTAATGCATTGATCATAAAACCTGTACTTAAATTGTGTTTGCAGTGACCCATTCTTAGCAGGAGTTGGAGGAGTGCAGAAAGTAATTTTGAAACCCAGATTGAAAAATTGTTGAAATATTCTAGGGTGGAGGTTTCTGGCTTTTGCTAAATCTCATCTGGACAACCTCCATTTGCTTACTGCCCAGGTGAGCTTTCCAACTAATCTTTGGTTTTTTCCCTTCTGACAGGAGGTGGGAAGAGCTTATGCTACCAGCTACCAGCTTGCGTTTCAGCGGGAGTCACCATTGTGATCTCCCCCTTGAGGTCACTGATAGTGGATCAAGTTCAGAAGCTAACATCAATGGATGTGAGTTCAAGCCCACGGTTTTCTCATTGATTCTTTGCATGAGGAGAGTTGTCTGCATCTTCATTAGTCGTGACTGATTCTTCTCTTTGCTCTGGGGTATGACTTCATGCAAATTAGAAACTTCCGTTCCTTATTTCCAATATTTGGGCATTGCTATTCAGATTCAAGTTGATCCAAAGTTTGGGGGCTCGGCACCATAACAGGCAAGGAAGGGAGCATGGACATACATTTAGACCTACATCACGGAAGCTAGTACTTTATCTGTGTGTACCGTTTTTTACTTAGTGTAGATAATAGTGTAAAATGAGTGTTGAATTCACCAATCCATTTGCTGTTGCATCTGTTTTGTCTATCAGTGGTAGAACACCTGCTTTGCATGCAGAAGATCCCTGATACAATCTAGGGCTGGGAGAGAACCGTATCTGAAATCCCAGAGAGCCGATGCCAGTCTTTGTAGATAATAGTAAATGGACTAATAGATCTGATTCGGGAACACAGGGTGCTACTTTATACTGAGTGTAAACAGCTCTTCTTCTGTCATAGATTCCAGCAACTCACCTGACAGGTGACAAGACTGATGCTGAAGCATCCAGAATCTACATGCAGCTGTCGAAGAAAGACCCCATTATAAAACTCCTCTATGTTACTCCAGAGAAGGTTTGTATAAGGTCTAAGCACCATCACCATTGGGTTTTATCATATATAGGATACAGCCCACTAGGCAAAGGAAGCCAGCAGGTTTGGATGGAGGAGAGCTAGGCTTCCAGCCCAGCTCAGACATGAACTCTGTTTGCAGGACTAGAGCAGGCCTCTGCTTATCAATGGTGTAGAAAAATTGGGGTTTAGTTTTTTTGCTGCCCAACTCCCCAAGGGAGTGAGACACCTAAGTTAATGATTGGTCAGAGATGAATGGATGGAGGCAAGGATCTAAAGAAAGCAAAGCAGATCCTTTTTATTTTATTTTTGCAACAGAGTTCCCTCCCCTCCCCGCAAAGGAGGTAAAAGAGACCAAGAGCAAAGAAAAAGCATCCCTTTTTAAAGGGCTGCATTTTGGCCCCTTTACAAACCAGAAATTACATCACACACAAGGTGGGGCTACAGTGGCTCAGGCAGGTCTAGGTGTGATATTCCTGAGGATATAGCAAATTTTACATAGCTCCAGACACAGTTTATGCAAAATATTAGCATTTGATGAGACAATCAGGATGCCCATCAGACATCCCTCAGTGCAGAGCATTTCAGCAAACAATGACAATTAACACAAAGGAGGTTCATAGATTTGGGAGAGGAATCCCTTCAGGAACTTTCCCTGATTGCTATCTGCCTATGTGTTCTCGGGCAAGAGGGATTATGGAGGACTCGAATTATACAGTTATAAATGATTTTGTACAATGTTCCATAGGAAATTCAGGTTGTCCTTGTTTTAACAGGCTAGAATGAAAGCATACTGGTTCTCCAAGATATTTCTCTCAAGGTATTTTCCAAATGTTGAAGGGTGAAGGATTGGTTTCCTGTGGACTGGGTGTCTACTATGCATGTACCCTAAATTTTACAACACCAGGTCTATCTGAAGTGGTGGGTGAGGTCAAATGAGATAAGGAGGCTAAAGCACTTTTTATGCTGAAAAGTGATGTAGAAATGAATTTGTTATGTGTGAATATACAGTGATAGCAATTCTCCACTAAATTTTCTGGATCCTTGGGTGTGGGTCTTCCTTAGGTCTGCTCGAGTGGCCGGCTGATGTCAACCCTGGAGAATCTCTATGAGCGGAAGCTGTTGGCGCGCTTTGTGATTGACGAGGCACACTGCGTTAGTCAGGTGACCTTCTCTTTTTTTGGAAATGTCAGAGGTTGGTGAACCAGCTGAACCCTTGCATTGATCTGTAAGCAAATTAACTTTTTTTAAAAAAATCTTTTGACTAGTGGGGCCATGACTTCCGCCAAGACTACAAGCGGCTGAATATGCTTCGTAAGAAATTTGCTTCCATTCCTATGATGGCTCTTACTGCCACCGCAAACGCAAGGGTGCAAAAGGACGTCCTGAATCAGCTGGAGATGCTAAAGCCACAGGTGTAAGTTTGATCTACACCAGGAATTCTCAAACTTACTATACCCAGTGGCCCACATGAGATTGCTGAAAACCACCGAGGCCCAAAATGGTGGCTCAGGGCAGGCAGCATTAAAATGGTGGCCAGTGGCATTTGCTGTGTCTGGCATAATCAGCTGGCAATTGCTGACATCTTTTTCTAGTGATACCTAATCAGTCTTTGGAAATTCTCTGGCACAGCCTTTAGCTCATGAAAAGGAGTTCCATAGGTCAGCTTTCCTCAAGCTACCTGCAGGCATATGTTCTGGAGGTATTGTGACTCAGCCTTCCCATTTTTGTCAGACTTCAGTCCCATTTTAGTCAGGTAGAGAAGGCCTTTTTTATATTTTCCTTGCCCTGCTCCCAGGCATCCCAGAAGTTGTTTTTTTTATCCCATCTCCTATAACATCTCCCCCCTATTTTCCTTTCACACTCAGCTTGAATCTTCTCCCCACCCCACAAGCCCCAGCCACTAGTTTTTCATCCTTCTGGCCTATTTCCTTTAGATTGACTTCTTTGCCCTATAACAGATCTGTTATCTCTTTTCCTTTCTCTTCCCTGTATTTGTTTATTTCCTTCAGCGCCACTTCTGGCCCTTTCCTCTAAGAGAAAGAAATGACTTACCTGCCCTCCTAGGCCTCTCAGCCTCCTTTACTCAGCATACAAGGAGCTGCTGGTGTGTCCAGCTCAGATGCTATGGAATGGTGGGGGCACTGGTGGCTTTTCTTAAGATACCATTTAGGATACACATATCCTTTAGCAATTTACTGTTTTTTAAAGAAGAAAAAATTCTTTTTCTTGTGATGGATATTTTCCAGGTTTAGTATGAGCTTTAACAGGCGGAACCTGAAATACGATGTTTTGCCCAAGAAGCCCAAAAGTGTTGCGCTGGACTGCTTGGATTGGATCCGAAAATACCACCCAAGTGAGTTTAGTTCCTTTCCTTCCTCTGGCAGGATTTATTCGTGTGAATCGAGGCTTTTTAAAAAAATGAAAGAATTGTAGAGTTGGAAGGGCCCCCTGAGGGTCATCTAGTCCAACCCCCTGCAATGCCGGAATCTCAACTAAAGCATCCATGACAGGTGGCCACCCAACCTTTGCTTAAAAAGCTCCAATGAAGGAGAGGCCACCACCTTCCAAAGGAGTCCGTTCCACTATCAAACAGCTACCACTGTCAGAAAGTTCTTTAGTTCTGTGAAATGTAGCTCAGAGGGGTGTGCGATATCCGCTGTCACTTTTAATTTACTTTATTTGAGAGGACTGAATACTCCAGCTCCCATATTTTGCCTGTTTTTTCTTTTTCTTTAGATGACTCTGGGATAATTTATTGCCTCTCCCGATACGAATGTGACTCGGTTGCCAGCACTTTGCAGAGCTCTGGCCTTTCTGCACTTGCCTATCATGCTGGTCTCACGGACAGCACCAGAGACCATGTGCAGCAGAAGTGGATTAATCAGGACGGGTGTCAGGTAAAGGAGACGAAACTGTAGAAGGTGCTGATATCACACACAAGTAGAAATATTAAAAACAAACATAGGGCGTAGCCATCACAGATCTAAATGGTTGTTAGCTCCTGTGGCAAAACAAATGGCCCCGTCTGTTTAGCTGGTCAGTTTTCTGTGGCCTTTCTCAATGGATTTGTGTGTGTGTTCCTCTTTACCCTCCTTGAGGTGAGCTGGAAGTCGACCAGAGTATCAAGCCAGAAAGCACTGTTGTCAGTTCAGTGTATAAAGTGTGTTTGTGATGCACTGCTTGCCCTTGGCAGTATGCAAATCCTGTTTTTGTTCTCTTCCAGATTATATGTGCAACTATTGCTTTTGGCATGGGGATCGATAAACCTGATGTGCGCTTTGTGATCCATGCCTCTCTTCCTAAATCTGTTGAAGGTTACTATCAGGAGTCGGGCAGAGCTGGGCGTGATGGAGAAATTTCTCACTGCCTGCTCTTCTACACCTATAGTGATGTCAACAGGCTGAGAAGACTCATATTTAGTAAGCATTTCTTTGCTACATCTCAAATCTTGTGACCAGAATCATGCAAGAATGGGCTTAAATGTGTGTGTAGGGGGGGTAATTTTATAATTATTGTCAAAAAACAATGTTAGCAGCCCACTTCAGCCATCATGGCTATAAAACATAGAAGCACCGCCTGCAATTGAATGGCTTGGCATTTGCCTCTCAAGTTTTAGGCTTTAAGTGTTTTCATTTAGGTTGCTTGGAACAAGCAGTGTGCAGCATCTAGCCATAGGAGACTAAAAATACTGTAAACTTCCTGAAGACTTCCTTTCTCATAAACTTCTCAATTTTTATATGGAAAAAATGCTGCAGTGTCTCATTCCTTTCTCTTCTGTGTATCCTACTAAAAAAGGTTGAAACCCAGCTCACAAACTTAAAGTTTGAACCTTTTGGCTTCTTCTTCATACATGTCTGTAAATTATTGGTCAGAAGGAAAAGCAATCTCTCGCTCTGTGTGTTATGCTCCATAAGAAGTCAAAAGGTGCATTATTTGAATTTCAGTGGAAAAAGATGGGAACAGCCACACACGGCAGACACATTTCAACAATCTCTACAGCATGGTCCATTACTGTGAGAATATCGTGGAGTGCCGGAGAGTACAGCTGCTGGCCTACTTTGGGGAAACAGGCTTCAACTCTAGGTTTTGCAAGGAACACCCTGAAGTCAGTTGTGACAACTGCAGCAGGAAGCAGGTAAGCCAGTTCTGCTTCTTAATTCTTCAAAATGTGTGATCTCTTTGGAGGTTAGAACACATGTATTTCTGGTAGCGGCTGGGCAGGAGTGATTTTTGGGCTGAAGAAACTAAGGATTGCAACTTGCGGACAATGACTTCCAGCTGTTTTCTTCAATGTATGACTTGTTTTTTCTTGTATTTCCTTCAGATTAATCTCTCAAATTTAAACTAACACTTCACTTAACTTGTATATCTTGAGTTTGGAACGGTATCCAAATTGGGGCCAATACTGTATTGTCAACAGCCAGGTGTAGTGCAACAAATCAATCTTTCCTCCTCAAAACTGTTTTTGTTAGGATTATAAACCACGGAACGTGACAGAAGATGTGAAAAACATTGTTAGGTTTGTTCAGGAGCATTGTGGCGAGAAGCGAGTAAGAAGGAATAACACAGGGAGGTACACCTTGAATATGATGATTGACATTTTCTTGGGTAAGTTGCAGTGTATGCTGTCAAGACTCAGTGTTGGATTTGTTTCTTGATCACTGGTTCCCAAAGTGGGTGGTACCAGCTCCTGGAGGGCGGGGGATTACCCAGGGGAGTGCTAAGAGGCAAGGGGGAGGCAGAGAGGCACTTCAGGTGTCAATTACTATCAGACTTAGAAAAGCTGGTATCACTGGATTAATTTAATCAATTTTGTCGAATTAATTAAAAAGTTTTAATTGGATTTTGAACAAATGTGCAATTAGTTGTTACTGTTTTGACTTCTGTTATCTTCCTTAGTGGGTCATGTATGTTAAATAATAAGAAATATTCCTTATATAATTTTCTGGTGAGTGAGGAGTAGCTAGCCAACCTCCCATGTGGTTTTGGTTCATTTTGCCATCTGGCCTTGGTCATGAGAGGGAAGGTGGTTAAATCACTTGTGAGTCCTCACTCTGGGGATTCCTGTGCTGAAGCATCTTTCCTTCTTTTGCCTTTATCAAGAAGACATACTGTGTTTTTCTGTACAGGGACAAAGAGTGCCAAGATTCAGTCTGGCCTGTTTGGAAAAGGAGCGGCCTACTCACGCCATAATGCTGAGCGACTCTTTAGGAAACTGGTACTGGACAAGATTCTAGAGGAAGACCTTTACATCACTGCTAATGACCAAGCAGTTGCATATGTCCAGATTGGTGAGAAAGCTTATGCTGTGCTGAATGGATCTCTGCAGGTGTGTAAGAGCTAAATTCATCTACTTGCCTAAAGTGTCATGCCCTGTCTCCTCCTCAAGTAGGTGTTAGAAGCTTGGAGCCACCCAGGAAATAGTTAAGAAAATCTTAAGGTCTTGCAGAGAGTGGCTGAAAAAGGTGTTGCTCCTTTTCCTCTAATGGGTGCCTTCATCCTCTTCCTGTGTTGCTGTCATAGTCTCAAGCTGTATAGAAGGAAACTGCACATCTTAGTTTCAGTTGTACATTTGTGAGATTTTCTTCTGTTGCTTCCTTCAGGTAGAGTTCCATGAAACTGAAAGTGCCAGCAGCATTCGCAAGCACCAAAGGGCATCAGTGATCAAAATTTCCCAGCGGGAAGAGATGGTTAAGAAATGTCTCTCAGAACTCACAGATGTCTGCAAAAACCTTGGGAAAGCATTTGATGTCCATTACTTCAATGTTTTTAACACTGCCACGCTTAAAAGAATTGCAGGTAATGTTGGTGCTTATGGAGAAACGGTTCAAGTCTGTGTCTGTGAATGAAGCACAGTACCGTTGCGTCTTGTATGCACAATTTCAACCTTGTGTGGTTGAAAGCCAGCCAGCTGAAATCCTGGAAATTAATTGCATGCAAGCTCCTTTTACGCTACATTTTCATGGCGTGGAAAGAGCTTTTAAGCTCTCAGACTTCCTTACTCAGCTGGCCCAGCAAGATTTTGTGAGAGCGTTCTAGAGCCCAGTAAGCTGAGCTTGAGCTTAAAAGTGCTCTGCCTTGCTTGGAAGGTGTAAGGATGGTCATGCAGGGGTGATCCCAAGGGAGTGGTTCAGGCGTATGTGTTTTTGCATATATGCGCCACCCCCCAGAGCATATCCCCCACGCAAGACGTGGTTGTACTGTAACTCTTTCCCTCTGTGATATTCCTGGTGTCTGCCAGGTGGCATGGCTTGCATGGGAATTTCAGAACAACTCTCTTAATAGCAGAACTGAAAGATTTTGCTGTGCTCTTTTTGTATGAAGATAGAAAGCAAATGGACTGTTCTGCTTGTAAAAGAAGTCACCGCCTTGTGTGGTGATCAATCTTTTCAACAACAAAAAATGTTCAGCATATGTATCCTTGTCCCTGCTTATACCAGACATTCACAGATGTCAAGCCATTTTAAAGATCTGTTTTTCTTTCCTGGTCTCCAGAGACACTGTCTCCAGACCCTGCAGTTCTGCTTCAGATTGATGGTGTTACAGAGGACAAGTTAGAGAAGTATGGAGCAGAAATCATTGAAGTGCTGCAGAAGTATTATGAATGGACACTGCCAGGTATTGTGTGACTTCATTTTCCGGTTATGCACGTTATTTATTTATAAGTGTATTCTCTTCAGTTATTGTTTTTCTCTGCATGATTACCATTGGAACGAGGAACTCCTTGGGGAGCCCTTTATATGAAATGGCTTTTTAATGCAATCTCGGTCACTTCAGTCATGATGATGATACTCCCTCCCACCCCCCAATGGAAGCAACTCAAACCGTGTCAGCAGCCATTTATGCAGACTGCTCACATATTCCTTTTTCAGTGACAGTGGTGCAAATGGCACTGTCACCCTGAAGTGGTTTTCAGACCAGCAATTCTCTTGCTTTACATCATAACACTATCTGTCCTAAGGGGAAGCAGAGAAACTGCAGGGTTATGGTCTCTGTTTGGCAACATCCAAAGCCGCAGGATTAAAGACACCTGGGTCTGTTTCAACAGCGGAAAACAAGCCTCTTTCGGCTACAGAAGCTGACGCTGAAAGAAATTCCAGTACTGATGAAGCAGAGGAGGAGCTGCATACAACATCTGCCTATTTCCACAACAGACCCAACAAGGGAAGGAAGAGAAAAAAGCCTCAGTTCTTCAGAGAATCAAAGAAGAAAATGAGGTCTGGAGGCCAGCAGGCTCGTTCTAAAGGGTATGGCTGTTTGTTTTTTAATCCTTTGGTAGCAAGTAAGCCAGATGGTATTAAAGCCCTTCTACAGTGCCAATTAAGAACACTTTTGCAGTAAAATAACTTTTATTGTGAAGACATCACAATGAGTGAGGAGCACATTGCCATAGTAGCAACATGGAATCACTTAATTTTAAGCCATCCGATAAAATCATGACTGACAAAGCTGTGATGCCAGCCTGGAAGTATTGTCCCTTTCAGGGTGTCCTTGTGGAACACAGCAATTCCCATGTTACTTATGTGTAAGGCTGGGTGTAGGGCTGGATGAAATGGACAAAAACAATTGGGAGAATTGTACCTAGAAGAGGGATGTGCTGGTGCTAAAGGGTTAGTGTCTCAGCAGTGAGGTCAAGAGCCCCAATGCCAAACTGAAATCACATTGGTATTCTGGTCTCCTCCTTATAAATGTACAAATGAAGCATTTGGCCAAAATGCAGAGCAGAAACGTTGGAGGTTGTTTTTTAGGGATTTAACTCTTATAAGGCTCTTGAAACAACAGATAAAGTATATATGCATGTTGTGATGGGACGATGAGCTGCTTGTGCGTAAAATGCAAGTCCCTCAGAGTTTGATCAGGTTTTCAAACCTCTGCCTGTGACGGAGCCCCTCCAGCATGGCTGCGTCAATCACTAGTAGAATCCGAAAGTGGCTGCTTTCGGAAACGTTTCCAACATAAAAGCTCCTTAACGGAAACACGTCGTCTGGCCTCTCGGCGTGACAGTTTCCGTCGAGGTGTGGGTGTCCCTATAGGAGGTCCTGAGACCTCCCCACTGGTTTCGCTTGAAGCGTCTCTGAGCCATCCCTCCGACTCACTTTCCCTTGGAGTTCTTGCTCGCCCTCTACTGGTTCCCTCTTCCGCTGCTACTGCTCTCTCAACCTCAGGGAGCCTTTGCACCTGCGGCGCTTTAGATGTCAGTTCCCTGACACATGTTTACAAAATTATTGGGGCCAATGACCTATTCTATATTTCCCTTTCTAATTTTCTAGGGGTTACAGAACTGGCAAGAAGGCATCATCTAACTCCAAAAGTTCCACATCTTACATTCCTCCTGCCAAGCCAGGAATTGGCAAAAGGCCTGCAATTATGGCACCACCAAAACCACAAAGCAGACAATACCTTAAACCTTCGTTCTCACTTTTGTAATATCCTTAGAGACTTTTTAATTTCTATGGAAGCTGTTTAACTAATTTTTTATTGAGGTGTAACACTCATGCCTAATGTTAATAAATACATTTGCTTGAACCATACTGTGAGAGCTTCTAGCAAAGCACCTTGTGAGCCACGCTAATAGAGTGTTTGGTGGTATATAAATCCTCTGTATTGGTCCCCATTTCCCCAAATAGCTTGCTGACTTCAGTATTCTGTTCTGAACATTTTGTCCATGAGAGATGGAGAACTTCATGCATTTGTGGATCACGCCACATCTATTTCATTTTACTTTGTATGTTTAAAACATTCAAAGCAGCCCACTGATAGGTAATGAAGCATGAGACTATTTTATTCCTAGTGGTAAGAAACCTTGCAAAATGTATGTTAGCAGACAAGCTTCTGGTCTGAACAGCTGTGAAGACTAGAGTTTTGAAATTTGTCTTTGCAGAACTTTTTACACAGACGACAAGAATTAAATATATGAATACAAACTCTTGAAGAAAAAACCCCAATGTTATTAACTGATTAATAGGACCAGTAACTTCATGTGTTATTAGCTGAGGCTTGCATGTTTTTGGTAGGTGTACTGAACACATCCCAAGACCTTCCTCACTCCCAGGTTTAGCCCTTAGGGCCTGTCTGAGAAAGCCTCCTTCAACCTCTCCAAAATATTTCTCAGGATGCTTGCCAGGGTTCCCATCTGCCTTAACCTGCTCCGCATGGATTCTGCCACAGTGCAGAGCTGATCAATGCTCAGTTCCCTCTCTAGGTTTTCAAAATTATCCTTTGATTATATCAAAGAACAAGATGAATCCTCCAAAATGTGGACTCCATTATTCTGTGGCTGCAAGTAGTGCGTGAGATCTGTGTGGAGTTTCTCTCTCTCCCCAAATTTGTAAGCCAAATTTGTAACAGAATTGGTACTCAATTCAGTTAACACTAAAATACAAAATAATTATATATATATATATATATATATATTTGCTTTCGTAGATTTTCACGGGACCTCTTGAACTTTGTGAAGAGTTTTTCTGAGAAGATGGCTGTACTGCACTTAGTTGTGCTCTGGCTTGGCTTCGTGTATAGGGGCGAGCTGTGGTTTTGTGGCCTGTGTCAGCCAGATCTGTGTAGGGATTGCAGGGGGGTGCAGCATCCGGAGGTGCCACCATGGTTTGGCTACTGGATGGTGTCTGTAATTTATCTGTGGAGAGGGTCTGGGTTTGGGTCTGGTGTGGTTGATTGGTGATGGCATTCTGTGTGCCTCTGGACACAGAGGACACAAAGACTTTAGCAACTAATCCACACCTAATGACCCACCTAAGTGGTACTCAGGATATCACTCAAGAAATCACTCAAGATATCCCTCAAGTAATTAAGGAACAAAAGAAGAAAAGGCACACTAGCCTGGGAACTTCCTCTCTGCCCAGAACATTGGAGGCTATACACCACACCCCCTCAACAGTATTTATAGGAACTCAAACACTGAGATCCTGCTCTGTTCCAGTAACAAGAAGCCGAAAGCACCAGCCTGAAGATGACGAGTGAGACCTCGTCGAAACGTCGCCTAGACACCCCAACTTTTACACGGGAAGACACCCGAGGACACCAAAACCTGCATATATATATATATATATATTTGCTTTCGTAGATTTTCACGGGTACAGGAATGCAGGTTTTGCTAGGATATCTTAAGTAGGTGTTCTAGAACTGGTAAATGCACTTAAAATGCTCCAAACCAATGGCTGCCGAACACCTAAGGTCTGATATTTATGTGACAATAAACAAATTGGTCATTTTACCTAAGTAAATTTGGACTTCTGGGTCACCATATCAAAAAGGCTGGGAACCACTAGTCCAGATGAATTCTAATGTACTGCAGATTTCACTGTGCAGCTGTACAAGCTAAGCTGCATCCCTCAGCTTGTCAGCATTAACCTACCTGGCTAGCGGCTGTTCAACTAGTTATCTTAAAATATCTTTTTAAGTTACACTCCTGCAAACATGGCAGGTGTTCTGTAAGCTGTCACGATAAGAACCCCCTTCCTGTGTTCTGTCAGTCCTTGCAGAACAAATGCATATGAATGCAAATACTGATGCTGTCTTTTTGTAAGTAATGAGAACACGAGTCTTGTCACAGTATATTAAGATATACATGTTACCTGAAGAGCCAAGCAAACAAAATTAATTTAAACATTAATCTGCAGAAACATCAAAGCATGTTGGTGACAAGTAAGGGTGGAAAATATCTTTTGAAGGGATGGCAGGCTTGATGCCATCCCATTCAGCAGAATACTTGGAAAAAAATGTGTAACATGTATAGTTTTAGCATTGAGTTCATAGCTCACTCTAGCCTGGACATCCAAATCTGAAATACAGCAGTATTGCATATTGCCATTCCTCATTGCTCAGGTTATTGTGTATTGCAATCCTAGTTGCTTGCAATCCTAGTTGGCAAAGCCACCCCCTGGCTCCCCAGGAGGCTTATTCTTGCCCTATTTTACCACCATAACCTTTCTTCATGTGCTGCCAAACTCCAGCACCTTGTAACTGGTGCACAGGTGCAAAGAAGATGAGGTTCCAAGCCGAAGTTTGTGGGAGCCATTTCTGGTTGCATTCTTCCAGGGCAAGCAGGATGCATGCTGTTATAAGAAAAACTGCTCCCTTTCCCTTATGGGGTATTCTGGAGCTCATATAGAGTCCTTAAGTGGGTTCCCTATCAGTAGGAGAAAATAACAGAGGCCAACCAGAGTATACTGAGAAGCAAAGAGGATGGTAAGCTTGACTTTTATTCAAGGAACTGTTGCAATAGGGTCCCCACTCACCACATGCAGGAGGGAGAACCCTGAACAATGGTGCGCAAGCAGTTTTTTGAAATTGCCCACCCTGTAGCCCAAGACCACCACCCCTCAAAACATTATACATACATCACAGAAGGAGGTGGCCTATGGCAAAAATCCTGTCTGCTAGGATACTTGCTAATGGTTACTGATTGCATTACCTGGGCAGTCGCTTGCCATTCTTTTGTGATGGTTAATACTTAGTTCCTCAGTTCGGGTCACAGGCTCACCCTATTCATACACAGATATGCCCTTAAAGCAGGATTTGTCAGTCCCCATTTGCCTCCCTTACTGCAGAGGAATATTTGAGGTCATTGTGAAGGACCCTTCCTTTGTTTTTTCCTTATCTGATACTAGGAGCATCAGAGACGCTGCAAGGAGTCAAAACGGCAGTAAAAGTTTATTTTGTCATGACAAAAATGGTACAGACAAGCGTTTGCCCGATGTCTGCCCCCCCTCTGGGCGTGCCAGCCATTTATACCCTGTAGAATGGACAGTCATCTGATTTCTGAGAAAACACATGTTTTACAAGAAATGCCATAAAAATTAGGTTTCGTTTTTCCATAGTTGGATCAACTTCCTTATTTCACGTATTTCCAGCCCCTCCTTCCTCCTGTTTCAGCCTCCCTCCCTCTGGGGTTACAATAACACCCATTCAACCTTGCTCTTATCTCTACCCACCTAAGCCAGACATTCCTGAGAGAGGCCTATTTTCACTGTAACATCTAAAACCTTGTTATTCTGGCTGGTGTAAAAACCTCTCCCCCCCCCCCCTTAGGGATAATATGAGAGAGGGGAAAATGCCTCAAAGAGTTTTTGGGATCATATATAGAACAATATTTTAATGGCCCTTCACTTGGGAGTCAAAATGGCTTCAGGATTGCTCTCCCATACTATTTCAGACACATGGTTCATATATGCAGATATGTGTGCATTTATGAATATTCTATATTTGAGACCTTAAAATTCTTATAGCCAAGGAGATAAACCTGGCATTGCTATTCATTCTCTCTCCACACACCCCCCACAATAGCTGCCACATTGACTTTTTAAAGTGGATGTCTGAGCCCCAGACTTTACCTTTTGTAAGACTTCCTGTGCCTTTTCAAAGCTGTTTGAGTACACTCTCTCCATATCTGTTCTTGAGGCAAGGCTGCTCATTCACTTGGGGAGACCCAAGTTCAAATCCCTCCTCCCCCACTAAGCCATGAAGCTCACTGGGTGACTCTGGGCCAGTCACTGCCTTTCAGCCTCACCTACCTCACAGGGTTAGTGTAGGGATAAAATGGGAAGAGAATTATGTATACTGCTTTGAGTTCCTTGGAGGAAAAGCGAGATAAAAATGCAATAAATGAACAAACAAAACTATACACTTTGAGGGTCTAGTTGTGTGCATGTGCTTTTTTATTTTTTACAACCAGGTGGTATATAAATTTTATTAATAATAAATACGCAAAGTCAAAATGGGCCGAGTGTTTCCTCCCTGTACCTCTGCGTAGCAGCAACCAGCTCTCTCGCCCGCTTTGTGCCCAAAAGGCTGAAGCAAGAATGGCGGCATTTTTACTTATTTGGGGGTGTACAGTATGTGAGGGAGGAGGAATGTCCCGCATTTTAACGGGGCGCTGCATTTGCTGGTGGCTTTTCCGCGTTTGACTCGTCTTTCGTTGCAACCCGCTTCGAATTTACAGAGCATGGGTTGGAATTTAAAAAAATAAATAAGTAACCACAACGGGCGCGCAAGGTTTTAGGAGTAGCCCTAGGCCAGAAGGCAGTAAAGGCGGGAAGCGACCCAGCTGAGCGGGTCACGAGGAAGAGGAGGAGGAGGAGCAGAATTGGCGCCTTTCCCCGCCCCGCGCGGAGCCCAGGAAGCCGCTTCAGCGCGCGGGAAAGGAAGGGAAGCCAGGATGAGTGAGCCGGCCGGCATGGAGACGGAGCGGATAGTGGTCGAGGAGGAGAAAGAAGCGGCGGCTTTGATCCAGCAGCTGGAGCAGGTGGGTTTTTGTGCCCGCCTGCCTGTCCTACCTTACAGGGAGGCGGGGAGGGAAGCGAAGTGGCGGGAGGCTCCGCAGGCGCGGCGGGCTTAAAATAGGCACCCGCCGCTTTTAAAATGGAAGCCCCACCTCAGTCGCCCTAATGAAAGCGCTGCTCCTCGTGAGGCTCCTGTGGCGAAGGCGGCTTCCTTGCTATTCGTAGTAGGCGGCTCCCAATGGACATGCTGGAATTAATACTCTTTAAAATTGGCCATGTCTGCTTTCATTTCAGCGGGTCGCCTCTGAGTTGCACCCAGCTTCGCTGAGATTAGACCCACTGGGCCCAAATTAATCAGTTCATCAGTTGCAGGAGGTTTACTCTTGAGCAACGGTGCATAGGCTGGGACTCAAGGCCTGTTCCTGTTTCAGCTGCTGCAGGGGTCCCTGCCAGGTCCAGCCTCTTGGGGCCGCCTCATCAGCATGAAGGTGAAGCTTTTTAGCCACTGCACGCTCCAAAATTAAGCACTGAAGGACACTGGGAAGGCTTGGGGCGCTTTTTGGGTTCAAGAGAATGGGGAGAAAATTATGTTCCAAACCCTGGAATTTCACAGGAGTTAAGTCACTCCAGAAGAAGATGTTGGAGCACTCCAAATAATTTGTTCCTGGTAGTGTAATTACTGAGTTTTGTGCTGGTTGCTGCAGTTCACCCCTAATCACTATTATTGTGTAAGTAATAAGGTTATTGTATAATCTTAGAAAGTTGTATAATCTTGGGAGGGGTGTGGCTGTGACTATCACGAGGGAACCCATACTTCTAAATTTGCCATGATGCTGCACTTAAGTAGCACTAGTATTGAATTATTATTACTTCTGTCAGGGGTTCAGAAAGAGAGACACAGGAGGGGGAGCAAATGGAGAGTGAGGAGGAGGAGTACGAAGGGGGAGCAGGCAGTGACAGCGGCCAGAGTCACTCCACAAGTCTCTCTAGCGAATCGGAGGACTCACAGAAGGGAGCGCCCATGGCCAGAGCGAGGGGGGTTCCAGGGGGGAAGCCCCAGGAGGGAGGGGCCAGCGGGGAGTCCCTGAGCAGCAGTTGGAGATCAGGACCAGCTTCCCCACCAGAGCGCAGTGGGGAGGGGGAGTCCCAGGAGTCGGGACCAATGCTCTCACCACCAGCGGGAGGAGAGGAGTCAGGTTTAGCAACGCCCACATCAGGAAGCGGGGAAACGGTCAGAAGGAAGGTTACCGGCTGGGCGCGCGCGCCAAGTTCAAATGTAGAGGCGAGTGGCACAGCAGGGAGTCCTGACAAGGAGCCAGGTCCTAAAGCCCGCAGGAAGGAAGGGCGAGGTTCAGGGGGGTCAGCGTCAGAGGAATCCAGGAAGGAAGTAACACCAGAGGGCAGAAGGACCCAGCGAAGGAAAGAGCAACGCAGGAGGTGGAGCCGGGCTAGAATCTTAAACTGGTGTGGGGTCAGCAGTGAGTCAGAGGGGACTTAGCCGATCTAGCGTCAAGACGTGGGTCTGCGCGCCCAAAGCTTGGAAATGGAAACTAAACTTCAATAAAGACTTTTGTATATAACATCCAATGGGCGTTGGTCCTCTGTGAGCTGGGACCGAGAGGCAGTCCTGACAACTTCTTACCTGCACTTCACTGTGAGGGTCCTGGGTGGGTTACAAGAATCTGAAAATAAGATATTCAAAACAAAGCAGGTTGCAATGAAGAGAAAACTCCTAAAATACATGCATATCTCAAGGGGTGGGTAAAGAGGTCGGTGTTAAATTGGGGCTCACTGGCAGGGACAGTACCAAGTTTTGCTGCAACAACCTTCCTAGTTGATGTGATAATCATAGAATCAGAGTTGGAAGGGTCCCTGAGGATCATCTACTCCAAACACCCTGTAATGCAGAAATATGCAGCTGTCCCTTACGGGGATCAAACCTGCAACCTTGGCATTATCAGCACCACACTAACCAACTGAGCTGTGGGCTTTCGCACCCTCTTTCCAAGGCACCAGTGGGGAGTTCTGCAGGTTTTGCATTTAAGCCCAGCCACAAACTTTGGCCTCAGAGGGCTGGCTTGGGATGACAAAATAGTGAGAGGGCCCAGGATGGACACAGGCAGCCACATGGATGGATCCCAGAGTCTGTAAATAAACAAAATATATGCACTGCTTGAGCATAATAAAATCTCTTTAGTGGTTTACAATGCAATGTTGCACCTTGTTGCAAGGGTCCCTATGGGTGTACTGTTTAAAGAAGACCGTGCAGATGGACCTGTGGTATAATGTGTGGCCTTCCCCAGCCTGTGGTTCTCCAAATGTTTTGCACTGAAACTTCCATCAGCCCAGCCAGAATGTGCTCTCTGAGTGAGATTGACTGGAGTTGTAGTCCAAAACATCTGGAGGGCACCAATTTTGTGTGTGTGTGTGTGGCATTCCTGCTCCCCAGTATTAGATGTTTGTTGTCTGTGAGCTCTTAATGCAGGCGTAGGAAAACTCTGGTCCTCCAGATGTTTGTAGTGAAAATATAAAATTAGGGGATTATTAGCTAACTCTTTATACTGCATGTTTTTTCAAAGCAACACCCCAAGTGTTCGACGGTGATTACAGCTTACATGCATTTCAGGTCAGCGTTCATTTCCCCAATTGCAGCTGAGCATAAGTACCAACTCCTAGGGGCTAAGGTTACCCCCTAATAAAATATTTGAGAGGCTGCTTCCCAAAAAAGTTGAGGAAGATTGCCATTCAAATAGGGGGGGCATGTGCTGCATCATGTGATCAGTTATGTGGGGTGGGGCTCCCCTCCCTCTCCCCCCCCAAGTTGGTACTCCTGCAGCTGAGAACACCGTATCAGAATTTTAGAAGGCAGAATACATTTTTTAAAAAGTGTGCTTTGGAATGGGGTGAATCACTAGTGATATGACGATCTGGAGTAGAAAACAATTCTCAAATGACAGACAAACTTAAAACATTTCTGCTAATGGATTTCATGTAACTCCCAGTACAAGTTCATTGGGAATGTGTTGCAATAATAAATCAATAGATAAGGAATAGATAACTGGCTTTTTTTTATTTCTTACACATCTTCAGGAGACAACACCCACTGAAAATCCCACCACATGTCTCCCCAGAAGCCCTGTGAAGAGTAAGACTTTGACAAAACAAATTAGAATTCTTCTCACGCCTGTGTCAGCCACATGTGGAGAACACAACAAGCATTTGCCTCAGAAACGTTTGTTAGAGCAATTTTCCAGCTGTGAGGAGTCTTTCGGTAAAGAACCCAAAGCCAAGAAAATCTGTAGTGATTATTCAAGTCCAGAAACGAGGGCTATATCTCATGGAGTAAGCGAGGTAGTCTTCAACACGGATTCTCACAGATGTGGTTCAGTTGTAGAAGCTGTCAGCAGTGATTTGGAGACAGATGGGGATTCCGAGAGTGACAGAAATGATGTAAGTGTCTCTTAATTTGGTGAGGAAAATAACTGCTTATATACCGTGCTTAGAATTACATGTAAGATATGGCTTAAAACTTCAACTCCTGTGAATATTTTGAAACATAATTGCTTGCTTGCTTGTTGTTGTTGCAGGAGGAAGTCTCAACACAACTATCGGCTTATGAGAGGAAAAGACTGAAGAACATAACAGAAAATGCCAAATTTTTTGCTTCCCTGAAGCTGTTTGAGGTTTGTTGGAATGCCTTCTGGATTAGAACAACAAGTTCTGATACTTGGGGTGCAGCCTTGGAAATACCAACCTGGAAGTAAGGCCCATTGAACTCAATGGGTCTTACTTCGGAATAGGATTACGCTGTTGATCTTGGTCTTCATCATGGCTTTAGCCATATTTTTAAGTGGTATAATTTACTTGAGAATCAGTGTTTGAAACTCCTATTGTTCTAGGCGTGACAGGGAATTCCATTAGTGCAAGCAGTTTCTGAGCTTTGGGCGCAGTACTGCGCCTAAGATTTCAGATTAAAACTGCAGAGTGGAAGGAAAGGAGGACCTTTTTCTGCCTCCTCACTTCCAGCTACTCTTTGAAGACTGGAGAAGAGATCCTCTTAAGAATATTAGGGGGTGGGCAGGAGAAGGACTAGGTCATGTGAAAAATGAACATATTTTAGCTGCAGTTCATTGATTTTCAGCTTTGTATTCTTGTTATAAAAAAGCGCACCTAGACATTCCGTTGTTGCGCCCATAACCTAGGTTTAAGGTGGCATTTAGCTCCTAGCTTTCATATATCAGTTTCTAACACTGCAGTGGTTCCATAGCTAATAGTTAATACAGCAAACATCAGGGCCTTCCAAACATTTCCAGTAAGTCATAAAACAGAATGGGTGGCATTCAGTTATGTTTTGCCAAATTTTGCCATTCAAACTGAAGTGAATGGACCTACCTTAGTTACGTTCATTAATTTTAGTGTGTCTACTTTGAGATAAACTTAGTTGAGTACCACTCAACAAAACAGTAACAACAGTTGACATCAGTGAAGGGTATTGCTAAAGCCAAACGCAACAGAAATAAAAATACCTCAGAGGTTAAAAGCCTAGGGAAATAAAAAGATAAATGTGGGATATAAGTGTAGTAAATTGAAGCAGAAACAATAATTTTGAAATTTTACATTCTATGCATCTAATCTTACTCTCTCACACTTTAAGTCGGCAGCAAGTCTTCGTAATATGACAGCCAGAGTGCAGTCTCCGAAAACACAAAGGTAAAACTACATACCCATTCATTATGGTTAAATATTTTGGCAATTTCCCCCCCTTTCCCTCTTTATGTCGTGACAGTACCTGAATCTACTTAACTAACTAATACTGAGAGTTGAACTCCTGCTGGTTGGCTATTGGGAATTCTTCCCTGCTGTATTATATGTGAAAGAAAATATCATTTTAAAAGTAGTACAGTGGTACCTCGGTTTAAGAACAGCCCTGTTTAAGAACTATTTGGTTTACGAACTCCGCAAAACCGGAAATAGTGTCTCAGTCTAAGTCTAAGAACGGAGTCCAAACAGTGGAAGGGCACTGGTGGCGGGAGGCCTCACTAAGGAAAGCACACCTCGGTTTAAGAATGGTTTTGGTTTAAAAATGGACTTCCGGAACGGATTAAGTTTGTAAACCGAGGTACCACTGTATTTGGGTTAATAATGTCATGGCTATGACAGTAGGAGAATATGCAGTTGCTCCGTCACCTCCTCCTTTGCCTTGTTTTAGCATGTGGGACTCCAATTTTACTCTTGGCAAATGAGAGGGGGACAAGTGGAGTAGCGACATGATGTTTGCTATTTTGAAGCATTGACAGCTTCGTTGCATTTTTGCTGTTTCATTTCTAAAGTACTCTGGGAGTTTCATTGCAAACTGAATGGTAAGCTGTGGGTTATATTAAATGTACAGAGGGACAAGTAAGGTCTCCAGGCTGTAATTTTGCGACCATTGTGGTGTCTGACGGAGGCAGATAGAAAAATATGATGGACGGAAATGGAAAGCAATAACAGAAAATGCAGAATAATCTAAAGGAAGAAATAGGGCTAAATCTGTAGCGGCATGAATGAGGAACACTTGAAACCCTGCAAGGACTTAATGGAGAAATTATGTTGTCTCCGTAGAATTAAACATTCCAAGGCAAAAAATGAGACAACTCGTCGAAGATCGATGCGCTTGCAAAAAGTGGATCCACTGAGCATTCCCCTGCCAGAAGCACAAGCACATCCAGAACCTTCAGTTGACGAATATGTAAGTTGACAGATACAAAGGGAAAGGGCTTTATCTTCAAGTGCTCTCACTGAAATACCCAGACTTGACTTTGCAAGAGTATTTCGTTCATTCGTTGTATTTGTATGCTGATTTTCCACAAAAAAATCACGCTCAAAGCAGCTTACAACAAAGAAATAGGGCTGCATTTCAAACAAACGCTACAAAAAAATTCAGAATAACATAACGAAACAGTAACATAGCAGTGATTTCATAATATAGCAACAATTTTATGATGGCATAGCAAAGCAATAGCAAATATAATAGATATAACAAGATCCCTTAAACAACATGCAGCTTCCAGTGTAGCAAAAATGGCAGGGAAGCTTCACAATTTTACGTAGGTTCTAGAAACACCCCTCCCATGATTTTGCTCACAGTCCGCCTGCAGCCACTTGCAAGGCATTTTACTCTGAAACGTGAGAGGTTGCTGAGAGAGCTTTTCTGCTGTCTGGCACTGTAGTTTGGTCTGAGCATCCTTAGACTTCTTTGGTTCCTCATGGATCAAGTGTATAGTTGCTTCAAACAAGTCTTAAGAACTTGGCTTTGCGAAAATAATTTGGGTCGGTGAATAAAGTGGAAAGATTGATTGGGATGTGGGAGAATAAATATTAATGTTATCATTAAAAGTCAAAGTTTAAAAAAATGAAAATACAATTTTAAAAATTGAAAAGTATTATTATTTCATAATTAAGTTGCTCTCTGTTATTTACTGTGGGGTGCACTGATGAGCAAGTTATAAAGCAAGCCAGTGATATTTTGTGCCATTTCCTCTCTTGAAAGCCTCCTTTGCCACCTGGACCGCTTCAGATGATACCCATAGATCAAGAGGAAGGAAATGATGTAACTGAAGGTTTTCTGAATATGTGGGCAAAAATAAGTCAGGTATCATTGTTTTGACATGTAGCGAGCCTAAATACTTTAAAAAAATAATAATTCAATATCTGCATGGTAAATTCCTTTTGTTTTCCAACCAATTTTACAGGTAAAGCCTAAGGTGATTGAGACACCTACATGTAACTTGGAAAGGTAATTTAAAAACCAGTTTTATCTACCCCCCCCCCTCAAATTTGCTTGGTTTTTGTGGATATTAACATGCTAATGATTTTGTCCCAGTTACCAAGCTCGTCTGCGTAAAATGGTCCTCCGAGAAGATTCTGTAGCAAAAGTGGTCCGAAACCGGATTCACTCCGTGGCTATCCATCCATCTGAAAGCAGAACTTAAGTAGCAGCTGGAGACAAGTGGGGACAGATCGGTCTCTGGGATTTGGTAAATAGCTTGTGCTTTAATGTCTTTGCTATCTATTACTGTTTATATCATAGAATCATAGAGTTGGAAGGGACCCCAAGGGTCATCTAGTTCAACCCCCTGCAATGCAGGAATCTCAGCCAATGTATCCAGGACAGATGACCATCCAACCTCTGCTTAAAAAGCTCCAATGAAGGAGCGGTCACCATATTAAAGCGTATTCTAGAAGGGTCAGGCCCTTCTAGTCCGGCATCCTGTTCTCAGAGTGGCTAATCAGATTCCCCAATGGGAAGCCCACATGCAGGACTTGAATGTAATAGCAGCACACTCCCCGCTTGTGATTCCCAGCAGCTGGTATCCAGCAACAGTCTGCCTCTTGCACTGGAGGTAATACATTGCCATGGTAGCTTGTAGCCATTGATTGTTTTGTCCCCTGCAAACTTTTCTGGCTCTGTCTTCTAACTGAGAAGGAACTGACCCTCCTGAATGGGAAGGGAACCACACTGTAAGTTCTATTTCCAATTTCGAAAAGAGAAATGTACTAATGCTGTGTCTGTTTGTACTTCTTAGGACAGCGGATTGGAAGATGGAGTACACACCTTTGTTCCCCATAGCCAGCCAGTTAGCTGTATGTATTTTTCTCCGTCTAATCCTGCTCATCTTCTGTCTGTGAGCCACGACGGCACGTTACGACGTGGGGATGTAACCAGAGCGGTCTTTGATGAGGTGAGTGTTGGTTGCAACGTTGCAGCTATTGCAAGGTCTCAATAAAGATTATTTATTCATTTATTTGATTTCTAATTCACCCTTCACCGTAAGTTCCCAGGGTGAGATACAATCATTAATGGAAAATAGAGTCATAAAAACAGATAAAATGATTAAAATGATAAAATAAATAAAACCATTTCTAATGGAACAGAATAGTATACTGCTGCAATGACTTCTGCTAAATAGTAAAACTTCCATTTTTACTGAAAGAATGGAAGGAAATGTCATAGATTATGTGTTCAAACATTAGCTGAAACGCAACAAAATCGCAATATTCCCTTGTTTAGAATGAGATCCCTTTGGATCTATAATGCAAAATCAGATATGGTATTCCTCCATCTTTCTGTCTTGCTCAAGCAGCTCCTCCAAGATGGATGGAAGATGGAAAAGAGCAGCGCTCTCGCTCTCTCCTGTTCACTTCTTGTCTCATTAAGGACCACAACATAGTATTACAGCACGTGCTTTACAATCCTTGGCACATCCAGAAGAAAAGGGGTGGCCATGGTGGGAGGGGCAGTAATCAAATAGCAGGTGATAGGAATGACCTCAGCCTGAGACCCCAGAGAGCTACTGCCAGTCAGAATAGACAGAACTGGGTTAAGAGGACATACAGTTCCACATAGTACAAGGCAGCGTCCTGTTGTTTTTATCCATTGCTACAGGCAGAATTCAGTTTCTTAGACAGGATTTTTAACTCTGAACATTTGAAAATCTTGTCTGTCTGCAAGTGTGCTTGTAGTAATTGGCAAAGAGGATTGAGGAAACCATGGTGTGGCAGCCAGAGAAGCATCCTACAGTTGTAGGGTATCCTACAGCTATTGAGATATATCAGCATAAAATTGGTAATTCAAAATAGGTTTAGACTTCACCTAAAAGTAAAACTCTTTCTCATTCTCAGGTGTACAGAAATGAAGAGGACAACCTTTCCTCATTTGATTTCTTGGCTGCAGATGCCTCTACTCTGATAGTGGGAATGTGGGATGGAGAGGTAGCTGTAGTAGATCAAAGAACGCCAGGAGCTTCCGCTGAGCTTTTTGTAGAACTTAATTCGAAGACAACAAGGACCATCCATACCAACCCACTCAGCAGACATTATTTCGTAGCTGCTGGAGCAGGGTAGGTACAAGCTGTGATACGTGATTGCTTGTTGCAGTACATTAAGAATTTGGAGCCCAGAAATCAAAGAGATGTGATGCTAGTAAGTGAATAGAGGCTTCCTCTTGGGACCGGAGTCACAATAGATTCTTCCCAAGCCTAAGACCTCTAGACTTTCTCTAAATTTAGGGGAGGGGGGACTCTGAAGAGATTACAGTGGTACCTCGGGTTACATACACTTCAGGTTACAGACTCCACTAACCCAGAACTAGTGCTTCAGGTTAAGAACTTTGCTTCAGAATGAGAACAGAAATCGTGCTCCGGTGGCGCGGCAGCAGCAGGAGGCCCCATTAGCTAAAGTGGTGTTTCAGGTTAAGAACAGTTTCAGGTTAAGAATGGACCTCCGGAACGAACTAAGTACTTAACCTGAGGTACCACTATATAGTGTTGTTATACAAAACTCCTGGTCACAGCCATTGACTAAAATCTTAAGTAGTTTTGCTTTCCTGTGCCCTTTAAAATTCATTTCCACCCCAAAAGAAGTGTCCTGCACAAATTATAGCATTGCATACATTGTTTCCCTGATTTTAATTTACAGAGAAAACAGACCTGTGATAAAAGATTGCATAAACTTACAGAGTTTATGTGGGGCACAGAGAGAACTTCACGTGCTCCAAGATGATGAATGCTTTTCAGAGATTACAGAAAGAGCAAGCCTTTCTGTAAGAGCAAGCTTATTTTTATCTCCACATTCTTCAGTGGAGGGGGATATCCTGATGAGGACACCCCCCCTCCCCCAAGGAATGCGGAGCCATTAGACTCTCTGTCCCCTCCTTTGGAGAATTCAGTTTTTGGAGGAAGAGAGGAGCTCATTTAACACAGCGGTAGATAAAAACTCTTCACTTCGTTCGAGCCCTGGATAAACAGAAGCAAAATTTCCCAATCTCAGCCTTGGCAGAGGGAGAAAAATATGGGAAGGCCCTAGGACCCCGTGGTTGCAGGGGAGCCTAAATGGCCATGGAAATTAGGAGTTACATGAGAGGAGGTGATGTCAGAGAGCTCTACCCACCATGCTAGCTGGCATCACAATCTCTCGAGGAACTCCTTGCGACCTCACAGAACCCTAGGGTCCCATGGAACCCTGGTTGAGAAAAGCTGTAGCAGACAGTTGAGAGTAGTAGCTTTTCTCCCTCCCTTACTTCAAAACTTTTAAAAAAGTTTTGGTACTTCCTTTTGCTTTCCCTGTGTTTTCATTTCCCGTGGATGGCTAATTGCAGTGAGAGAAAGGAAAAGGAGAAAAGCGACTGTCGCCAAAGAAGGGCAATGCACCCACCCACACTGCACACTTGGGGACCAGTGAATCCCCCAGCCAGGACTGGTACTCATCCCACCTCCACACCCCGAAGCAAAGAGGGAGCAGCACCTTGGACTGCTGTGGATCTTGATCCAGCAGACTCCTGGTCTTGAGAACATAGCATAGGCAGAAACAGTGCTCCCCTTTGAGCCAGAAAGTGGGCACCAATTCAGAGATGGGTTCTGCGGAACCTTAGGCGTGAGGTCTCCTCTGAGCATCTGCTAATTCATCCACAATGGGAGGAGGAAGTGAGTGTATATGCTGAGCAGCTCCCCTTAACCCCCTGATCTCTCTCATAGGAGGAAACTTGTTTCACTCAGAATTCGTACCAGTATATCAAGACACTTTTATATATTTATGATATCAAGAACATAAAATCAAACAGATCTGCAATTTACAAGCCAAAAGGGAAACAGGCACACACAGGGAGATCCCATGATTTTTTTCCTTCCCCAAATAATTATTGTCTCAATTGTAAGCAAACAGTGGAATCGTCCTCAAATTCTGTTCTCTCCCCCTCCCCATTGATACAGTGGTTTCTCATTTTCTTAAGTGCAGTTTGTCCCAGTATTTTTGTTTGACACCTGCAGGGTTTTATGTTTTCAATGTCCTTTTCCCCCTTGATGTGTGAGGAGCTCTCACCAGTGTGGTGTAGTGGTTAAGAGCGGTAGTCTTGTAATCTGGGGAACTGGGTTCGCGTCTCCGCTCCTCCACATGCAGCTGCTGGGTGACCTTGGGCCAGTCACACTTCTTTGAAGTCTCTCAGCCCCACTCACCTCACAGAGTGTTTGTTGTGGGGGAGGAAGGGAAAGGAGATTGTTAGCCGCTTTGAGACTCCTTAAAGGGAGTGAAAGGCGGGATATCAAATCCAAACTCTTCTTCTTCTTCTTCTTCACCACCACAAGAGACAGGAAGTCTAATAGATTAGCTATGCCTGGATAGTCCATTGGGAGGAGATGTCCCATTCAGGACACCCTGCTAGCCCCTGAAGAAGAGACACCCAGGATGAAAGTCTTAACGTTTCCATTTATGCCACAGGGATGTTGATATTTACGATGTTCGGCACCTGAAGGCGAGTGGCAGCAAGCCCGTGGTCTCTCTTGCTGGGCACACCAAGAGTGTTGCTTCTGCTTATTTTTCACCTTTGACTGGCAACAGGGTGCTGACTACTTGTGCTGATGATACATTGAGGTATGAGTGGGAAGGGAGCTGGCTTTTGTATTAACAATTTCCTCCTGTGAAAGTCCTTTTTCACAGATAACTGAATTTGCTGCCCTGAGACTTGGCTGTGGCCTGTGGCTTATATGGCGTCAGTAGTGGAATTGAGCAAGTTAATAGGACTGTTGAAACATAGGGCTGCTGTAGATCCTACCATGTTCAGAGGCAGGGTGGGAGAGGTTTTGGAACTCATGCCTCTTGCTGACCATTGCTGGAAACAAATGTAGGAGACTCTGTGAGAGATGTGTGTGGCTGAGTTACGGCAATTAAATATTTTGCATTGAGGTGTGTGGGCCCTTGCTTATGACCTTTTAAAAAATCTACCTCAAAATACTTGCTTGTATTTAGAAATACATAGCATATTTTCACTCGATGAGCAGTAGGGAGACACCTTGCAATATAATTGTTTACATAGTCTAAACCAGAGGGTAGGGAGCTAAATGTGGCCCTCAGGATTGTCCTCAGGCAACACACCTTCCTTGAGTGTTTTGCCTGACTGGACTGTGTCCTTGAACTCTTTGATGTTTCCTGTTGATCCTCATGCTGGTTTTGAATAAGTGAGTGAGTAGTTTTTTGGGGGGCTAAATTGAGTATTTAGGGTTGTTGTTTTTTTAAGCCCCAACTTTTTGTCTCTTGCAGGATCTTTGAAACCACATGTATATCATCTTCAGTCCCTGTTCTCACAACTATCAGGTGAGTTAGAATAGGATTTACTCTGGTGCTAAGATTCAAGTTTGGTGGAGGGGATTATGAGATCACAGACTCCACAGTGAGCAAAACACAATATTTGACTGTAGCAGAGTGGTTTTTCCACTAGAGAGCATGCACATCAGATTTAAGAACCCTGGTTTTCTGATCAGCCCTCCCCACCTAGTGCCCTCCAGATGCTTTGGACTACAACTCCCCATCAGCCTTAACATCATTCAGTTGGGCTGGCTAGAACTGCTGGCATGTTGCTGTCCAGAGCAACTGGAAGGCAGTGATGTAGATGAATCTTAACTATTTCTCTCCCCCCCTTCCCCTTTCTGAATAGGCATAATAACTACACGGGACGGTGGCTCACAAGGTTCAGAGCTATTTGGGACCCAAAGACGGATGACTGCTTTGTGGTGGGGAGTATGTCTCGACCAAGGCAAATTGAAGCCTTTCATGCGACAGGAGATTTGGTGCATTCCTTCCTCAGTGAAGACTACCTTGGCTCTGTTTGTTCCATCAATGCCTGGCACCCTACCAGGTACATTCTTGCAGGTGGTAACTCTAGTGGCCGCCTCCATGTTTTCAAAGAGTGAAAAAAAAGTTGAAGAGAATGTTGAACCTTCAGGTAACAAAGAGTATGAGTTGCATTTTGGTTGTGTTAGGACTTTGTCCCTGGAGAAAGACAAATATATTCATTTTCAAAACTTTCTAAGCGATAACAGAAATAAATAAGGCTAGCCTTGTTATTGAAATGCAGTGACTTATTGCAGGCTTCTGCAAGGTTGTTTATGTGAAACTGTTAAATGGTTTCAATATATTTAAGTTCATTCATAGTGGCTTAAAAATCTACAGAGCAGGCTGTGTACTAGATCATGTTTAATTCAGAGGTTAATTGCTAACGATTATTCTAAGATCAAAAGGGTGTTTTGGTGTGTATCAAGAGTGGTGAGAAGGCACAGGCTTTCTCTTAACACCCAGTAACTTGAACATAAGCAGCATGTTAATAATGCTTATGCAGCATTGCAAGATGGAAAATGCAATTATGTCTGTTGTGTAGTAACACCAGATGGCACCTTACACCACGGAAGCATTCATAGTAAATGAATCAGTGTTAGACCTGCTCATCATGTTCAACTTTTTTAAAGTATGCACAATAAATGCTTTGGAATCTGTGTAGCACCATGTGGTGGTTGTACCAAAATGATAGATGATCTGGCAGTAAAAGTAGATATATCCAATTTGAGTTTGTTAAGCATTCAAGTTCTGAAAACATTAAGGACAGAGAGGTTGAAAGAAATTTTCCACAGTAGCAGGTAGCATTTCAGGAATTGTCTAAGCAGACATGTCACATGAGCAGAAGCATCAATTTACTCAACAGAGAACATTTTCATCATAATTAAATATTTATTTAAATTTAAAAATACTTCTATATGGCACCAATGATTTATGCTAACTACATGTTGAATATGTAGAAAAAGGTACATTATTTTGAAGGGAAAATGTAACACAGCATTTGGCACATGAAAGGTTAACGTCTATATTGTTAGGAAAACTAAAATTCACATTTTCAGGTAACTTACTTTCTACTGCTTTTAAATATGCAGTACGCTAGTCCTTATTAAGAGTTTGTTTCCTCTGATACAGCAACCTATGGAAACCACCACAGTTTATACAAATGAGACCAGGAACAACTTAGTAGTAAGTGAAACATGAAACGTAACATGGGGCAAAACAGGAAAAATGACTTTTTTTCAGTTGCCAGCTGGAAAGTTTTCAGGATAAAACATTTGGCAAAAACAAGACACAATCCATTAGGAAGAGGTTCTGCAGTGCAAGCCCCAGAGAAATGAAAGTGCACGGGAGACCTTAACTCTAGGATTGTGGCCAGAATTTTTTAAAAAGTAAAATAACTATCTAAAGCCACCATCAGTATTCATAAGTTGTCCACTTTGAAAATGAAAATGTCCATTGTACAAAATAGTTACAGATAACAGGACAGGTGTGTGGCATGATCAACAATACCAACAATTAAAACATGAAATAAATACTACATCGTTATCTGGGATGGAGAATGTTAAAATTAAGACTTTTCACTCACTGCATAGAAGCATCGTTTACTACAGACTGAGGTAGGAACACTACACTAGAAGTTAATTTTGTTGCTGTGTTGCATAAAACAGTGTGTATCCTTGTAAAATCTATCCCTTGTATCTTCTTGGCAGGCATTCAAAAGTTTGTTTATGTACCTGTATAAGCAAAAGTGAAAGCCAAAATCTCTCTTGGCTCTTGTGACTTCCAAGCTGGCAGTTGCAGTTAATGGTCAGTAATCAAACAGATCCTTGTAGCACTTCCACGATGTGTTCAAATAACAGGGAATCCTTTTCTAGTGTACCGTACACCCACACCCACACCCCAGTCTGCGTCCAGTAACCTTTGCCAATATTTAGTGTATTGCTAATAGTGTCATTGTGCTCTTTTTTTTCCAAATGATGAATGACCAGCTGTGGGCAGAGTGTAACTGAACTTGGAAAGGAAATCAGTGCTTGAGATTCCCACGCCTATCCACGCACCCTTCCATTGGGCAAGTCCTGGCAGTGCTTCAGTTCTGCGTGAACTTGAAGGGCTTGTGTGCCTGCTGAAAATTGTAGTAGCCAAGTCAGAGACAAGATAAATGAAACCAGCCTCTTGAAATATTTCTGATTTAGATTCCCAAGTGACTTGAAATCTCTCCCTGAGATGAAATAAAACACTTGCCAGTCTGATTTCATTCTCTTGCTCTGCTCATCTTGGTGAGTACTCTCACCATATTTAAAATTTATTGCTCCTTTTACAAATGAGCTGCTATTTGTCAGGCTTTTAGATTAGACTATCCACATCACAAGACAAAAAGTAGGAAAAAAAATTTCTGAATTGCCTTCAGGATGGAAACGTGTGGGTCAGATTGTTCTATGTGTTTTCATTCCGGTGCTACCTCCCCCACGTCCTTAAGTTCTCCGTCGTTTTAATGGCACAAGGTAACCCATTTTCCTTCCTCCAGAAGTTACGAATGGGTTAGCTTGATGCTCAAATACCATCCTAAAAACAGCCATAATATTTTGTTTACCACCAGTCACTTTGAATACCACACTATATCCACCTAATTCATAAAGTAAAAAAGACTTGGTTTGCTCGTTAACAAAATAGCATTTTGTTCTTAAAATATATAGGTTGAAACAAGTTTGTTCTTTTGTAGTACAAAAACAAGTACAGCTTTCTGAGGCAAAATGTCTTTCAAAGAAATTGGATATGATCACTACTACTTAATACAGCAAGACTCAGTCAAGTATAATCAAATACATATATTTATTTCCCCCATATATACTAACTCTTGCTTTATATGGGGACTTTACTGCTCTAAGAAAAACTGCATTTCTGGGATCCTAAAGGTCAGAAGTTGAAATTCACAAAGGACAGGTTTCTCCTAGTCACACTTTTCAACGCTAGGGGGAAGAATTAGATTTACACCTCATTGCTGCCTCCTTGTCTCGTGCCTTACCTATTGCTTATAAAGAATTGAGTGTGTTTGGGTGACCGTATGGTGTCAGAACCTTAATCCCCCCCCCGCCCCCACCTTCAAAATTCCAGATCAAGCCAGAGAAGTTTGATTGGTAAAATAGCAAGACTATGTTTAAGGTGGTAGTGCTGTACACAGTGGCAGTTTTAATAAAATAATAAAATACTAAAGTTACAACTCAGTAGCACCATTACAAAAGCTTCTGCATAAAATGACGCTGCCTTCTTGAACTAGTGTCCTAGCTGGAGGCTGGCACTTAATGCAATAATCAATAGTAATAAAATAAACTCTCTTTACTTGAAATTTTTGAAATGGCCACCTCTAGGAAAGCTTAAAATTAAACTTGGAAGAGTGCAGAATAATTTAAAAGTTGGAAAGCAAACCAGTTGAAGACACTTCCAGGAAGAGGATGTGTAAAGAAATGGGCATTGTTTGAATCTGGCGCATGTGAGAAAGTCTTATCCCTTTCTTCCGCTTGGAAACAACTCTCCTAGGCCGCTGTTTACTTTGATTCATGAAAGGAGGACTTATTTTATGTGCCGATGGTGCCACGATGTGTCCCATTTTTCTGGGAATGGGTAGCAGGGATCTTCTGCAATCCACCTGGCTAGTTATTAGGAGGAGTCCTGCCTTCAGGTGTCAATGAGTAGGCTGAGCACGGAGCGGATTTTGCAGGCAAACCATCGCCTGAGGGGACAAAAGTATTGATAATGGAATTGTTCAAACTCGGGGGTCTGGCGAATATCACGGAAAAAGGCAATGTCAAGGTCAGACTCGGTAAGGATGATCAGGAGGAGGAGCAAAACAAAGAGGAGCCCACCGGTCACAAGGAGCAAACGGAGGACACTGAAAACAAACTTATTCACCTGTTCTGCTTGGGCTCCGCCACCGCTGCCCACACCCTGGCACAAGGCTCGGAGCTCCCTCCCCAGCTCCTCGGCCTCGGCCACCGTGGGCGTGTTGGCCTCAGACTCCTTTTCTTCCTCTATGCTGCAAGGGGCTCCGTTGATCTGCCTGGAGAGCAGCATCAGCTCAAGGCTCTGCTCAGCTACCGGCGTGGGAAGGACGCTGTCCGAGGGACTGTAGATCTCATCCGAAATGATGGCCACACGCTCGCTGCTCTCGGCCCGGTAGGCCCGTGAATGCGGCAGGAAGGCATCGCCATGGGAGGCTGACCGTACCGGGGTGGAGTGGGCACTGTCCCGCAAACACTCAAGCCCTGGAGTGAGGCAGGGAGAGAGGAAGAAAGGGGCTGGCTATGGAGAAAGATGAGGGGAGTCGCCAACGCATTAGCCAGCCTCAGCATGGAGACACAGAAGTTGGGCTTTCAATATCTACCTTGATAAAATACTGTTTATCCCAAGATCAAGATATCACTGTTAATGGAGCATGCAAGTGAGGGCATGAGGGCAGAAGAATCCTGGAGGAAGTTAACCTTCCCCAACCTATTTCAAAACATTCCTTAGATTCCTCTTCAGTGATTCTGAATGCCAAAAATTCAAGCACAATGCAGGATTGTGCCTTTTAGTGGTTTGGTGGAAATCAGTTGCATATTCCCAAAATCTGAAACTCCATCTGTACAATAAGCAAATTTAGGGCATGTTTGTGAACACCTGGAGGCTTCCTGGCTGGATTCTCCTCCCCAAAAGAAAGAAATGGCTGTCACCACACTGAGCAGGCTGAGAGCATCTCTGAAGGTTTTCACATCAATGGCTTCTTCTGTCCTGGCCCAGAAAGCAGACCTAGATCTCATGGCTCTAAATTACAGGTAGATTTTGGTTGGAAACATTTTGATGAAAGGAATGACTCAACAATGGAACCAGTTGTGTGCTTTAAGAGGAGGGCTGTTATTTGCTGGGCAGCCATGTCTGCAAGGCTAGGTGGTCTACACAGCCTCTCTACAGCACCTCTATGATGAAATAATTGGTCACATAAGAAAAGCAGGCCAAGGGGGGGCCATCTGGCCCAGAATACTATTCTCTTAGTATCCAACCAGATGCCTGTTAAGGGACACCTGAAACTAGGACCTATGTGCAACAGCAGTGCTTATCTCATTTGTGATTCCTGGCAGCTAGTATTCAGGCACATTGCCTTCAGCACTGGAGGTGGAGCCCAGCATTCATGGCTAGTAGCTTCAGTGTTGCCCCAACCTTGAGAAGAAGCGACATGGAGCTAAAGCGCATGGGGAAATTGTGGGTGTATGGAGCACCACAAGTGATTGCACATAATCTTTACTGCTTACCTGGTGCAGAAGTCGTGGCCTGGGTGAATTTGCAACAGCCCAGACTGCCCTTTAAAGTTCAAGGTTTTTAAATTCTTCTACTCTTTTAGTTACGCCTATCATGTTAGTGGCACAGTACACACTTCACATAGCCCCTAGGTAGTGTGACTTTTTAATTGGGGGAATAACTTGCTTGGCTGATAAAATTTGCCAGATTTTATCCATTGTGGTTGTACAACAGATTAAAAGAAGGCTATCTTATTTTGCAAGTTAAAAATCCAGCATCTTGCTAAAAGGTTCCATCAGCACTAGCATTTCCACCTGCTTGATGGAACCACCTCCTTTCCCACCCTCCTGTATGCTGTTCAGGTGGGCAGGGGAGTGGGGGGGCACTGCATTGGCCAGAGCCCTTCGTGTTGGATCTCCCATTAGTGGAACTGCTTAGTTGAAGCTTACCCCACATAAAAACTGCCTTTTTGTAGCCCAAAGGACACTATAGAAACTGGCAGTACACCCCAGAAGCAGCCTCCTCTGGCTTCACCTTGGGTCTTGCTCTTGACAGTCACCCAACTTCAGGCATTAACCTCCCGAGCTCAGTTTAGCAGACTGATGCAGACTGGCTTTTAATTTCCTCAGTGGGGCCTTGCCAGGGGTCCGCCTTTAGCTAGTGTGCTCTGCCTGTAGAAGGGGAGAAACCCTTCCACAGCCATGTGAGAGATTTCATTTAAAAGAGTCAATCTTGCAAGGGATTTTGTCTTCTCCCATTAAGATGCAAGTGGCAAAGCATTTGTAGCAAGCACACAGCATTCTAAAACCATACACCAGCAGAATAACAATGCATGGAGTTGGCCAGCCCTCCCTACGGAAATTAGCATAAGTGCATATGAAATGGTCTCCTGTCCTTGCGTTCCATAAATCACTTGAGACAGCTGCTTCCCAATTTGGCCACAAGAGAGTGATACAGTACATACGAAAAGGACTCCGTGGAAAGGCAAACCTGACATTTGTGAATGTTTCTTTCATTAAGACTGAAACCGAATTCACATTTAACACTTCCCGCCCCCGGTAACTACAGTAGTTCCACAAAATAGACTCAGATTCCATTCCGAGAAAGGATTAACAACGGATGAGGAGCTTGTAGCACAAAGATCATCCTAACCGCAAGGGAGGCGAATGTGCAAATGTGCCCTTGGCTTTGTTCAGAAGAGAGATTAAATCTGAAGAGTACTGCAAAGCTACACGAAGTCACCATTGTGTCCAGACCTCACCTTCCATGATAGAGATGTGCACAGCTCTCCTTCGAGTTCTGGGGACGCTGCTTAGCCGTGGCCCATGAGTGATGGAAGGACAGCTACGGCTAGGAACCAGCCCTGCCCTACAGAAAGGAAGCACACAAAACGGTGTTGGGAATGCAGCCGGCATCAGAGGCAAGCCTCCTTAAGATTATGAGCCAAACCCAGGAAATGGCCCCTTCCAGAAAATGCAGGGGTAGAGCAGGAGAACACATCCTGGGTGCAACTAGCAGAGGAACAGTCTGCTTACACTGAGTCAGACCACTTCTTCCTTTAGGCCAGGCCTATCTACACTGACTGGTGGCAATGGCTCACCAGCCCAACCTGGAGACTGAATATGGGGCTTTCTGGATGCTTTGCTACTGTGCTATAGATCTTCTTCTATGGGGAAGCTGTGCCCCACTCCCATTTGTTACTCAACTGCAGCCAGCGTGGCTTCTCCCAGGTGAGCCCCACAGCTTTTCTTCCAAGCTGCCTCTGCTGAGCCTTACCTGTGTATTTCTGGAGGCTCCCTCTTGATCTTGGCACTAGACTCCATCACTTCTTTTGCAACTCGGCCACTGAAAGTGGTTGGAGAACAGAAGCCGTGACAATAACAAGAAACCACCCTTTTCCCCTCCAGGGTTTCTGCCAGCAACTCTTGCCTGCTCTAGACACAGGAATCGGACTTGCTTAAAGCTCAAAAGAAAAGCCATCCTTCCTGGCAGGCCCATTCAGTGAGCAGAAAGGACACCCCCAGTATATTGGCTGTGCTATTTACTTCAAAATGTTATGCTGTTTTCCTTCCCTTGTTGCATGGCCTTGGCTGCAGCACTCTCCTTGTCACCTATTACTGGCTTTTGCTTCTTGGCTGTGCACTAGAGTGCATGGAAGCAGAATTTGGCCCAGCTACGGCAGTCCTTTTATTTCAGATTTTTACTTATTGTATTTATATCCCACCTTTCTTCAAGGCGGCTTTGTGGATCTCCCCCAGTTTAACTTTGCAACAACCTTTTGATGTAGGTTAGGCCAAGAGGCAGTGGCATAGCCCAAGGACACCCAGCATGTCCCATGGACGAGTGAGGGTATCAACCCTGGTCTCCCAGGTCCTACTCTGGCACTTTATAACCACGACACCTCACATTTAAATTCTGGCATACGACAAAACAGCTCGCTCAGAAAACAAAGGGGAAGGCACCTCTTGAATCGCTGCATTATATCAGGAGCATCAGATGAGCAGCCTTGCCTTAGGAAGGATTCCAACCTCACCCTCTTCCAACTGTTTAGTCAGCACCAGCATTTTAACTTCCCTGATGAAATGATATCCACCACAGCCCCGTGTGCTGTTCTGGGGGTTCTCCCAACCTCCCCCCACAGCCAGT
Source organism: Podarcis melisellensis (assembly GCF_964234715.1). Lineage (NCBI taxonomy): Eukaryota > Metazoa > Chordata > Lepidosauria > Squamata > Lacertidae > Podarcis > Podarcis melisellensis. The sequence continues at coordinate 25,613,777 of NC_138546.1, forward strand.
TGTGGGGCAGGGAGAGCAGAGTGGGAGAGAAGCCCTGCTATGCTAGGAGGAGCTCCTATTGCACTGACAGGGCCAGTTAGTTGGATCTGGCCTGATAATTTTATCTCAAATTCAACACAGCTGAACTTATAAAAGACTCGTTCCTCAAGCCACACAGAGGAAACATCCAAGAACATACCCAGTAACTGCTACTTACGGTCATTATTTACCTGTATCGGAACCGACTCCCTTTGAAAAATAGGTTACTGCTGGACACAGTGCGGACTTGGCTTGACTTCTCCAACCTGAAACAAAAAAGCAGGCGTTGGCAGAAGGCCCATAACTTGGGTTTTGGCAGCATTCTGCTGGCAGACTTTATTGGAAATGATGTCAAAGCTCCTGCTCTGGGAGCAGGTAGAGAGATACTTTCTGGTTTTCAAGAAGCCCCTGCGCTCCCCTCGGTTTGGTACCCCTGCCAGTGTCCAAGGTGAACAGTTTTTTAACTCAGCATCTTTACTTCTCCAGAAGCTGCTCTTGACTCCCCCCCCCCTTTTTATTTTTGCATTCCAAGTTAAAGCGAAGGGTCTGACATGAGAATATAAAAAGAGCCTGCAGGATCAGGCCAAAAACTCCATCTAGTCCAGCATCCTGCTCCCACAGTGGCCAATCAGAACCAGATGCCCCAATGGGAAACTCCCAAAGAGGACCTAACAGCAACTTCCTCCTCAGGTTCCCAGCAACTGACATTCAGAAGCACTGCCGCTTCCAAGTGGCAGAGCACAGCCATCATGGCTAGTAGCCACTGCACTTGTTGCCCACCCTGCAGTGCCTCTGCGTGAATTTCAGACTCACGGCCCAGAGAGAGAGGTAACTTAGCTGCAGAGGAGAAAGAGGTGCAAACTGATCCAGAGTGGTAAAGCAAATGCAAAAGTCTCCTTCAGTGAGATCCGCAATGGAACATTATTGGCTAGAAAAACATTCCGCCCAATCTTCCTCACCTAGATGTAACTGGGAGTTCACAGGAGGCTTGGGGTTGACACCTCACTGCTACCAAACTGCTGGAGCTGATCAGCAATCCCAACACTGGTTGGGCTACTTCACTAGGAGGAGGAATGGGCTTGCTTTTTGAATAAGGATACGGGTTCTGGCTGCTTCCACACTGCCACTATTTTGCAGGTACACAAGTAAATTTCAGTCATGTAATTAAAGTAGATTTTGTGCTGTTATAAAGCAAACCCAGCTTCCGAGGGGGGAATGTGGTAAGGAAGGTTATGAGAAAATGCACTGGAAAAGTGTGGGTTAAGTGGGACATCACACAGCATCATACAACCTCCACGCAAACCAAGAATGAATGCTCACAGTGGGTGTTGTATAAACTTCCACACACATTTTAGCTCAACAAACAGGTTGTCTGGAAGAGCCCCTAGCCTAGAATCTTTAGGAAGGGTGCTTTGGGTGAGGCACTGGTTCTGTATAGAGGGGATCAAGGATAGAACAGAGCGGTCTTAATTGCATCCATCATCTGGTTTCTGGGGATGCATAAGCAGAAGACAATGTACCAGTGCTGCTATTCATCTGGAAAAGAAGCAAAAAGATTTGTGAAGCAAAACGGCAGCTGTGCTTCATGTTAATATAATGAGAAATGAGACGGCCTGATTGCAGCTTACCCAAACAGAACAAAGCAGCACACATTTTCTTGCAGCCCACCGACTACAAGGAAGCACACTAGAGAAAGCAACCTTCTATTTTATAAGCAAAACACCAAATTAGAGGGAGAGTACAAAGGATTCTGTTTGGGGGCTACCAGAGATGAAACGCCTCTTCACAAATAGTCCATGTTTCTGGCCCATTGTTCCTTAGTTACTTCTCAAGCTGGCTGTTCAGTTGCTGGTCAGAAACTTTCTGGGGCCAAGATTTTCTTGCAACACCCAGTCAGCCTACACCTTGTCCTAGATCCAAACTGCAGCTAAAAGTGGGGTGGCCTAGGCAGAAGTGAAAAGGAAGCTGGCAGGAAAGCAGGCCTGATCCCTTCCTGCAAGTAGCTTTGTTGTTTTTTTGCAGAAAGGAGGGGGGCAATCCACATTCAGAGCAGCCCCCCCACATACACACAGTTTGCCCAGGCATGTTTCCACATCCACACCCAACACTGTCAGCGGCTGCTGGGAATGATCACAACTGCCCCACGGACAAAATTAATCCTGGGGAAATTTATTTCATGCTTACTTATAAAAGGCTTGATTTTCAATCCCACATTTCCAGAGGTGCTTGCAGGCTTCAGGAGTTGGAGCAAAATATGTCAGAACAATTTTCTTTTCCTATAGAAAGCCCAGGGGGGGAAAACCCGTAAGGTTAATTCACAAGATTGGTTCACAAACAGCATGCTCAGTGAGCTAGCTTTAAATGCAAATGCCCCCAATGCTATTTGAACGGAAGAAGGATGGGAAAGCAATTTCCCTGAAGGAGCTGTGGGTTTGCTTTCCATAAATAAATATATGTGGCTCTATAAGCAGCATCACACAATCTGCAAAACCTGGAAGCTCCTCAGCATAAGATGGCGATGGCATAGTACAAGTGGTGGTGCGATTTTTACTTGGGCCGCGTAAACAGTGGATGAGAGTGTAATGCTGTTTGTGAGGAGTCTTGCACAGAAGGCTCTGGCTGTTTGTTTCCACTGTCAGAAATGATGGCAGGATTCGACTTTCATCCTGGCAATACCAACAATGTTACCTTTGCAAATGCACCTGACCCTTAAGGATACCTAATAGAAGTTATTATAAGGCCAGTAAGTATTGGATTGAGCATCCTTAAACTTAGCCATGCCTCTCAATATGTGTGGTGCTTCAGGATGGAGTGTGGCCAGAAACAGAGTCAGGAATCCTAAACATTGCATCTCTTGGAACAGAGGCAAAAACTATACCTACACAGTTACAGCGGCTGAAGAAGGTACTCACCTCTTTCTGACTTACATATAAATAGAACGTCTTGCCTTCAAATTTCATTTTTGTCACTTCGTTCCTACAAGCACAAAAAAGGCACTTGTGTAAACCAGAGGACGCAGCCTGCCTCCCATCGCACAGCATTACGAATGCAGAGCCCACACACAGCGTGGAATAGATTCCGGCAAGATGCAGAAATTGGAAAACCAAATTGTTTGCATGAAACGCAAAGTCAAGAAACAAAATGTTTTAGAGGGCAGCAGTTGCAGGAGTTTCAAGTCCAACATTTGCAGTTCATCCAAAGTGTAACATGGTTAGAGAAGAGGACTCCTGGCTCAAAAACAGTGGCTGAGGTGAGAGAGGAATCTCAGCGCAAAAAGGTGAGTCTTAAGGGGGGGGGGTGTCCAGGAGCCACCGTGCAAACTTTTGCTTTATTAAAACAGGTGCATATCTGGATGAGAATACCAAATGTAAGATAACCACACTTAGCTGATGAGGCCAAAATCTGAGATACAGCAAAAGGATGAGCAACAATGCGACCAGGTCTGGAGCAGGGTCTGGAGGGGCTTTTAGGTGACTGTGCCAATAAACATGGACAATGCAGTTCAATGCAGACAGATGTACAAAATAATACATTTTGGGGCAACAAACCAAATATTGAGAGTACAGATTACATGGAACAGTCATGCAGCGTACTGACCAGGAAAGGGGTTTAGGGGTTATTGTAGAAAAATCCTTGAAGCCATCAGCCCAGTGTGTGGCTGCAGTAAAAAAGGCAAACAGGATACTGGGGTACATCAACAACGGGATACAATACAAAGCAAGAGAAGAAGAAGTGACACTAACTACATTGCATGGACCAGATCACAGCTCTGCTTCTTGTGCCCTGAGCAGCGGGGTGGGGGGTGGGGAAAGGGGCACTCATGCCCCTTGTGACAAAACATAGTTGAGGATGGGAGGAGCCCCAAACAGGCATGGCAGGGGGCAAAAAAGAATTCATTCTTTTCTGCACTGGGAAATTCAGGAGAGATTATGCTGCATGGAAAACCTACAAGGGCTTTTTTGCAGGGGACGGATTCTCTGATTAGCTATGGGCGTTCTGTACAAAACACCATGGATCATGCTTTCTTACTAGGTAGGTAGATGAAAAACTATCTCATCGGAGGAGGAGGAGGGCAGGAACAAGAATCTTGCATCACTGCATGGCCATTTTTTTTGCATGGCAACAGTAGGATTGAAGGCCCAGGTGAAAACTGGTTCATAAAGACATCAGAACTAACAGGTGAACAATCTGTCTTGGGAATTCCAGATGAAGCATTTTGCATATTTAAAAAACTATAGAAATAATCACAAAGGAAAGATCTCGAGGAAACGAACAGTATTGCGCATTATTGAATTGCTCCCAGGAATGCTGCTCCTTCTATGTATTGCCCTGCCTAGCTATCTACCTTTGGGGCAAGGACAGTTTTCAGGGTGTCTTGGTCCTTTGTAAGGAGAGAAATTTGACCCTGGTGAGTAAATGACTTATTTGGAAATAGCCACTGGTAATTTCAGAGATAACAAAAAACCTGGGCAACTCTGAGCCTTAGTACCCATCGACCAGGTCCCTAATTACCAGGAACTCTCTTAGAGAAACATAATATGCTTTCAATAAGCAAGGGACACAGCTCCTTGGGTTGTGTCCACTGACTGCCAAAGCACATTCCCTCCAGCAGCTAAAATGCAATGCCCACAATCTTTAACCAAGGGGATAAATTCTGGGAAAGATAACTGGTGGAGGGTGGGGAATCCTAAGGCAAAAAGAACAAGTAGGCTTGGGTTTTGCAGAATGACAAGATTTTGGCTTTTCTCTTCCAAAAATGAAGTGTTGTTGCTGCTAGCTCTGAGAGCAATAATGTGGTGCTAATAGGACACAGATTGGGCATACGTCCCAAGTGCGGCATGCTAATGGCTTGCCTAAAGCTTTTCCTGGAACAAAATGCCTAGCAGCCATTTTCACTAGCCATAATAAAGTCTGGAGCGACAGTGTGTAGCTCAAGGCCAAACACAGCTTCCAGGGTTGCAGACAGCCCTCCACAACCTCATTGCACGAGGACACCAGGATTCTCTTCCAGGTACATCAGATTGCCAGTTGCCTAGGTGTGAAACTGCACAGAGCTGGTTATTTACCTGTCACTGAAATACTTAATGTGGTCACCTGTGCACTCACAGCTCAGCTTCCTTCCCTACTACAGGTCCTCTGACTTCAGAGTGGATGCCTTGCAAGGAAATGGGTGGGAAGGTGCTAATCCTGCCCCCTTGATAGAAGTGCACATATCAAAAAGTCCTGGTGCCCCAACTCCCTGGAAAGAGCTTTGGGATGTTCCTAGAGAATGACACAGGGCAGGTGAGGAACCCAGAGATAGGTGTAACTGCACAGGTGACCACTCAACACTAGACTGAGAGAAGTTTCACAAATTCAAAGCTACACTTCTGAAAATTCCCCAGATTTTTCAGAACAAAATACTTGTACACTACATGTAAAATTAATAGTACCCTTTACATCTCCGCTGTCACAATAAAAAGGCTGACTTGCCACATTGTCTCATATCCAGCTGACTGCCCATTTGCTTTTAACCACATGGTCCCCAAGAAGGTCAAGGGAACAGGTAGATTCATGGCAAGTGTCTTCCAATATAATCATGACTTGAGAGAGGCCATCAGGAACACTGTGTCCAGTAGAAGCAGGTGGGACCAAAACCTACTACCGTATTGGCCCGAATATAAGCTACACTTGTCCCCCAAATTCTGACCATGAAAAGTTAAAGTGGCTTAAATTCGCGAGCTTACAAAAATTGGCTTTTATGATATTGCTGCCGAAACAGACATACAGTAAAACATTTGCCATTTGTGGGTGTGAGTGCCTGTGGAATTTTAAGGGAGTGGCTTATATTTGGATATTGTCTCTCTCCCCCCCCCCCTTAATTTTAAAGGTGCAGCTTATTTGCAGGTGCGGCTTATATTCAGTCCAATCCGGTATATCTGAAATTATTTCCTTGCATTTCAGGTATCATCCCCCACAACTCCCAGCTAAGTCAGCTCCCTACCCTCTGCACCTATTGCATTGTTTAGCAGGAAACAGCTGCATGCTGGGTTGCTAAGTATTTGTGCCCAGTGGAAGCTGGGTTGTCCATGTAGAGCAAAAGCAGTAGCATGCCTCTCCTCCCACACATGTTCTGGGGACTGCAGTTCTGGCCCCGATTCACCATTTTTAAAGTCACCAGTTGCACTCTCCACTAAGTGAAATGTCTGGGACAAGAATTAGACAAACTCGTGTGTGTGTGTGTGTGTGTGTGTGTGTTTGTGTGAGTTCCAGCTCAGAAAGTCCTACCCACGCCATGTGTAGAAGCTGTAGAATTTAGTCGTGGGTTCCAGGAGAATGAATGGATGCTAAATCTGACTAGAAGAGGAAGCAAGGAAGACTCAAAACCTGAAGCTCTCACCCCCAGCTTAGAAGCAACACCCTGTCAAAACACATCAGTTGGCTGTGAAGGCCTTCCAGCCTCTGGACAAAAAGGGCAGAGCAGAGCAAAAGTGGGATGCCAAGCCAACTAGAAGGTCAGATCCTGTCTTGGTCAGCGGGTCTCTGTTCTGCACCAAAGGGGGTAAATAAGGGGCAATAGGGTGATATCAGATAAAGCTTCCAATGCCACCCCAAAAGGAATGGTAGAACTGGGGTTTCCAGAGCAGAACTCACCATTTGATGAAGTGGACTCGCTTGTTTCCTTGCAGGACAACAAACCCAAATGGGGTGAAGGCCAAAAAAGCAGCATTTCCAGACACATCCTGCAAGAGAGCAATAACTTCTCGTCACACAGCGCAGAGCCAGTAAGGCTTGCAGGACAACCTCCACTCGCATCTACTGGCACAAGAAGCTGTTGTGTAGGAAAGAGCTGTGAAAATCTCCTTTTTCAGCAGCAGAGAAATGAATCAGGGACGAAAGCAGATCCCACGTCTCTCCTCTTGAGCATGGGGAGGAGTGACAAGTTCCTCACCTGCCCTTTCAGAAGATTTAACAGCCTCAGTGCCTTGGATCGTGTTCCTGGTTTCCAAAATAACTTTATCCATCATTTCTTCACATCATTTACTGTATATCAGGACATATTCTTTGCTCCCTCCAGCCCAGCCAGCCAAGGATCCTGCCCCAAAGTCTAATAACCTCTTGACCACCCTGGAGACAAGTTAACTGCTCTGTTTTTAATAGTTAGACCCTCACGGGAGGTTTTCATACAGAGGTTGGATGGCCATCTGTCAGGATTTCTTTATCTGTGTTTCCTGCATTGAAGCCTGGGGTTGGACCAGGTGACCCTCGGGGTTCCTTTCAACTCTGCAATTTTATGATTCTGTATCTTGCAAGTCCCTTTTTGTTCTGATGTCTCTCTAGCCATGAGGCACAACTCTTAAGGCAGGCTGGAGAATTCACCCAGGGCCAGCCCAAGAGATTTTGCCACCTGAGGCAAGGACAAAATGGCACCTTCCTCAATTCCAAGCAGGAAAGCCAACCACTCAGGCAGTTGACCTTCAATGTTGGCAACAGGACACCAGAGTGCCACGTGGCACACATCCCTGAAGCGTTTGCCAGCCAAGGCAGCTGCCTCCCTTTGCCTCATGGTAGGACTGCCCCTGGATGGAGACATTATTGGGAGCAACCTCAGCCTTTGTCAGAGAAGAACTGGGGCCTCCCTGAGGCTTTCCCTCCAGCTCACCCACTTGCTTGAAGGATGGAGATTGTTAAAGGACAAACCCCCTGGCCTGGAGGTGGGCACTTCTCTGTGGCCTCTCATTAGCCACATTCCCTTCATGACTGAGCAGGCGTGGGAGGGTAGTGTGGGAGGTACTCAATTCCTCAGGCTGAGAGGAAGGCGCCCACAAGGGTTCTGCAGGCTCTTTACTCTTGACCACCAGCCTTCTTGGTCCCAGTATCAGAATGAGGAGCCTGGTCCAGCTCTTTAGATGTTGGCACAGAAAGCCTCAGACTTGGTCCACCCACCCACTTGCCTCTGGCTCCAGACCAGGACCAGGAACCCACAGGGGTTGTGAGATCAAAAGACTGGCTAGAAAGACACCTTTGAAAAATAAACTGTGATGGGAGAATTCGTATTGTCAGGCTTGTTAGTTGGCTAAAGTGTAATCTGACCCTAGCAGTTGTTTGGGAAGTAGGATGTGCCCAGTTATTTCATGACACCTGATTATCTTCCTGCAATGGGAGAAACTGAGGCTCTTATGCGTTACCTTTTCAAATGTTGAATTTATTTATGAATTGGAGCTAAATTTCTAGCACAATTTGCTATCAAGGTGAGGAAGATGGGCCAGACCTTCAAAACATTAGGTTTTTTCTTAGCAAACAGGTGTCTAGAAGTACCTCTTTAAACCAGCAGCTTTTACTGAATTTCACGGCACAAAATCTTCCTATGATCATGGTAGTGACTGTTTGTCCTATCTCATGCCTATTGCAACACTCTGCAAAGAGATGGTTCCATTAATAATCATTTAATGTACTTCATTTTCTCATCTTTCTAGTGACCTGTGGCCACTACAGAAATGAAAATCAATGTAAAATTTAGATACCTTGAAGTTGACTCATCTGTCTTTTGCAAGGGAATTCCTCCACGGACATGTAAATAGTGTGTGTGTGTTTTGGGGGGAGGGAGCAATTATGCTAGAATCAGACCAGTGCACAGCTTCCAGCATGCCAAGGAGCAAGTTGGGGGGAGTTGGTGGCGATCCTCTGGGCTTGCTGCATTGGAGCACACAGCCTACTAAGCACAGACCCCCTCCTCCAGGGCTGATAAGGGGAGTGTGTATGGGGGGAAACTGGTACAAATTACTGGGGCCCAGCAGTCCAACTATCTTGCATATGTTTTATGCAATTCTTAACAAAATACATATTTTGTGTTCAGTGCGTGCACAATTCTAAACAGCGCCTTTGCAAACTTCTGTTGTGACCTGAGCATTTCTGACTCTCTACGAACAGTTGCACTTTGACAGTACGACAGCGTAGCCTCATCTTATTAAACACAGTCACATTCGTATGTTTTCATAAGTGCAAATACAACAAAGTTGTTGTGTGGTGCTCATTGCGTTGCGTTAAATGTACAAGTTTAACGTTCAAAGTTCAGCAACGATGGTCTGGGTGCTTCTATTATTGATAATAGTCATTAAGATCTTAATATTTTCAACGGACACGACTATTACCATATTATTAACATAAAAAATGAGATCACACTTTTATTTCACACTCTATGTAAATATTTTTAGCCTGTCTGCCCTTGCGGGGGGGGGACCCCACAACCTGCTCTTGGAACCCCTGCCCTCCTCCTCCATTGTGGCAGAACCTGCAGCACCCACTTTGCGTTCATCACATCCCCCCCCCAATATGAATTGCAGCCACCTTCCACAGAGAGGCATGTCAGGGCCCCCTGGGGATAAATTAGTGCTTTGCCCTGCTCAGCCTAATTAAATGAACTGGTAGTTTCTTCCGCAGATGAAGATCGCTCCCTAGGAGGGCAGCAGTATGAACAGGAAAGGGAGGCATGACACCGGTTAGGGGAAAGTGAAAAGCCATGCAAATTTTGACTGTCTTTGTGCCATTGTTAATATTCTATCCTCAGGCTGATTGCAACTCGTTTTGCTGAATTGTGGAATGCTTGAATTGTGGGATATTGTAACATTAGACATTATTGCTGGCTGCCCTGAATGCTTGATCAAAGACCAAAAGCAACAACCACCAAGTTTTACAAAACCATCTCATTGCAAGTCGAAGCTAGAGGGAAAGGGCATCTGCTTTGTATGTGGGACATCCCAGGTCCAGTTCCCGACAGCATCTCCAGGTAAGGTGGAAGAGAATGAAAGACCCCTGCCTGAAACCCTGTCAATTGCTATAGATGGTATTGAGTGGGATGGAGGAAGGGTCTGATTCTACTTAAGGCAGCTTCCTATGGTCTCCAAACTGTCCATGGGCTGGTCTCCATTAGTACTGGGCCTAGAGTACTTCCTTCAAAGGAATATGGATACAGCCACCAAACTGTGGTTTGTTTTGCTCTCTGGTTGCATGGCCAACTGGTATGTGTTTGAAGCAGCTACTTCCTCCGTTACTGTCCTGCAAGGCCAGTTAACATCTAGAAAACAGCTCCATGTAGAAGTGACTGAAATCCCACAAGAGATCTCCCTAAGGCACCGCTGAGTGTCGGGGAGGTTGCTGCTTTGTACCTTACACGGATGTGGGTCAACTCCGTACGTCTCCAGGGTCTGGGCTTTCCTTAAAAAGTTTAGCTCTGAAGTAGCTGGTGTCTGACCACTGGAAGAGAGGGGAGGGGAGAGAGAAATGGGGGCAATCAACTTGAATGAAAACATGCCCTGTTTACATTCATAGGTAAAGAAACAAATGCAATGAAGTAGTATACAAATTGTTGAAATGAAATGAGGAGAAAAGGAAAAGTTCACATCTTAGGCATCTGGTGCCTGTTGAATTTCTGCCTGTCCCACAGCTGCTAAAGAACAAGGTGCAACCCTTAGGAAGTCCCAGGGTACCCATCTGGGTCGCTGCCTCGGCCTGACCTCTGTCCTCTGCCTGTGGCCTTTCCCTTTTGCCAATGTGGGGGTGCCCATCCACAGTGCATTGGAAGAATCCCAGAATTGGAGAGTTGGAAAGGATCCAAAGTGTCAACTGAGGAATCCCAGCTAGGAGAGTGAGCCCTGCTAGGCCAACTGCATCTAAGACCCTCTGGGCTGCTGCAAATGCTTCTGCAAACTGGCCTAATTTTCTTTTATAAAACTTTACTTAGGTCTTCCTGTTCTAGTTATTAACAGCTGGATTTATTATGTTGGGGTTGTTTGATGGCTTTTACTTCATCAGCACATGGCAACTAATAAGCCTAATAAATAAATGAATAATTTCTGACTGGGATGGCTAGTGGAGCAGGGACAGCTCACACACACACACACACACACACACACACACACACACACACACCGCCTAATATCCTCGCCCCCAGGCACGTCCCATCTCAGGGCAGATTTGTGTCTGCATGAATTTTCACTGCAGAGTGGATTGCGTACCCACCCCCTGCCCCCAAGTAAGGATCCGGATTAAGCACAGAGCTGGAAGGTCACCTGAGCTCAATCTTGTGGATCTCTGCAATCTTCCTTTCCAGCTTTTCTGAATGCTTGGGAAAGAACTGGAACTTGGAGCTGTAGCCCTCAGGGTGCTTTCCAGGGTCATAGTCGCCAATCTCCGCTGAAGGGCAGGAGAGAGAGAGAGAGAGAGAGAGAGAGAGAGAGAGAGAGAGAGAGAGAGAGAGAGAGAGAGGAATCAGCCACAGGCCCAGGCAAGGGCTGCTCTGTTCCCTTTCAGTATATGGAGCAAGTCAAGTCAAAGAGCACTAAATGCCACAGCCTTCCCCAAGCTGGTGCTCTCAAGAAGAGCCTGGCTGGATCAGGCCATTGACCCATCTAATCCAGCATCCTGTTCTCACAGCGGCCAGGCAGGTGCCTGTGGGAAACTCACAAACAGGATTCGACCACAAGAGTACTCTCTCCCCCCCCCCCCCCGTGGCTTCCAGAAATTGGTATTCAGAAGCATTGCTGCTTCCAGCTGTGCAGGCGGAACATAACATCCATCATGGCTAGTAGCCATCAATATGGGATGTATAGGATTCCACCAATCCCTGCCCTGGATGGCAGAGCAGCCCAGAAGTAGGAGCCCATGACAGCAGCCATATGGCATTCCTATGCGCAGTGCCCTTGTAGATGAAATTATGCCATCAGTACTTATCATGGAAAGCAAATGTACCTTGCCAAAAGGCATTACCTTGAAGGATGTAGGCAGCTAACAGAGCAGCGTCTGATGTCTTGCACAGGAGGCGGCCGTGATAGAGATCTCTTTTGATCTGCAAGAAGACGAGATACCTGACAAGAGAACCACAGCAAACAGGGAGTCAGTGACGCCTCTCATTAGACCCAACCTAGAGTAGCTTCCGCTACGCAGAGGAGCAGGGCTTCATAACAAGGCCTCTCCCATTTGTTCCACTTGCAGAAATAAAGAACAGAAGGAAGGTTCTCACAGTGGCCAGCCAGATGCCCCCAAAGGGAAGACAGCAATGAGGACTTGGGTGCAACAGCCCTCTCCCCTCCTGCAGTTTCCAGCAGCTGATAATCCGAAGCATCGCTGTCTCCAACCATGGAGGCAGAGCATAGCTATTGTGGCTTGAAGCCAGTGACACCCATACCCCCTTCCATGAATTCATCTGATCTTTTAAAGCCATCCAAAGTTGGTGGCCATGGGAGAAATTTGGGTAGTTAGATCACCTGCCTTTATGCATCTGTACAAAACTCTGTATTGCCCACTGTGCCTCAGCAATTTGCATATAGATTGCACCAATCTAAGCATTAAAGCAGGGCAGTCCAACCTCCCAGACCAAATGGGCTGCAAGAGCACTTTGACAGAGAACCCGGCAGCTACACACTGAATTAAATTTCCATATCATAAATTAAAGTGTTTGCAATATAGTTTTTTTAAAAAAAAATACACAATGTATTTAATTAAACATATATATTTAAATTGAACAATAGATTTAATTAGATACAAAAACTAATTGATCTAAAACACTTATTTATTAAATAGAGTTAATACGCAAAAAGATGCATGCATTTTTGTTAACAATGCAGACATCAGTGGGATGCTCAAACTAGAGAATTCATCACATGTTGATCAATGTCTGCCTTGAGGTTCGTTGTTGACATCTACAGGCAAATCTTGAGTGAATTGTCTTGCTAAGTTGTTTAGAGTTTTGGACTTTATGAAGTTCATGTTTGAAAATGCTTGTTCACAGACCTACCCCATGCTTCTTGGCACCAAAATTCCTTTCTCTCCCCCACCAATCATTGCACCCCAAAGCTCAGACCTCTCTGTATTGCAAGAAAGAAAGCGAAGTATTCCATACTGAAACAGACACAGACACACCATGCTTCTTCTCTGTGCTGCCCGCATCCCAGGAAGCTCCAGTGCCCCAGACCCCTGTCAGCCTGATGATGCAGCCACACTCTGAGTGGGCTTGAGAGCACAGCCTGGTGGCTGCACAGAGCTCCTGCTACAGCAGAGGAGGAACAGCAGCCGCAGCAGCCTGCCTTCAGCGGCAGCACACACACACACTGCTGTCTCCTCTAGCCTGGCTGTGTTGCCCTGGATGAGGTAGAGGGTGGGGAGCTGGAAAGCCACCAAGATTAGCCTCGGGGGGCTCCGTGTTGGACCACCCTGCCTTTGGAAAGAATCTTTCTTTGGGTTCCTATTCTTCAACAACTGGGAGGCAGGACAGTTCTGTGCGCAGTTGGATACACACTGTTCTATTGCTGCACTTTTGCAATGGAATGTTGAGCCACACTAGTCAAGGCAGGAGCAAAGGGGGCCCCTAGAGTGTTCAAATCCATTTCCCCAAAGAGCCATTCCTCCTCTGAGCACCTGATTGCTGTCCAACCTTTTCAGAAGCACTGATCACTTTAATTTCATTTGCTTATTAAAATGTGAAGTTTTACTTTGCCCTGGTCCTTGCTTTGCCCTAGTGAAATCAGTGCTCAGTTGTGCCATTTTCCCTTTTGATTTGAAGCGTTCCAGAAAATAAAGAGTTTGCCTGTATCTTTAGCAAGCAGAAATGATCATCTTCAATAAACCCGAATTAAGAAACTCTTGGATTTACTTTCACTGGAGATATTAAGAAATGACATATTTTTCAGCTGAAATGAACTGACTCACCAACAGCCAGGCAGTTAACCATTTTGATTCCTACTTTCTCATTTGTTACATTCTCTGACTTTCCAACCCAGAAGATTTGAGAGACGACATGAATTAGCTTACAGACATGCCAGCTAAAATTAGGTTTGCCCCCATTTAAAATCTCCTGGCTATGAAAAGCAGAAATTGCTGGGTTGCAGGGACAGAGAAAGTAATCTAATTCTTCACCTGCACGAGGGAGATATGCCAAGAGAGGGGGCCAGGCAGCCAGAAAATATGTAAAGCCAGATTATCCGGGAGCCAGGGCAGCAACTGGCTCCAGCCCCCACCTGCAGCAACTCAGCCTCTTCCTCTGCAAATTCTGGGATTGCAAGGATTTGTTTTGATGACCTGAAGTGGTTGGGTTTCCATTGCCTCCCCAAATACATTTCTGGATGGGATTTCAATTTGCCTTATTATCTTCGATGACTGTCAAGGCACTGACCTCTGAGCAGTTCTGATTAGCATACCAACCATGGACATAATGCCAGCCATACCTCCACTGGCCATTCCACATTCAAATTCAGGCCTAATGGATGCACAATGCAGCAGTTGCTGAAAGAAGCATTTACCATAAAATCTGCAAATCAAACAGGGCAGCTGTGAGGGTGACTTGGAAGCCTGGGATCCATCCTGGCAGATTCCAAGGAGAAGGGGGTTGTGCACTTTTTCCAAATAAGCACCCAAACTGAGCTGCTACCACCCAGATTGTACCCTGTTATTCTGCACTCGGTTAGGCTTGAAGAACCATCAATTGCAACAGATGAGCAGCCATGGTGGACTAAAATGGGTAAGAAGAATGAAAAAACAAAATTCTGCACTACTTTGCCCAGGTTGCTCGCCTTTTCCCCCTCTTTTTTTTTGCTGACTAGGTAACGGTTGTGTGGCATCTTGGATGATGCTACTATTAAAGGGAACATCATAGCATCAGTAAAATACTGACAGCCAGAGTGGTGCAGTAGTTAGCATGTCAGACTAGAATTTGAGAGACCAGGGTTCAAATCCCCACTTGGTCATGAAGCTCACTGGGTGGCCTTGGGCCAGTCACTCCCTCTCAGCCTAACCTACTTCACAGGCTTGCTGTGAAGATTAAATGGGGAAGGACAGAACCATGTGTACCACACTGAGCTCCCCCAGATACGTTTTGGTAATCCACAGCCTGCATCCCACTTGGGCTCACCTAGGTAAACTAATCTTCTCCTGGTCCAGTTCCTGATCATGATGAAAGTTGTACAGAGCATCATTTTCTTTCTTTCTTTCTTTCTTTCTTTCTTTCTTTCTTTCTTTCTTTCTTTCTTTCTTCCTTTCTTCCTTTCTTCCTTCCTTCCTTCCTTCCTTCCTTCCTTCCTTCCTTCCTTCCTTCCTTCCCTTGCTCCTGCCTCATCTCTTATTTACCTGCTCCCTCCCAGCTGTTTGGGTAAAGCAGGACATTATCCCAAAGTGCCCAGTAAACTACAAAATAACAGAGTTTAGAAATGAATTTTGGGCTGTGGGGGCTAGGAAACCAAATCTTCAGTTGGGAAAGGAAATAAACTCTTTTAATTGGAGCATTGTACAACAATAACCACATTGATTTGCTTCAGTTATAACCTTGAGTCTGTGGAGTTAACTCGTTATGCTTTACTCCCTGTGCCCCTGTGTCACTAGTAGTGAGCAAATTTCAACCCTGATTAGATCCCCAAATTAACCGACCCAAGCCAGAGGTGGACACCGACATACTGTCAATAGCTCAGATCTTCCTGGCAGCTGTTTTGGGGAGGAAAAAGCTAAGCTCATCAACTTCGCTGTTCAAGATTCCCCAGGTCCCCTCATCCTTCCATCTGATAATGCATTTACGGACCACCTGAAATGGCCAAAATCCATGTTTTCTACATTTGCACTGGCTGCAAGCTGCCCTGACCAAGTCCCACTTCAGAACAAAATAGGCTTTTGCCTGCTGCTCTGATTCTTGGCAAGGGGGGGGGGGGAGCAAAGCCAATGTTCCACCTCTGATCATGATGGTGAGCATCTGCAAAAAGCCACCTTCTCAATGCACACAGGTAAAAGACCTTCTTTCCAGAAACTTCCACGAACTTTCCATCTATACGACTTACAGAACCTTGCACTTGCTCAGTGAGCAGTACTGTATGTGCAGTCATCAATGAAAACAAAGGAGTAGCAATACAATAGCAGTTCTCTGGTGAGACTCCAAGCACCCCCTCCAGCCCTACAGAAAGGCTGATTAAAATGAGGATTGAGCATGCTCATATCCCACTAGACAGCCTCAGGGGACTCTCAGGGAGCTTCCAGGCAGATGTTTACTGAGAGATGGGGGCTCCTCATTCATGTAAGGTCTGTTGTTGTTTTTTGCAGCATCTACATGCATAAAAACGCAGGCCCGTGATTCCCTCTGCCACCACTTTAATCCGGATTGACCCTTTAAAAATATATATCAAAAACTGATGCGGCAATACTAGAAAAAAATGAGAAACTGAGAAAAACTGGAAAGGACAGAATCCGCCCATCCCTGTTGGGAGGACCACAAATTTGGGAGCCAGGGCAGCTGGCCAAAGCCTCACCCTGAGGCATTCAGTGCTGGACATTTTGCACTGCCAAAATAAATCACTCCCTGTTCCAAAGTATGACATTCTAATTCTGGACTAAGACCTTAGAGAGTTTAAATCTTGCAAGAGGCTTTTTTTGGAGGAAGAGTCAGGGGAGGCCAGGTGAAGCCGTCCCAGCCCAGTAGAACACTGTGAAATCGGGGAGGGGAGAGCAAGACAGAGAACAGGTGGCCATTATTGATTCATGAGCATCCTGCTTCCCTCCTTCAAGCAAAACCATGACTATTCTTCTTAACATTCTTCTGTCATCTTTTAAGAAGGACATCTGGGCCCCCAGAAACAGTTACAGAACATCACATCTTGCAAATTAATATTAAGTGGCATTCAGGGTTTTTTTTAAAAAAAAAGGAGAGCAAGTGTTGGTGAAGATTGATCAAAAACAAAATTATGCCCTACATTTTTTTGAAAATTCAGAATAGTCTTCTAGAGGAGCAGCGAAGAAAGCCTGGCTTCCAATTTATGAAACAGAGTGCAGCTTTACAACCCCAGACATGACTTTGTTTCCTGCTATACAAATGAGCAAGAGCTCATTTCCACACACAGTTTCTCAGTTTGAGAAGAAGCTAAATCGCTCTTCTCTTACAATCAGAGAAGCTGACTTGGCACAATGGGAGTCTGCAAAGAAATCACAGTGTCCTGACTGTCAAATAACATTTTTTTCTGCGTTCAGGAAAACGGTTAAGTGGATCATCTGCTTCCAAGGCTCCGCAAAGCTCTTTTTCTACAAAATGGCAACATCAGGAAAATCTGGGACTCTGCTTTTGGTGAACCAAACAGCAGTAAATAAAGGTGCCTTGGATGGGAGAGTTGGTTGCTCAGCAGCACAGCACCTGCTTTGTATGCAGAAGGAGCCCCTTTAGGTAGGGCTGGGAAGGTCCTCTGCCTAAAACCCTAGGGGCTTCTAGGGTCTACAGTACTAAGTTAGATGGACCCAAGTTCTGACTGGGTATAGGGCAGATTCTAATGTCTCCACAATGTCTCAATATGCAGACACTTTCTATGTCTTTTGAGTGGTGAGGCAAAGCTACCCCTTTGCAAAATGCCCAAGGATCCTCCACAGCCCCACATCACAACCAGCCCCTTTTGTGGCCAGACCTAATGATGTGGGAGGTGTTGGCTTTCTGTTTTGTGCCACTGGGCAGTGCATGGAGTCACAAGACTCAGTTTACATTCCAGAGATTCCAGACTGTTGGAAGTCTCACGGGAGATGGATGTTGACATTACTGGTTTCCTGTTCTTTTGTTCCAGTTGCCTCTCTGCTTTCACAGAGACAGGATGTATATTCCTTTTCTGTCTGCGTAGTTAGAAATAAAGCTCTTAGCAATGTAGCTCATATTTCTCATCCTTCGCTGATGCTTGGATACTCTGCGTAATGAGGGAACGTGCCTGGAGCCTCATCAAAGGCTCAGGTAGTTAATCACCGTCGGAGGGCTTGACCGGAGGAGTAGCTCGGCTGAACGCAAGTTCCGACAGGAGGTAACCCCCCCCCTTGCCTTACCTGGTGATTTCCTCTTTCAGGGCCGCAGGGTCGGTAGGGTAGAACTTCACGCGGAAGCACATGGTGAACGGAGGCTGTGCTGCAGGAGAGAACAGCATCATGATTAGCATATCAGCTGGAGAATCAACAACAGCCTCCTCCACCACCATCCATGGCCCGTTAGAAGCCTAGAAGCCTATCTCTCCAGGCAAGATCCAGGGACAAGGCACAGCTCAGCAGTCCCCCTAACTCCGTCTTCCCAAACACTACACTCAAATTCCAGTGAGCAAATACACTCTTCCTACTGGTGCAAGCTCATCTTTGTAATGACCACTCTAGCAGGTCATTGCAACAACTCTGTACTAAGAAAGAGCACTTATTTCCTCCTCCCCATCAATCCGCTTTCCTTTTGCACCATAACTTTTCAACTGTAAGCCAGAGGGCTTAGGGTTTCTTTTCGCTGATATTTGCAAGCTGCTCTGGAAAAAACCTAGGCTGGGAACTGGACACCCAAAAAGATGTCTAATGAGGAAACTGAATGGCTGAAACTAGAGGTGAAGCTTATAATGAGGAACTTGCCCTTGAACACAGACACAAATGCACATACAATTCATGGCCACATGTGCAGAAGAAAGAATGAGCCTTCTGTGCAGCAAAGAGAAGAGACAGGTTTGTTTGGAGTTTGTGGGTTTAAAAAAACACCAATACAGGAAAAAGTCAAGTCGAATAATGCATGGTGTGGGAAGTGGGATCAACTAGTTCATTAGAAGCAAGTGTGGTAGCTCCTAGAGTCCAAAGGTGCTTAGAAAACACCAGGAATGTTTGATGTCCCATGAGGACATTCCTGCACAAGGAGAGTCCCAAAGGTGGATCCAGGCCAATGACCCATCTAGTCCAGCATCCTGTTCTCACAGTGGCCAAACAGATGCCCATCATGGGAAATCTACAAGCAGGATCCAAGCACAAGAGCCCTCTCCCCTCCTGTGGTTTTCAGCAACTGGTATTCAGAAGCGTTACTGCCTCCAACTCTGGAGACACAGCCTAGGCATTGTGGCTAGTAGCCATCCAAAGCCCTCTCCTCCAGGAATTGGTCTAATCCTCTTTTAGAGCCATCCAACTTGGTGGCCATCACTGCCTCCTGAGGGAGGGAGTTGCATACATTAACTGTGTGCTGCATAAAGACATACTTCCTTTTATGTGCTTCATGAAGAAGTTATTTCTTTATCCGCTCCAAATCTTCCTACATTCAGCTTCACTGGATGTCCACGAGTTCTAATCTTATGAGAGGGAGTAAAACCTTTCTCTATCCGTTTTCTCCATACCATGCCTAACTATAAACTTCTACCATGTTACCTATCATTTGCCTTTTCTCTGAACTAAAAAGTTCCAAATGCTGCAAGCTTTATTTGTAGGGGAGTCACTCCATAAAGCACTGTCCAGACCAGTGCAGAAGCTTTTTGCTCCTATTTTATTTTAGTAATTCAACAAAATGTAAATACAACTTGATTGCAATAAAACCTCAAAAACACTTTGCAACAAAAAGACATGCCACCCCAACCCCCTTGGCAGAATCGAAAGCTGCTCCCTCCATCACATCAGGGGCTGTTTCACTGTCTCGGCTCTCTTAAGGAGGCAATACTTACATCGCATTTGCTTCACAACAGACTTTGTGAATTCCAACCAGTGCTGAAATGAAGAAGAAATCAGTTTTAAAAGGAGGGGAAGCAAAGCACAAGCTACAAAATCTGTGGGGTGGGCCTCATGCAGACAACCAAACTGGATTACAAAGGGTCCTGACCTAGATGGACCAGGGCGAGTTTCAGGGGCAGTCTTACTGGGATGTTTTGGTTGGTCGTTCTGTTGTTTTAAGGAGGCATCCTGCAACTTGGATTGGAGGAACGGCCAAGGGGGAAAGATGCACAGCTTTGCATGGCCACCTCACTGGATCTCTTGGAAGATCAGCAGCCTTTGGCTCCCCAGCTACTACCTACAGTAGCAGCAACCATTCTATCAGGCTGCAACAGAAGAAAGGAAGCAGGACCACTCCACTGGCTTTGCTGAGAGACCAGCTGCGTCCGGCTCTTCCTCTCCCTCAGCTGTCACTATTGGCAGTTCTTTCATCAGGCTGCCATAGAGGGAGAGAAGGGAAACAGGGCCACTGTATCAGTTCTGCTTAGAGACCAGCTCCTTTTGGCTCCTTCCCTCCCTCCCTGAACTGTGTCCATCCCAACTGGAACCACTATGAGACTTTTAAAAATCAGTGATTAAGTTTATTGGTTTTTCCTCTTCCCTCCTCATCCCATTTTCCTTTCATATCACATCTTTTCGATTGAAAGCCTGAAGGCAGGGTCTGTCTCATTTCTTACTGATTTGCTATTGGGAGCCTTTTTGAAAGCAGAGCTAAGTAAAACACTTTAAATAAATAAGCACACAAACCTTTTCCGCATGGGCCATTTTTTCCTGTTCAAAATGAGTTCCCTTCGACTGTTTTTCCACCCATGAAAGCAAAGATGCGATTATCTTTTTCCCCACTGCTGCGAAAGCAGCTTAGGGGATTTTAAGTAGGAAATTGTCCAGTGGGGAGGGGGGGTACAGTATGCATCCTCTCTGCTCAAATGTGCAGCAATCCCAGGGCTGCTTTTCATTTAAAAATAACAAGTTGGGTGACTTGGAAGAAAGGTGAGATATAAATGTAATTAATAATATAAACCCTGACAACTAAGTCAAGCAATGGGAAAGGTCCCTGCAGAGGGCAAAACAGAACTGGAAGAACCAAAGCCAGCCTCAACCAACCCCAACCCCCACAGTCAGGAAGCAGGAGTTGGGGCTGCATCCACATTTTGCATTCTCTCTCTGGAGTGAAGGGCTGGCTCACAGTTGAATGGCAGGCAACCAAGAAGCCCCATGCTGCAGAGCAAGGAGGTCAGATTTTGCACCCTGAATAAATTTTGCAAAGCCAGCCAATTTGCATAGAGTGCTTTTGCTTCTGCATAATTTATTTGTTCTGCTTTCACTGCAGCACCAGGCCTTGCTAACTCCCACTCCAAGCTTTGAAGCCTGACCAAGCTGGACCCGCTGGGGCCTTTTCCGCAGGACTCACCCGTTGCTTGTCGGGGTCCACGTAGCGGATCCCAAAGTAGTCCTTCTCCAGCAGGTTCAGGTGATGGCAAAGGAGGTCGAAGAGGTACTGCCCTTTTGCATCTCTCTGCAAAACAAAGGAAGGACCCTGATCAGAGCGGGAACAATAGCCACCACCGTGGCTGTTACCAAATGGCCTGAACACAGACTCCTCATGAACCAGGAAGGGCTCAGTGACAGAGCATCTGCCTTGCATACAGATGGTCCCAGGTTTAATCCTCAGCATCTCCAGGTAGGACAGGGAAAGAATCCTGCCTGAAACCCTGGAGAGCCGCTTGCAGTCAGTGTAGATGATCCAGAGCTAGGTGGACCAAAGGTCTGACTCAGCATAAGGCAGCTTCCTATGACATGTGGAATCGCCAAGATATGTGGATAGGGGAACACGAAAGCATGAGTCCCACCTGCTTCCCTGGGCTAAACCAGCCATATCAGACCATTGTTTGGCCAGGGACACCTCTCCTGGTAAATCCCACCTTGTGCTGAAGCAACCTCTTGCACATAGGCGGAACGATCTTCTGAACAGATCTGGAATTGGCAACAGACAACTAATTACACAAATCTAAAGAATCGAGGGAGATCAGTGCTTAAACTACAAATGTCAGGTTTACTGTTTTCCAGCAGGTAAAGAAAGGGATAAATGCACTGCTGATGGTGGAGCATTTGACAGCAATGCCAATATATCCAACCTCCAGGCTCTGCAAAATCCTCATCCTTCCCAGAAGACCCACTGGGTGGATAAATGACCTCTTCCATCTCCTTAATTCTACAATACCCACTTACTGCTTTCCCCTCTACTGTCCGCTGCCATGTTTGGCATCTCTCCTCCACCCGCCTCTTGCCCACCGGACGCAGAGCTCTCCTTCCGGCAGAGACCACAACACTCCTCGTCTTCTCTGCAATGCCAAGCACTCAATCCCTGTTAAGCAGGCCAGCCATTGAACAGATTTAGTTGGCACTGTCTATACCTTTTAGACAGCAGGGAGCTATTGTGGTGCTCTCCAGATATTGTTGGACTACAGCCCCCATAATTTCTGACCAATCACCCATCTAGTCCTGTTCTCACTGTGGCCAAACAGAGAGCCCTGTGGGAAACCCGCAAGCAGGATTTGAGCACAAGACACTCTTCCTTCCTGCAGTTTCCACCAACTAGTATTCAGAGGCAGTTCTGCCTCCAACTGTTGGAGTAGAACATAACTATCATGGCTCGAAGCTATCAATAGTGCTCTCCTCCATGAATTTGTGTAATCCTCTTTTAAAGCCATCCTAGTTGGTGGCCATTGCTGCCTGGTGTGGGAGGGAGTTCCATAGTTTTAACTATGAGCAACACGAAGGAGGACTTTCTTTTATCTATCCTGAATCTTCCAATATTCAGCTTCACTGGATGTCCATAAGTTCGTGTTGGGAGAGAGCGACAAACATGTTTCTCAACCCACTCCCTCCATGCCATGCACCGTTTTATAAACTTCTATCATGTTGACTCTTGCGTGTCTTTTAGCTAAACTAGAATGTCCCAGAGGCTGCAACCTTTCTTCATAGGGGATTTACTCCACCCCTTAATCATTTTGGTTGCCCTTATCTGATCCTTTCCCAACTCTACAATATCATTAACCTCCCACCAACTCTGTCTACATGAGAGACATCCCAATTTTATGAGCAACCACGGAAGGTAGGAGGGCAACCCATTGCCAACCCCCTCCCTGGCCCTTGCAGGGCCCCCAGTATGGGTGCCTCTCCCTGCTGCTGTTGGGGAATCTGGTAGCAGCTCCTTCCTGTTCCTCCCGGCTCCCTTCAGGGCGCCCTCGACGACGTCCCTGCAAGGCGGAGAGTGCAGCAGACCGAGATAAAGATTGAGTTTAATTTCAAGCTCTGTTAGGAATATTCACTGTTGCCAGAAGGAAGGAAGGAGAAATGAAAGGAGGAAGATCAGCTGGGGAAGAGCCAGCCTAGTCAAGAGACCACCAATACTAAGTATGGCACTTCACAGTTCAGACACGTTCAGAGCTGCCTGTTTAGCTAGCGCTCTCTCTCTCTCTCTCTCTCTCTCTCTCTCTCTCTCTCTCTCTCTCTCTCTCTGTGTGTGTGTGTGTGTGTGTGTGTGTAGACAGCAGACCCCCTCCCTTTTGAACTCATGGCCTCAGGTCCCTGGTAAAGGAAGCCCAAATCTACAACCAACCATTTAGCACAGGGGAAGGAAGAGAAAACTTTTTCAACCTGAGCGCCACATTCCCTTCCAGGCAGTCTTCTGGGGGCCACATACCAGAGGCAAAAACAGGCAGAGAAATGCTGCCTTTGGCCCATCATAAAAACCTAAGAAGAGCTCCGATGGATCAGGCCAATGGCCTTTCTAGTCTGCTTCAGTTTCTAACTTGGACCAGTTCTTACGGAGAATTGCAGCCCTGAGCCCAGCTTGTTGGCTCCCTCCATCCTGTGCCCGCCTGCCATCCAGGAAATCCTGTATTTTCCAAGCAATTTATGGTGTTCTATTAAATCATTCCAGTGATTCACAGCCAAGTTAAAATGCCATCCTATGCACATCCAGGGGAGTTAGGTGCATTCGACAACCACAGTTTCTCTGCAGCAGCGAAGTCCAAACAAAACCCTCTTTGGAAACCTGCTTGGGATACTTTTGAGTGCTTTGTGTCGGGAAGCGCCAAATGCCCTTTTGATGAGGCCAAGGGAAGACAGAAAATACAGCTTGCGTCTGCAGCCAGTGGACTGATTAATTGTGCTAATTGATTGATTAATGCACTTGGCCCGGCTTCCTTTGGGTTCAGCATCTAGCAAGATCCTCAGGCCAGAATCCTCCCCATGATTCCTCTGCACACATGCAGGAATGTGCTGTCTTCATGAAGTCCAGGATCTCCAAAAATCATGCCCCCCCCCGCCTTCTCTTAGTGCTTATAAAAGCAGAAGGGCACTGGTTGGTTGCTGTGACAGAATGTGCCAAGACAGAATGTGGGGCTGATGACCTGATAGAGATCTAATCCTCCTCCTTTCACACAGCACATGCTGGGATGGGGAGGTGTTGGCTGGCTTGGTGGCATCCATGCCTCCCCTCCTTCTTGCACATGGACTGAGCAACTGGGCTGTAAGTGATCAAACAGCCTCCAGCCATGGTGAGTTGTGTCATGTGACTTTGGAGCCCCCCGTGGCTTGGGCCACAGCTGCTTTTCCGGGGTCTCTGCCGCTAAATGTCACTGCATCTGGAATCGTCAACAAGCCCTGCCTGGATTCCGGCTGCCGCTGCAATGACAAGCTTGATTCCGCTATGTTCCCATTTTGCTCGCTGAGAGAGCTGACCTTTTGCAAACAACTCTCCAAGATTCGCAAAGGCCACCACGACTGCAAGGAGAAGCAGGAGGGTGCATGGCGGTGTGGAAACCGGCTGAGGGCTAAGCTAGACCTCTGGGCCAGGCTAGCTTCCTCTAGCCAATGCTCACGGCCAAAATGTGCTCAACAAAACACAGACAATGCACACAGCACCTGCACTCTTGGAGCTGTGAAAGCTGCAGCCCCCTAAAAACCAGCAAAATATGTCCTTAGCGAAATTAAGGGAAGCTGCAGCTGCCTCAGGAGGACAGGAGAGAAGGCTGCTCCTTGGCTGCAAGAATTTGATCATCAGGGACATGGCCTCTGCCCTGCTTCCCACCCGCAGGCATCACACAGCCCTAGGCAAATTGCTCTCCTTCACTGCTCCAGTCTTTGCCTTTGTTATCCAGCACTCAGCAGCACTGACAGGAGTCAAACGCAGCAAAGCTTGGGGGGGTATATCAATAGCCCTCTAGATAGCCTCAACACCCCCCAGGCCTCAGCCAGCAGGGCCACACCAGAAGTTGCAAGGTTCCCTGTCCCTGGATGCATGGACCTGCCTCTCTACTGTTGCTCTGACCATTTGCTGCAGAGAAAGAGTTCTTGCCCGAGAATTTCCGTTCTTTAAAAGCAATTATGAGAAAGAAAAGGAGACATTTTAAAGTTCATACATCTCGTTCCTTTGAGCCACTAATAATATCCAGCTGAACCAATATCCTAGAATCAAAGGGCTAGCCTTGCCTTTGAAAACCCACCCAGACTTGGAACAAGGGTACCTAAAAGATGGCTGGTTCCCCAATCAGCTCAGGTGGCTGCAGGGTTTTCAAAGGAGGCTTATCTGCGGTGGCCTCAATTGTGGGACCCTTTCCCCAAGGAAGCTCAACTGGTCCCTAGGGTCCCTTCCAACTCAACTGTTCTACAATTCTTTGCAAGCTGACCTGGAAGCGTCTTTGAAGAGGAAGGCAGAGTTGTGCAGGAAAAAGGAGCCACAAGGGCTCGCCTCTTTCAACAGAACCACATTTCTGAGGTTTCTATATGTAGGGGAAGGAAACGTCTGTGCTGCTGTCTCACTCCTTGCAGCATCGCTGGAACCAGAGGACTGTGTGCTGTTGTCAAAGCAGCCTCTCCCCCCCTCCCCTCTCACACACGGACATCTCTGTTTATGTACATCAATCCCTTCATTGAAAACCGTCTGATGGTTTGGTTCAAGAGGCTTTGTTAGAACAAGACACCCATTTTCTTTTTTGACACATGATGTGGAACCTTGGGGTTGTTGGATCAATCAAAGATTAAGCCGTGAATCACCACCTTGCCTCCACTTACTCCCCTTCACGGATGAGCAGCCCCTAATGGGCACCACACTCTTTTACAACGGCACCTTACACCACGTGCAATGTGGTTGCGTGTTATCATGGAGGCAATGAAGCAGGCATCCCGCCGGAGATCACAAAGACAGCCTTCTGAAGCACATGCTGAAGCTTAGCAAGGGCTGCTTAATGCTGCTACACAAATGTATGATGCGTCTGCATTAGGAATATGGTGCACAGTTCTGGACGCCCCAGGATATTGTAGAGATGGGAAAGGCTGTAAGAGTAATTTAAACGATCAAGGGGATGGAATGACTCCCCTATGAAGAAAAGCTGCAGCTTTTAGGATTTTTTTAAAGAAAAGGTATGTAAGAGGTGACATTATAGAAGTTTAATAATAATGGTGGTGGTGGTGATAATAATGATAATAATCAGTGCCTTGAGCGGTACTCAAGGGTACACAGTACTGGCACCTTTTTTTCCTAGAAGAAAAGCACTGATAATAATAATAATGCTATTTGTACCCCACTCAACCTATATGGCTTTAAAAGAAAATTGAACAAATACATGGAGGAGAGGGCAATCAATGCCTTTAATTAATTAATGAAATGGCATCACCGCCCGATTGTAAAATCAAACAAACCTCACAATAGTATACAAAAATAAAAAATAAAACAACTACCGGTATTTAAAGCATTCAAAAAGAATTAAAAATAGGTGATAAACTAAAAACAGATTAAAACACACATCCACATTCTGCGTATCTGAGTAGGCATGTCTATAAAGAAATATGTTTTTAGCAGGTAGCAACAAGAGTCCAGCAGAAACACTTGCCTGGTGTCAATAGGCAGGGACTTCTGAAGTGTTAAGTACTTCCCTATGAAAATATCGATTACAAATGTAGAATGGGTATCACGTGGCACCTGTAACAGAGCCGGTTCCACATGAATGGCAGAGATGTATAAGATCATGAACAGTGTGGAGGAAATAGATAGTATTATGAGACAGTGAGAAAAAGTCTCAGAGGCCAGAGGGGTCATCTAGCAATGGAGCAGACATGCTCAGGAGTTGATGGTGTTTCCTCCACTGGGGATATTTAAGCAGAAATTTGACAGCATCTGTCAAGGATGCTGTAGTTCCATCCTGAGCAAGGAGGATGGACAGGATCCTCCAAGATCCCTTGGGACATTGTTTTTTATCTTGCCATGACAAATGGTAACGTCTCTCATTATTTCCGCATGAAGACAGCAAGATCCCAGGAAGCGGAGGAAAAGCAAACGTTTGCACGTTCTTGAAAATTTGATCTAAAGTTATAATGCAGAACTTTATGCTTCATTCAATAGAGAACTCTCTCTCTCTCCCTCTCCCTCCCTCCCTCTCTCTCTCTCTCTCTCTGCTTGAGCAGCCATGCAAAGCCTGAAAGCTGGATTCTTCTGATATTGTTGCAGCAACTTTAAATAGTATTTTACTGTAGTGACAGCAAATGCTGCTAATAACCCAGGAAGGCACCAGAGGCTGCAGGATTTCCACTTGAAACAGACACTAGCAGGCAGCAGCCTCTACTCTCTTCTCCAACCTGCTTCAATGTTTCTTAAAAGGATTTGCAGGGGGAAGATGCTCGGAGTTCATCCTGATGCCTGCAAGATGTTTTCCATTTCAATTTCAACAGAGAAAACATCACAGAAAACAAGTCAAGCCGCATCCTGCTGAATTGCAGAGAAATGAGATTCCAGTGTCAAAAAGCAAACACTGATATGCATAAAATTGTTTCCTCTTTGATCTCCCTAACTTGAATTAAACAGGTTTTAAATTAATCATTAAGAATGTGTCCTCCAAGGAATTCTCTGCATTCTTATGAAAGTAACAACTTGAAAAGGGAGGCAAGTCCCTTCCAGAGATCCAGATTAGGAGGTTTTTGGGATCGCTGTTTTTCATCCTACCGAAATGAGATTTCCATCTGTCTTAGTTGTTTGGTTGCTCTCTTAACTTCAGTGTTAAGTCCTTTGCAATTTGGAAACTGGAGTTGGAAAAAAGGAAGGCGTTTGCTTTCCCATTGCTATGTCAGTTCAAAAGCGGCTCAATAAGCACCACCAGTCTTTCAGAAATCCCTGACACAACGTTTCCACATAAATTGTCAGCAGGGACCAAGCAGGCAAACTCATTCCAGAGCACTGATGCTGCCTCTGGGCACCAACTGGGGGTAAGGGGTGGTCTCCATCCATTTGCACCCTTTGCTGTTGCACCTGAGCACCAGGAGCTGGCTCAGCAGCAGAGCAAACCAAGAGGGTTGTTGAAATTGGGTATTTCTCAGCTTTGCAACCATTTCCAAAACCCTTCATCTGCAAATGCTCCACGACAGTGCAAAATGCAGGTGTTTTCAATCATTTGCAACTTCCCCTTTGCAAACAGACCATTACTATTTGCGTTTCAAATCCGCTTCCTCTACATATTCCTGAGATTATTATTTTTTATCATTTTGGGTTGGCACAATAAAAGCAAACCACTCTGCCTGCTTCTGATCTCCAGTCCTTGGGGAATAATGCAGGAGCCACTCTTGACTGAACACTGGATAATAGACACGTCTCCACTAGGAACACCAGCCTGTGTGTGCAAATGCGCAAGGATTGCCTGCATGGATCAGAGAGGAGCTTGACCCTGTGGGTTTCATTTTATTGACAACCAGCTCCAAGGAAGCAGCTGCTCTAAGATAATCATCTGGAAAGAGCAGCTCACTTCAGACACTGCTTTGTTTCCAAAAAGCCCATCCTTGCGACAGTGGGGATATTTCTTGCAACTGGGAGGCTGGCAAGGCCTCGGTCAGGAATGGGGAACCTGTTTCAACTCCAAAGCCACATTCCCTCATGGGCAGACGTCCGGCGGTGTGGGAGTATGGCGCATGAGCAGGTAGAACAATTAATGATGTGACTGTTCCCTTTCTACAATTGGCTTTGCAAAGCTTAGAGGTACCTACATGAACTCAGACAACCCTTTCTCTGTCTACCTAGGCAAACACAACAACAACAACAACAACAACAACAACAACATTTATACCCTGCCCATCTGCCTGGGTTTCCCCAGTAACTCCGGGTGGCTTACAATACAGTGGTACCTCAGGTTACATCCGCTTCAGGTTACATACTCCACTAACCCAGAAATAGTGCTTCAGGTTAAGAACTTTGCTTCAGGATGAGAACAGAAATTATGCTCCGGCGGCGTGGCGGCAGCAGGAGGCCCCATTAGCTAAAGTGGTGCTTCAGGTTAAGAACAGTTTCAAGTTAAGACTGGACCTCCGGAACAAATTAAGTACTTAACCCGAGGTACCACTGTACAGATAAAAACATATTAAAATGTCAAACATTAAAAACTTCCTGATACAGGGCAGCCTTCTAAAAGTTCTGTAGTTCTTTATCTCCTTGACATCTGATGGGAGGCTGTTCCACTCCAAGAGCAGTACTGCCAAGAAGACCTTCTGCCTTGTTCCCTGTAACTTCACTTATCGCAGTGAGGGAACCACCGGAAGACCCTTGGAGGTGGACCTCAATGCTTTTCAGCATCTTATTTCTTGTCATTTGAATCCCTTGGTTCGGATCCTACCCTCTGGAGCAGAAGAAAACATGCTTTCTTGGAGGGGGCGGGGGGTTCTCTTTTGCTTCCCTTTTTAGGATATGCTGGGTACAATCTTCCCTGCACAGGTTTTCAGGCAAGGAGGATGGCATTAATATTCCTAACTGCAACTCAATTGTTCTTTAGATATAAAAGAGAAATTAATGAGATTCTGGCTGGTGTCACAGTGGTATTTATGTAATTACTTTTGATAATGCCGCCAGCTTCAGGCAGTTGGGGATGAGATCTCCTAATCAGCCCTCTGCAAGCGAATGACACCATCCAGCCCAGGCAATTGGGAGGCTCTGTTAGTCACCAAGCCATTCTGCAAAGGTGATGGTTGGTTAAACCACTGGCAAGATCCCCGCCCATGCAAATACCATTCTTTCCCCCCTCAATTTTGCCAAATTGGTTTGTTCCATCACAGCAGTAGCAGCAGCCTGGCTCATTCCTTGCCTTGCACTTTGCTGTGTGTTAAGTGACTGTAGAGGACATGCCTAGGCGCAGGTGAGGACAAAGGGAGCCCAGCTGACGGCACCACCTTCTAGGCTGAAAAAATCAGCCTTGCCAGTCCTCAGAGCCACAAGCAACGTGATTGGGCAGACAGTTCAGTTATTAGAGAACGAGACTCTACAATTCTATGATACCAAATCTGTTTTTTGGAGGCAGCAGTGCTGGGTACCAGTTGCTGGAAACCACAGGAAAGGAGCAGGTTCTTGTGCTTGAAACCTTGCTTGTGGAATTCCCACAGGCATCTGGTTGACCACTTTGAGAGGAGGATGCTGGACAGGATGGACCACTGGCCTGATCCAGCAGCTGCTGCTTATGCTGATGCTGTTTTTGAGGGTTACAGAGCAAAGGCTGTGGAGTTATTCATGGGTGGTTTGCAGGAGCCTCTCCCATTCTGGTACCTTCCAGATGCATTGCCCTCAGGTCCTGCATGTGGGCTTCTCATCTTAAGAAGGTCTGCTATGACAACAGAACCTCCATGCCCAGAGACAGTCTACCTCTTAATACCATACGATGGAAAACTGCTGTTGGAGAGCTGCTGTTGCTTGTGGGCTTCCCATTGCAGTATCTGGTTTGCCACTGTGAGAACAGGAAGCAGAACTAGATGGGCTCCTTTCGGCCTCATCCTGCAGCTTCAGGGCGCTACTTACATCATCATTACTGCTTACAGATCTGCTCAGAAAGTCAAGGGAGGGAAGGGTGCAAAGTTTCTTGAATCTTTAATCTCAACTTTTAAGTGGTGATCTTGACATATTTGAGGCAAATACATTTTGAGGCTAATTCCTTTTTCCTCTCTAATCCTCCTTCCTGTTAACTGACATTTTAATCTCTCCCTTCAAGGCTCATTATGGGAGGTCTTTTTTCTCCATATGTTTATATAAGCCCGCAGGAAGAGAACTTAGAGAAATGAGCTTCAAGTGCCTCTTGGTTCCTTAAGCCCCAAATTAGAGTCTTTATCTCTTTAAATTTTAATTCATGTGCTGGATTTCAAAAGTCTTTCATCTGCCTTCACCCTCTCACCAGGTGCTCTCAGTGGGACAGATTCCCATTTCCAACTTTTCTCTTGCTCATTTGGGCAAATGTCAACATGCTGAAAACCCTCCACTTTGTTCTTGGACTCTTCTCCATCCTCCCCTCCCACCCCCCAAAAAAGAATTCTGGGAGTTGTAGTTTGGTGAAGGTGCTTAGCATTGCTAAGGTAAAGGTACCCCTGCCTGTATGGGCCAGTCTTGCCAGACTCTAGGGTTGTGCGCTCATCTCACTCTAGAGGCCGGGAGCCAGCGCTGTCCGCAGACACTTCCAGGTCACGTGGCCAGCGTGACAAGCTGCATCTGGTGAGCCAGCGCAGCACACGGAACGCCGTTTACCTTCCCGCTGGTAAGTGGTCCCTATTTATCTACTTGCACCTGGAGGTGCTTTCGAACTGCTAGGTTGGCAGGCACTGGGACCGAACGACGGGAGCGCACCCCGCCGCGGGGATTCGAACCGCCGACCATACAATCGGCAAGTCCTAGGCACTGAGGTTTTACCCACAGCGCCACCCGTGTCCCTCTTAGCATTGCTAGGAGACCCCTATTCCCCTTCCAGAGCTACAATTCCCAGAGTTCCCTGGGAAGAGGGATTGATTGTTAAACTGCTCTGGGAGAACTCTCTGCACCCTTAACAAGCTACAACTCCCATAATTCTTTGGGGGAAGCCATGACTGTTTAAAGTGGTGTCATAGTGATATTAGGACAGGTAAGATTGTTTTTGTATACAGCCACGGCTGCCAGGATGTTCTTTGCCCACAGGTGGAAAGAGGACACTGTCCCAACAAAGGCAGAAAAGCAAGTAAAGTTAATGGACTATGCAGAAATGGCAAAACTTACGGGAAGATTAAGAATTCAAGAAGAAAGAACTTTCAACAAAGAATGGGGGAGACATTATTTAAAAATATATTGTAAACATTTCAATACATTAGCAGGATTAATTTAAAATCTAGTGGTTAAAAGGTGACTTTGGAAGACTTACAAAGAGTAATAAACAAAAGGTGCTAAGGAAGAGATACTGTTTTTTGCAAATGTTTGTATAGGGAACCAAGGAAGGGGGGGAGGGAAGTCTAAACAACTACAACTATGTATGCACTCGTATTTTACGGTTATTGCTGTCAATTTGAAAAACTGAAAAATAAAATTAGTTTTAAAATAATTAAAAATAAAGTGGTGTCATAGTTCTTTAAATGTACAGTGCAAATGTGGTGTTGGTCTAAGGCAACTTCCTGTGTTCCAGTTCTTGAAAACTAAGAAGATCCCTGCTGGATCAGGCCCATGGTCCATCTAGTCCAGCCTCCTGTCCTCGCAGTGGCTGACCAGATACCCCAATTGGAAACACTCAAGCAGGATTCGAGCACAAGACCCCTCTTTCCTCCTTGGTTTCCAGCAACTGGTATTCAGAAGCATTGCTTCCTCCAACTGTGGTGACAGAGCACAGCCATCATGGCTAGTGGCCATCAATAGCCCTCTCCTCCTCCATGAATTTGCCCAATCCTCTTTTAAGGCCATCCAAGTTGGTGGCCTCCTGTGGGAGCAAGTTCTGGAGTTTAACATTTCACAGTGAGTGAAGAGGCAAGGTAAGTCCAGGTCTCCTTCCTTCTCTGCCTCCAAAGCCATCAGAGTTGGAGAAAAAGCCCTAGCCAGCTTCTTACCATGGCACCTCCTCCAAAACAAAGGAGAAACCCAGGAGCGCTGACCTCATTTGCCCCCGAGCCCAGGGTGCATCAATCCCTCTGCCGTCGTGGCCATCTGTTTCCTGCTCCTCCGTGGCTCCCAATTAAGGACACGCCGGAGACACGTTTGTGCCGCCAGAGCAAGCCACTTAGCACCATTCAAATATTCATAATGAACGGGACACAGAGGAATTATTCAGAATGCATATTTTTAAAAAACAAAATTGCACTCGGCAAAAGCCGCAGGAGCCTCCAGGCAGCCTCCTGCGGAACAAGCCAGGCAACGGAGGATGTGTCAGGAAAGCAGAGTTCCTGCCATGAAGGACTTTAATAAGGAATCCGTCAGCGCTGGGGAAAGAGATGCTCCTTCCACCCCCTGGTATTTGTGTCCCATTACCCACACTTGGGTTATTTGTCTGGATAAGGCAGGCTTGCTGTGCTGGGGATTGGCATCACCGCAGGCCACTGCAACTTCTGGCATTGAGGAGTTATGAGAAGAGGAAGGAGCGGGAGCAGCTCAGAGAAAATCCAAATTCCCATTTAGATCCTTCGCTCTCTTGGTTGCAGGAAGGAAGCACAGGTCGCCGCGACCCCATTATTACAGAAAATTGAGTTATTAATACATGCAGGAACCTAATAGCCGAGGAGTGGAAATCTGCCTCCCCAGCGACATCTCCAAACCAGAGGCTGCCTCATTTTTAAAAACAATTATCTAGAAAAGGGATGTCGCTTTCTTTCCTCTCCATGTTAATTAAACGGTGGGGCAAGACCAGCCTCCCTCCACTTACAAGGAGTCAGATCTAAAGGCCTGCAGATAACCAGCTCGCTTTCTGCAAAAAAATCATCATTTGGGAATTTCAGGCCAAACCTTCTCCATCAAAACAGGACACGGGGAGCTAAATCAGGGCTGTCACATTTGAACATGCAGCTTCAGGCCTTGAGTGAAGGAAGTGCAATCCCAACACACAGGCAGGAAAAATGAATAAGGCTGATCTCTGAAAAATCCGACTGCTAGCAGAGAAACAACTGAATTGAACTTCAGGTGCCCCTGTGAGATTCTGTCTCATTCTTGGTTAATTCCACAAAGTGCCTCTGAGGTTGTCACATTTGAACCATTGCGCGAGGAGCCTCTACCAGACATATAAATACAACATCTGCCCATCATAACCACCTAAGGAGAGGCTGCTGGGATCAGGCCAATGGCCCATCTAGTCCAGCATCCTGTTCTCACAGTGGCCAACCAAATGCCCCAATAGGAAACCCACAAGCAGGATTTGACCACAACCACACTCTCCCCTCCTGCGGCTTCCAGTCATTGGCATTCTGAAGCATTGCTGCCTCCAACTTAGTTAGTAGTAATTGATATCCCTCCTCTCCATGAAGTTGATGCTAGTTCAACTATATCCTAGGAAATTTATGGACGTGATGGTTTAGCATTGATGTATTCAATCACCGTTACTCTCTTATTGCAGAAATCTAGATCCAAACTAGGCACTTCTTGCTTTGAAGTCCACAGATGCCTCTCCTTTGAAGGCTCCCATTTTTTGCCTGGAGGAGAGCAGCAGAGTACAGGGTGACTCTCTGCTTAGCATCTGCATAGCCTCTGTCTTGGCATAATTCCACTTGCAACCACTGCAAATGCTCAAAGGAATACCTATGAGCTGGTGTCCGTGGCGTTGTCACAACAATCAATTTTCCAGAGTTGTCTGTATGATTCAACAGAGCGATTGTCTGATGAACACAAGACCCACGGAATACTCAGGTAATACAAAACCCATTCCACCGCTCATTCACCTCACCAGTTATTGTGGCAGCTATTATTTATTTATTATTATTATTTTGATTTCTTCATCAGAGAAATGTTGGAGGGTATTGTCAGGGAACTGACATCTAAAGCGCCGCAGGTGCAAAGGCTCCCTGAGGTTGAGAGAGCAGTAGCAGCGGAAGAGGGAACCAGTAGAGGGCGAGCAAGAACTCCAAGGGAAAGTGAGTCGGAGGGATGGCTCAGAGACGCTTCAAGCGAAACCAGTGGGGAGGTCTCAGGACCTCCTATAGGGACACCCACACCTCGACGGAAACTGTCACGCCGAGAGGCCAGACGACGTGTTTCCGTTAAGGAGCTTTTATGTTGGAAACGTTTCCGAAAGCAGCCACTTTCGGATTCTACTAGTGATTGACGCAGCCATGCTGGAGGGGCTCCGTCACAGGCAGAGGTTTGAAAACCTGATCAAACTCTGAGGGACTTGCATTTTACGCACAAGCAGCTCATCGTCCCATCACAGCAATCCGAAAGTCACCGAAAGCCAGCTTGTGCAGAGAGAAGCATCATGAGCAACCCAGCCGGAACCGGGGGTGCAGGAGCAGCTGGAGGGGGTCCAAGCCTGGAAGAAAGGTACAGAGCGTTGGAGATCCAGTTGGCGCTGCAAACGGCGAGGCTTGAGGAGAGGAGGGCTCAGGATGCAGAAAAGGGAAAGGAGAAAACCACCCCGCTCGCCAGAAAGGTACCAGGATTGGTGCAGAAATTCGGGGGGGATCCCAGGAACTATCATGCCTTTAGAACAGAGATGGAATACGCTCTAAACTTGCAGTTTGATGACTTCCCCGACGAGGAATCGCGAGTGGCGTATGTGATTGGCCATCTCGAATCCGGGGCGAAAGATTGGGTTAGACCCCTGATGGCAGCGAATAATGAGATCTTAAAGGACACGAGGAAGTTTTTTCGTGCCATGGACCTGATGTTTTCCAGCGATATTGAGCAGGGGGTGGTGCGAAGGCAGTTAATGGCTTGCCAGCAAGGAAGCAGATCTGTCCGTGAGTACTGGACTGAATTTACTATGCTGATTCATAAATTGGGGTGGGACCTATCGGCGGAGCCCATCCAAATGCTTTTCGAAGAGGGGCTTTCTTCAACCGTCAAAGATGAGCTTTCCCGGGGGCCCAGGGCGGAGTCTATGGACCAATTAACCAAATCTGCGCTGGCCATAGGAGCGCGCCAGGAGGCAGAGAGCTGTTGGGGGGAGAAGTTAGCCAACAGACTGTCCCGATGATAATGAGAGTGGCAAGGCACACCGAACAGATAGCGTTTAATGTGGCCATCCTGGGAGGAGTGCCCATCATTTTGGGGATGAGCTGGCTGGCGCTACACGATCCGCTAGTGGGCTGGCATCAGAGGGTGGTCTCCTTTGGGTCAGCGCATTGCCTAGAACACTGCAAGGAGGGGAAGGTCTCGGGAGGAGACAGAGTCACCCTAGCGGGGATGGAAGTGATGGGCAAAGGGAAGGTGCCCCCGCAATACGCAGATCTGAGCAACGTATTCAGCGAAAGGGAAGCAGACAAACTGCCACCGCATAGACCCTTTGACTGTCAAATCAACCTACTCCCAGGGGCCCAACTCCCAGTAGGCAAGCTGTACGCCATGTCAGACAGGGAGATGCAGGAGCTGAGGGAGTTCATTGACAAAAACTTGAAGCGAGGTTTCATCAGAGAGTCCCGAGCGGTGGGGGGCAGCCCAGTGTTTTTTGTGGACAAAAAGAACACAGACAAACCGAGACTGGTGTGTGACTTCAGGGCCCTCAATGCAGTGTCGGAGCCCCTGGCTTTCCCTATGCCCCGAATTGACGACATTTTGACCAGAGTAAGGAAGGGAAAGATTTTTACAAAACTGGACCTGCGGGGGGCGTACAATCTGATACGCATAAGGAAGGGAGATGAATGGAAGACCACCATGTTTACCCCTTTGGGAGCCTTTGAATACCTCGTTATGCCCTTCGGTCTACAAGGGGGCTCCGCCTGTTTTCAAGCTTTTATAAACCACGTTCTGGGACCTTTGCTCTACAAGAACTGTGTGGCCTTTTTAGACGACGTGTTGGTGTATTCGGAAGATGAGGAACAGCATGTGAGGGACGTTCGAGAAGTGTTGGGCAGGCTGCAAGCCAACCAGCTGTGGGTGAAACTGGAGAAGTGCCAGTTTCATACCAAGGAGGTGGAATTCCTGGGGTACCACTTGTCAGACAAGGGATTGGCCATGGATCCAGGCAAGGTTCAAGCGGTACTGGAATGGAAGACACCGAAGACCAAGAAGGACGTGCAAAGATTCTTGGGGTTTGGGAACTTTTATCGGAAGTTCATCAAGAACTTTGCCCACTTGACGGCGCCCATCACCGACTGCCTCAGCAGCAAGAAGAAATTTGTTTGGACGGTGGAGGCGGATCGAGCCTTTGAAGAACTGAAAAGGGCTTTCGCCTCGGAAGAACAACTTCTGCATGTGGATTTACAAAAACCCATGAGAGTGGAAACAGATGCATCCGACCGGGCTATAGGGGCGGTCCTTCTTCAACCGGGGAGGAGTGCGTCGGAGTGGAGACCGTGTGCATTCTTCTCGCGGAAACTGAATAAGTCCGAGAGGAATTACACGGTGTATGACAGGGAACTACTTGCCATTCACGAAGCATTCCGGAGGTGGAGACATTTATTAATTGGGGCACAACACAAGGTGCAAGTGTGCACCGACCACAAAAATTTAGAGTATTGGAGAACAGCTCGAGTGCTCAACCAACGACAAGTGAGATGGGCACAGGAATTCTCCAAATTTAACTTTGAGATTTGTTATGTGCCAGGCCCAGAAAACGTCAGGGCGGATGCGCTCTCACGCAAACCAGAATATTGGGAAGGGGAGGAGGTGATCGAAGAGAGACATGTCATCCCGGAGGACCGCTGGGTGTGTGGGGCGGCGCTGGTGGGGCAACGGGAACTGGTGGAGGAAACGGAAAATGATGAATATGCCCAGGATAAGCTCAGAGGTCTCAGGGGGGAGGGCGAGAGCCCCGGAGGTTTTGAGGAAAGAAATGGGGCATTGTATTACAAAGGGGCACTGTATATACCCGAAGGTGAATTGAGGGGGAGAGTACTCAAGCAGTTGCATGATAGCCCCACGGCGGGACATTTTGGGCAACACAAAACCATGTGGTTGGTTACCAGGGAATTTTGGTGGCCTAAGGTGAGGGAAGATGTAAGGGAGTATGTAAGAGGGTGTGACCAATGTCAGCGAGCCAAAGGGGAAAGAAGGGCGCCGGCAGGGTTATTAGAACCTTTACCCACACCAGAACGGCCTTGGGAAGCGATATCAATAGATTTTATGACGGATCTGCCAAGGTCCAAGGGGAAAACAGCCATCATGGTAGTAGTAGACCTGTTAACTAAGATGTGCCATTTTGTAGCATGCTCACATGCAGTCACAGCGGAAGAAACGGCGAAGTTGTTTGTGGAACATATCTTTAGGTTGCACGGGGCTCCCTCGAGGGTGATCTCAGATCGAGGCAAACAATTTACTTCCAGGTTCTGGAGGAAGCTCATGAGCTTGCTACACGTGGAAGTTAATTTTTCAACTGCCCGGCACCCTGAAACCAACGGGCAGGCGGAAAGGGCAAATGGCATTCTTCAACAATATCTTAGGTGTTATGTCAATGACAGAGAGAACGATTGGGTCGAAAAGTTGGCGTTGGCAGAATTTGCCTACAATAATGCGGAGAATGTGTCCACAGGGATGAGTCCCTTTTTGGCTAATTACGGGTGTCACCCCAGGGCATTTCCAGGGGAAGGAGGGGAGAGATGGAGCGTTCCAGCGGCTGAACATTTTGTAGAAGAGATGGAAGCCATCCATCAGCAGCTCCAGCTCAACTTAGAAAGGGCCAAGGCACAATATAAGAAGCAGGCAGACAAGAACAGAAGGGAAGGTGAAACCATAAGGGTGGGGGATCAAGTGTGGTTGTCAACCCAAGGGTTGCCGTTCAAAGGGGGTTGTAAGAAACTGAGGCCCAGAAGATTGGGACCCTTTGAGGTGATTCAGCAGGTCAACCCGGTAGCTTTCAAACTCCGATTACCCAACCACATGAAATTGCACCCAGTGTTCCACAGGTCGTTACTGTCACCATACAGGGGGGGACGTGAAGGGGAGCACGTCAGGGGACCAGCCTTGGAAGAGAGGGAACGCCGCAACCATGTAGCGGAAATCCTCGATTCCAGGTGGAAGGGTAATCAGGTGGAGTATTTGGTGGCGTGGGAAGGGGAACCGGAGTCAGAAAACACCTGGGTAAGTGCAGAGGAAGTCAATGACGAGGTTTTAACAGAAACGTTCCACCAAAGGTTCCCGAGGAAACCTCAGCCTATAGCAAGGTTTAGGAGGGAGTATTTCGGCACCACCGATGAGGAAGAGGAAATGGAAGGGTTCGCGGAGTCGGAGTTGGAAGATGGAGTGGACTCTGATGACGAAGAGTACCTAGAGAGTAGGAACAGCAACAAGTGGAAGGAAGTGTTCGCGACGTCGGAAGATGAGGGAGGTTCTTTCAGGGGTTTTACCTCCTCACCGCCAGTAGGAGAGGAGACGGGAGGGGGTGAAGGGGGCCCTGGAGGGGAGGTGGATGTCAGGGAACTGACATCTAAAGCGCCGCAGGTGCAAAGGCTCCCTGAGGTTGAGAGAGCAGTAGCAGCGGAAGAGGGAACCAGTAGAGGGCGAGCAAGAACTCCAAGGGAAAGTGAGTCGGAGGGATGGCTCAGAGACGCTTCAAGCGAAACCAGTGGGGAGGTCTCAGGACCTCCTATAGGGACACCCACACCTCGACGGAAACTGTCACGCCGAGAGGCCAGACGACGTGTTTCCGTTAAGGAGCTTTTATGTTGGAAACGTTTCCGAAAGCAGCCACTTTCGGATTCTACTAGTGATTGACGCAGCCATGCTGGAGGGGCTCCGTCACAGGCAGAGGTTTGAAAACCTGATCAAACTCTGAGGGACTTGCATTTTACGCACAAGCAGCTCATCGTCCCATCACAGGTATGTTCTCAAAGCTACAAACATGAATCTGACCAAACTGCGGGAGGCAGTGGAAGACTGGAGTGCCTGACATGCTCTGGTCCATGGGGTCACGAAGAGTCAGACACGACTAAACGACTAAACAACAACATGGAATCACAGCTATGACATTTCCCAAAACAAAGTCTTCTCAGAACAGTTCACAATCATGGAATCCTGGTGTTTAATCAAAATACCTTTTCATGCAATTCGCCCCTGCTGTTCTGTTTCCTGCCTTCTGGAGCAACAGAAATGAGGTCCATCACCTTTGTGAGAGTCCTCCTATATGTGATGACTATTTCGCCTCCTCATCTCAAAATGCCCAACTTCTCCTGCCACCTTTCCTCCTAGGATTTGACCCTTCAGCTTCCTCACCATCTCTGATGCTCTCCCGTTTCGAAACATCCGAAGGCACCAATATCCTTAAAGAGGAATGGCTAGAAGTGGACCCAGCACATCAGGTGAAGTCCGACCAAAGTAGAACACAATGAGACCATGACTTCTGACCTTCTGGATAGTATACTTCTTGTTGATATAGCCCAGAATCGCACTAGCTCTTTGTTGCAGCTGTACCACATAGCTGGCTCATGTTCAATTTGTCGTCTACTAAAACCCCAGGTCCTTTCCCATTTTTTAAAATCAAGGAAGGTGCACCTGATCTTGCCTCGTGAAAAGGAGGATTTTACATTTATACTGGTTGAAATCCATTTGGTTGGCTTTGGCACAGTTTCCCCATCCTGTTGTTTGTTAAGGGTGCTGGTAACTGCAGCTCTGTGAGCACTCTCTCTCAGGTTTCTTTGGGAAAAACCATGTGCTCTAAATGTGTGTGATAGCACATGGTCGCTGCCTAAAGTCAAGCTAATTTGGTCTCAATAGGAATGAGACAGAAAAACTGAGTTCCAGCTGAAAGGATGCGTGCTTAGGTTAAAGCTAAGCATGCCTCTCTCTTGGGTCTGGGCAAAAAATAGTAAACCAGGTCGCTTAAGTTAAAAAGTTAAGCATAAAACTGTAGATTTTGGAAGGAACCCTAAGGGTCTTCTACTCCAACCCTCTACAATGCAGGAATCTCAGCTTAAAGATTCCCTGGAGATGTCCAATTCACCTCTATTTAAAAGCCCCCAACGAAGGCAAGTACTCCAGCTTCTAAAATAGTCTGTGCCACTGTCAAGGAACTCTTACCATCAGACAGGTCTTCCTAATCAAAATAACACCGTCTTTGCTCCCATGGCTCCAAAACAAGCCATATCCTTCATATTTCACAAGCGTGGCCAAAGCTTTGCACCTTTGCCTACACAGCCTTGCACTTTCCAATGCCAGCATGGAGGAGCAGAGAAGTGCCTTGGGCTGGATGTTTGCTGTCCTCCCTGGACTACACAGCCTCATAAAATAATGACTCTCCTAATAAGGTGCATTTGCTGCAGTGATAAGTGGAGCCAGGCGTCTTTGCATGCGCTCCTGATTGGAGAGGACAATAAGCTCTAATCAGCATAGCCCTATTTTTTCCCTGCGTAATCTTCCAAAGCTGTTTATGGGAAGATTTCCACTCCTTCGCTCCACTTCCAGACACAGCCTCCTCCTCTCCCCCCCCCCCCGCCTCAATTAACATGTTTCAAATTTTAAAATCTTGGCTCTTGGAGTTGGAGAGGCAGCAACAGCGCAGCTCCCCACCACACTGATGTAGGAAGGAGCAGGGGTCTATTTCCCATCAGCAACAGGAGCAACCCTCAAAATGCATTATTTTAGCAGTTGCTCTTTTACCATGGGACGCGGGTGGCGCTGTGGGTTAAACCACAGAGCCTAGGGCTTGCCGATCAGAAGGTGCGTGGTTCGAATCCCCGTGACAGGGTGAGCTCCCGTCCTGCTCCTGCCAACCTAGCAGTTCGAAAGCATGTCAAAGTGCAAGTATATAAATAGGTACCACTCTGGTGGGAAGGTAAACGGCGTTTCCGTGCGCTGCTCTGGTTCGCCAGAAGTGGCTTAGTCAGGCTGGCCACATGACCCAGAAGCTGTACGCCGGCTCCCTGGGCCAATAAAGAGAGATGAGCACCGCAACCCCAGAGTTGGTCACGACTGGACCGAATGATCAGGGGTCCCTTTACCTATTAGACCATGGCCCATGATGGGTGATCTCCAGGCCGTCACATCTTGTTTCAGGGGGCTGGACTAGTTGACCCTTGGGATTCCAACTCTACAGAGTTCTATGATTCAGTGATCATAGAAGGATTTTTATAGCCACTGGGAAGCAGCTCCTTTGAGCTGAAGAAGAATCAGTGTGGGCTGGATTCTGATTCCCCCCCCCCCACCTCCAGTGGGTCAGGTTTGAAAGGTGGGTGGGGCTGCACACCTGTCAATCATCTGACACCACAATGACCACAAGTGGCCCATTTTTGCCTGGGCAGATTGAGATCAAGCATGGTGCTTTGCAGGCATCTCCAATCAGCTGGTGGTCAGTGCTTGTAAAGCCCCTTTCAACCCAGCCGCCTCTCTACAAGCCCCACACCTGCCCCATGCACAGCACCAGATATAGGGCAGGTGGGCGTATCTTGGCCAAAGGGAACCTAAGTGATGCGGCTACCGTCCTTAAAGAGATGTGACTTTTCTCTTTTTAAAAGCTGGCACCAGAGGGCTTTAGAAACTTGTCCACAGCTGGAGAGCTAATAGTTTTTTTAAAAATCCTAATACTTCAAAAAGGCCAGCCTTTCTATTTTGCTGGCCTTGACACGCTCTGTTTCTGCTTGCAGGGTGTGTTGCTTCTCAGAGTTCCTGAAGCTGTGATTAGCTGTGATCCCTGCATTGGAGGGGGTTGGACTTGGTGACTCCCTTATGTCTTTTCTTACTCTAGGTAAAGCTAAAGGGACCCCTGGCCATTAGGTCCAGTCATGGCTGACTCTGGGGTTGCGGCGCTCATCTCGCTTTATTGGCCGAGGGAGCTGGCGTACAGCTTCCGGGTCATGTGGCCAGCATGACTGAGCCGCTTCTGGCGAACCAGAGCAGCGCACGGAAACACCGTTTACCTTCCCGCCAGAGTGGTACCTATTTATCTACTTGCACTGTGTGCTTCCGAACTGCTAGGTGTGCAGGAGCAGGGACCAAGCAAAGGGAGCTCACCCCGTCGCGGGGATTCGAACCACCGACCTTCTGATCAGCAAGTCCTAGGCTCTGTGGTTTAACCCACAGCGCCACCCGCACCCCTTTTCTAACTCTAGAATTGTTTTATTCTTTATTGTGGACAGTTCCTCACAGTACCAGCCACAAATTGAGCTGCTGTCGTACAGGGCAGGGGGTGGGACTGGGAGGCTCTCCTCCGTCCTCCTTAGCTGTTTACCAAGGATCATTTCTGCATGGAATAATTTCAACCTCATACTTTTCGTTTGTACAAATACATCTCCCCAAATACCACAATGCACATGCCTGCCTTGTCTTGTGGAAAGGGCACATGGATGTATATGTTGTAACAGCCTGGTGCCTTTTCAGATGTTTGGGACAACAACTCCCACCAGTCCCAACCAGCAGGGCTGAACGATGCTGAGGCTGATGGGAGTTGTAGCCCAAAGCATCTGGAGGGAACCAGCCTGAGGAAGACCCAGCCCACAACTGACCTGGCTGAAACAAAGCCGGGAGAGGCCAGGTTTTGAGGACACGTCTCAGGGAATGAGTTCCATAGCTGTGGAAGAAGAAGAGTTTTGGATTTGATATCCCGCTTTATCACTACCCGAAGGAGTCTCAAAGCGGCTCACAATTTCCTTTCCCTTCCTCCCCCACAACAAACACTCTGTGAGGTGAGTGAGGCTGAGAGACTTCAGAGAAGTGTGACTGACCCAAGGTCACCCAGCAGCTGCATGTGGAGGAGGAGGGAAGCGAACCCGGTTCACCAGATTACGAGACTACCGCTCTTAACCACTACACCACACTGGATTTGAGGAATCATGAGGGAGAAGGTACTTATTAGGGCAGCC
This sequence comes from Podarcis melisellensis, assembly GCF_964234715.1. Lineage (NCBI taxonomy): Eukaryota > Metazoa > Chordata > Lepidosauria > Squamata > Lacertidae > Podarcis > Podarcis melisellensis. The sequence continues at coordinate 25,656,947 of NC_138546.1, forward strand.
TTCCTCCACCTGGCACCACATGTTTTGGACTACAGGTCCCATCAGCCTAGGCTGGAGGGTGCCAGGTGGAGAGAGGTTGGTGTGCTTCATGGGCAGAACAAATCCTGCCCCAGGCAGCTTCTTACCAAATGAATAAAACAGCACAACAAAACACCCCCAGTGGACAAAGGCTGGAAGCCCAGATAAGGCATTAAGGCACTTGGCAAAACGGGGGGGGGGGGGGAGGGAAATGAGGCAAAGAATAAACACTTCCTGCACCCGAGTAAGCCTCTCGTGCAAACACAAAGCATCTTGCAGCACCTTAAAAGAGGAGGAAAGGGAGCTTTATGGAAATGGGGAGGCCTTGTCAGCAGAAATGGCTGCCTGCCTGAGACATAGCCAAGGGTGGCTGGAAGGAGGAAGGAGGAAGGGGGATGGGGCCTGATCCTATACCCACCAAGGAGCAGCCTGCCTGCAAATCTGCCTCCTAGGAGAAAGTCCTCAGGAGCCCTCGCAGGATCATGAGCTCCTGTGTCGTGAGCAAACCAAATACATGTGTCCTCAAAGACACTCTGCTTTGCACTGCATCTTTGAAAAGAAAGGAATCATTAAGCGCCCCCATGTGCAAAAGGAAGGTTCTGTCAAAATGAGGGGGGATGGGGAATAGATGAGAAGAAGAAAACCTCCAGCCAGAAAGCGGCCACCTGATGGGAAATAAGTCATCGTACGCCAGGCAAACGAGGGGGAAATGAAGGAAACACATAGTACATAGGCTTTTTAAAAAAAGACTTCTTCAGCAGAGTTCAGGCATCCTCAGAATACCACTGGCAGCCCACCTCTGCTGCAGCTGCTCCCCCTGAAACCAGGACCATGGCATCTCCACTCCCCTTCAGAGGCTCACAGACAGTGTCACAGCTCAGAAAATGCAACCAGGGAAGCATGCTGGCCAGGAAAAGAGGCAGGATCCGGCCCTGGACCTTCCCAGCCCCTCAAATCAAAGAAAGGGTAGAGAGAGAAAGGGGCATCAAGGAAATAACCTCACCACCACTCAAGTCATACTCAGAGGAGACCCATTGAAACGAATGCATCTGAGTCAGTTGTGTTCATTAGTTTCAATGGATCTACTCTGAGAGGGATTAATACTGGACACAACCCCTTGGTTTCAACACTGCTTTAGGCTGGGCTGCAACTCTTACTCAGGAGTAAGCCCTACTGTGGGACTTGCTTCTGAGTTTATGATTGTTAATTAATATTGTTTTGTGGATTATGAGTGATGTAATGCTTTGTGAACTTTATGACTTTTCTTGTGGTTGTGCTGTGGTTTTTAATGTTTTAATAGTGTTTATTTAGGACTTGTTAATTATTTCATATAAAGCATGTTGCAATTGTGATGTTCTACTATATTATTTATTGTATGTAAGCCGCTTTGTGACTCATGTGAGTGAAAAGCAGCATAGAAATAGAATGAACGAATGAAACTGAAATATACTTGTCGTCGAGAGTGGATTTCATGCTCTTTATTCAGCTCATAGTGGTGAGGAGGAATGGAAGTTCCCCCAGAATGTCTGCTTTATATACATTATTTACACAATGGGCCCCATGTGATTGGCTAATTCTGGGATTCTCCTGTAGGCCAATCAGGTTGTGGATTCACTTCCACCTGGAGCTGGATTGGGTGGCTCCTGTGGACCAATCAGACTGCTCCATTGTTCTAGGACCAATCAGACTGCTGCATTCTGAATCCTATTGTTCTAGGACCAATCAGACTGCTGCATTTTGGATCCTATTCAACTCAATACATAACAGAAACACACACCTGGCCCTCAGAACTCTCCCCAGGCCCTGCCCTTCATGCAGGATACATGGATGAGAGTGTAGAAACCAGCCTATAGCACAAAGGCAAAATTTACATTTGTTGCTCCACCTCCTTTTGCCTCGGTCCCCATCAGCCACTGGCACGTGGCCCCCAGAAGGTTGCCCAGATGGAAATGCGGCCCCTGGAATGAAAAAGGCTCCCATTCTTGTAGTGTCGCATTGTTTAAAGCCATTTTTATGCTGTGCTATTATTGTGGGCTGCTCTGGGCTCCCTTTGGGGAAGGAGGAGCGCCAGCTACAACCGTGAAACCAGACAGAGCTCTCTCCTGTGGCTCCTCCCCTCAGAGCGACGCTTGAGGATGGTGGCCTTGCTTCCGGCGGCGCTATTTGTCCCCATGTGCTTTTAGGGTCCTTTGATATCATTTTAATCATTCTGATTGCTGCTTTAATGTTTTATTGCTGCTTTGATGTTTTAATTATGGAAGCCGTCTATAAAAACCCTTTAAATGCAGAATAAAAATGACTGTATTCATTTATTTAATGGAAAATAGCTGTTGGTAGACCTTTTCTGCGTGGATCTGGCACTTAAATGGGGGCAGGAGTCAGACTGTCGGCAGTGAAACTGTTCCTTTGCAGGATTTTTGTCTTCTTCCCTATTTTAAATATTGATTATATTTTTATGGGTTTCTTTTGACTTGCAAACCCATCCTGCGATAATGGACGTGGTGAAGTACAACCAACCTATCAAGGAAGCCATTTAGGTCTTTGGCAAGTGTGATGTCCTGAGGCAGCAAGTTCCACAAGTTAACTCTGAAATGCCAGAAAGTTCTTCTCTTTGTCTGTTCTCAACCTCCTTAGCCCATAAACTTCTCAGTGACCCAGAGTCCTTCTATTAGGAGGGTGTGGGTGGATGCAAACCTTTCTACGATGTTCCTAGAGACAATATATACCGGTGGCTATTATTATTAATAGCCATTGATAGCCTTATTCTCCATGAATTTGTTTAAGCACCTTTCAAAGCTGCCCATGGTGGCAGCTATTAATACATGCAGGGGCTATATAGGATTTCAGACAGGGGGTTTTCCCCAGCTCTACCTTGAGATGCCATCAGAGACTGAACCTGTGACCTTCTGGATGCAAAGCAGATGTTCTACGCTTCCCCTCACGCCAGATCATTTATGAACATGTTCCAACTCATGGCTCCCTACTGCTGGGCTGAACTTCTGAAAATCCTAAAGTCTAGCCTGGAAGGGAGTTAACGTAGGCACGGGTAGGTAAACTACGGCCCGGGGGTGTGTGTCTCGGAATCAGCATGTTTCTACATGAGTAGAATGTGTGCTTTTATTTAAAATGCATCTCTGGGTTATTTGTGGGGCATAGGAATTCATTCATCATTCCACCCCCCAAATATAGTCTGGCCCCCCACAAGGTCTGAGGGACAATGGACCAGCCCCCTGCTGAAAAAGTTTGCTGACGCCTGGTAGACGGAACAAAGTCCTTCTGGGTGTTTAATAAGAGGAAGTTGCATGACTTAAAACAGGTGCTTTTTTGTATGGCAAAATGTTCTAAAAAGGTGCGCAGCAGCTCTCTGCTTGCCATCTCAAGGAGGTTCCTGCTTTGCCTGCAGGGTTTAACATTTCAAAACAAGAATTCATTTATATGTTTTTTTCTTTTGTTGTTGTTGTTCCCATTAGGGACTCGACACACACAAAAATCTTGCTGAAGTAATGTTGAATTTTCGCATTAATTTCTCCTTCCTCCTTGATTCCCTCCTTAACTTATCAAAGCCATAAAACAGGACTCCCTTTCCCACCCAAAGCTGTGAGATGAAGAAGAGTTGGAGATGGCTGAAAATGGAGGCACAGCACCCCTGAAACAAGGTCAGGGTGCCCTTTTTGCCAGAGACATAATCGATGCAGGCAAAGAAAAAACAGTGTGGGATGGAGTGGTAAGTGTTGAATTACTATGACCTGGGAGACCCTGACCATTAGATCCAGTCGTGACCGACTCTGGGGTTGCAGCGCTCATCTCGCTTTATTAGCCAAGGGAGCCGGCGTACAGCTTCCGGGTCATGTGGCCAGCATGACTAAGCCTCTTCTGGCGAACCAGAGCAGCGCACGGAAACGCCATTTACCTTCCCGCCGGAGCGGCACCTATTTATCTACTTGTGCTTTGACGGGACTTCAAATTGCTAGGTTGGCAGGAGCAGGGAGCGAGCAACGGGAGGTCACCCCGTCATGGGGATTCGAACCGCCGACCTTCTGATCGGCAAGTCCTAGGCTCTGTGGTTTAACCCACAGCGCCACCCGCGTCCCTAAGACCTGGGAGAACCAGGATTCAAATCCCCACTTGGCCACAAGGCTCACCGGGTGACCTTCTGCCACTCACCGCCTCTCAGCTTAACCTACCTCGCAGGGTTGTTGTGGGGATTAAATTAAATGGGGCAGAACCATGTGCACCACCTGGAGCTCCTTGGAGAAGAGGTAGAATATTAACACAATATATAAAATAAAAAATGACCGGCACAGCTAGGTGGCAGTGAGAGAATATTGCAGAGGCAGGATTTTAATCTAGAGTAAGGAACGCAATCGGAGATGGAGGCAGCATTTCCAGGGGAGGAAACCCACTCATTTCTCCAAGTCACCACTTCCCTGCTGCTGCTGCTGCTGCTGCTGACTTCCTCTCTTCCAGAACCTGTATGCATTGGATTATTCAAGGTGGAGTTGTGGGGCAGACAGTCTCCAGGGCCTGGCTAATTCAATTGCACACATCCATTCATGCAAGGTGTGCGCAATCACCCCGGGGCCCAAAGGAACCAAAGCTTGTGGCTTGGTGGCGCATGGTGTCACTCCTGACAATGAGCCCCACACAGCCTCCCTGCACCTGAAATCACACAACCCAACAGCTATATTCGTGACACACGCCTCCTGTTTCCAGTTTCCCATTTATCAGCTGAGCACCTGTAATCAGAGACCATCCAACTGCCATTAAATAAATTAGTCTTCTCAGGCACAGATATGCAGAAATGCTCCCCCAGCCATGAGCATTTTACAACAGCCCTTTCAAGGTGCGCTCCCTGAAATTTCCTGTTGCATGAAGGGACCTAGTCTGCCTGCCTGTCTCAACCGCTCCCCATTCTGGCCTTAAAACTCCTCATTCCCAGGTTTCATCTTGTTGTACTCTCCCATTGCACTGCTAAAGGGTCTCTAACTGCTCCAAGTGAAAGCCACTGTCCCCTTTGATGTGACCTAAAGAAAAGCTGCTGCTCCAGGGATGCAGAGAGATTAACTCTGTGCCTGATTTGCTCTGAATTCGAGGTGGAGTAAGAGGCATCCAGATCTGAACTCCAACACAAGAACATAAGAAGAGCCTGCTGGATCAAGCCAGTGGCCCATCTAGGACAGCATCTTGTGCTCACAGTGGCCACCAGATGCCCTTATGGGAAATCTGCAAGCAGGATTTCAGCACAAGAGCAATCCTCCCCTCCTGCAGTTTTCAGAAACTGGTTTTCAGAAGCATCATTGCCTCCAATTGCAGAGGCAGCGCATAGCTTACATGGATGGCAGCCAGCAATAGCCCTCTCCTCCATGAATTTATTTAATCCTCTCTTTTAAAGCCATCCAGCTCGGTGGCCATCACTGCCTCCTGTGGAAGGGAGTTCCATAGTTTAACAATGCACTGGATGGAGATGGGCTTTCTTTTATCCACATCTCAGGTTCCTCTTTGCCAGCCAACTCCCAGCCAGCCCTCTTTCCAAGCCCAGCCATGACCGTGCTGATGATCCCATTGAAAAGAATGCTTTTTTTGCGGATAATCGGAACACACTTTCGCCTAATTAGAAAGGTATGTGGCGCTCTCTGCTGGTCAAGGTGGGGAGGAGCAACCAAAGGAATTACTAAAATTAAAATGGAAAATGCATTTGCTTCTGGAAGGAAGGGCTCAGCCCCATCGGTCTACCCCTTTCAGCATGATGCACTTCCTTGGGATAATCTGAAATGTAAGGTGTGAAGAATGGAGGTAGGGGTGCTCAGGACAGTCTCCCATACTCCCTCCCTTACCCAACTGCAACACAACAGCCCTGCAGTGCTGCTAGTTGAGTCTTACTCTCCAGTACCTGCTGCCACCGCCCCCTTTTTGTCACCCACAACCCCAGAACCAAAGGGGGAAAACTGGGGCTGCATCAAAGCGCTTAATTTGAAAAGGCTCTGAGACCATGCACCCGGCACACAAATTACTGGGGAATGCAGGGCCAGCTCCCAGCTGCCTTATCCTGGTCCAATTTCAAAGCATCTTGTTTGATTCCCTGGCAGACCCCCGCTACACTACCTAAAACCCAAGAACTCTGAGGCCAAAGCACTCTGCATTTCCCGGACAGTTCCCTTATAAGCCACTCAGGGCGGAAAGGCAGCCCACACTCCTTACACTCTCCAAGATGTGGGAAGAATGTGCTGGTCCCTTGCAACTCTGACCCTTCATTTTCAGGAGCATGGAGCCCAAGCATCTAGGCATGCAGATTCTGAGGCTGGAAGGTGCACACATTTCAGTGGTGAAACCGTGGAACTTAAGTTGAACTAAATAGTAGGGTAGTAGAGCTGAAAATAATGCCAATATATTTAACGTCTGGAAGACAAGTCTAAAAAGCCTGGGACACAAATTTTCACAACCCTCTAGCAGCTATGGTAGCTCATAGACCAGAAGTAATGTATTTAGCGTTAACTCTGAAAGTGTATACTTGATTCTGACCAAACTAAGCCTCCTAGATCAAAATATACTTCAGAGAGAGTGCAAATCAAACTTGGAAGTTGGGAGTTTTTCAGCTGAAAAGTTTTAATTCCCAGGAGACGTGTGTGTGTGTGTGTGTGTGTGTCTAGTGCTATTTTTGTCTTACTTAGTCTGAAAATCTCCTCCAGCTGCTAGACAATAGACACACACATGTGGCCAACTCTTGACCTTCATGAGGAGAACTGTCAGATCAGAATGAACTTCTGAGAAAATCTGATTGAGGGGATGGTTATTTGGACTGACAGTCACAAGTACCAGAAGCAGCTTGGTATTTCCATGGGACTCGTGCAAAACACAAATCCTGTTTCTGGGGGAAATTAGCAAAACAAGGGCAAAAATTTCATCATCACAAAGAGATCCATCTTGTCTTCCATGTAGTTTACAGAAGACACTACCCTTTACAATCAAGGAGGAAAGGGGGATGCTATAAATAACTGAATTCTGTTTATTACAGGGAAAAAATGCTATCCACTCATTCATCACACCCGAGTGATGTGCTATCTTAGCACCTATGCTAATCCCCACAATGGTGAAACAATCTCCCTGGTCTATAAACCCCCATTTTCCATTCATTTCAATAAAGGCCTCACTAAGGAATTTTGTCAACCCCTCTTTCTGTGGAAATCCTGAGTGTTTCATGAAGTGAAAAAATTCCTGTCTTTTTTTTTCAATCTTTCAGCGAATACCCCAATGTAAGTATTTAACTTTCCTTTCCCTCCAAATCTCTTATTTTAGGTTTTGTAAACAGTGTCAGCATTCAGCAACCAAAACACCCTCCATTTCCAAATAATTCCCATCAGCCACTGTGTTAATTTGTCTCATCTCCTTTTAAAGTGAGTTTCTATCATCAGCCTGTCCTGCAGCAGGGAGTTCCGCCAATTAATTAAGTATATGCTGTGAAAAGAAGTCCTCCTCTCTGACTGTCCAGAATGCCTCAGCACCACTGGCATCCACAAGGATGAGACAGAGAGAAAAATGGATCTCTCCCCTCTTTCTCCACACAAGGCATAATTGTATACAGTGGTACCTCATGTTATGTACTTAAACCGTTCCGGAGGTCCGTTGGTAACAGTAAACCGCTCGTAACATGAGGCGAGCTTTCGCTAATGGCGCTTCCAGCTGCTGCTGTGCCGCCGAAGCGCGACTTCCACATGCATCTCAGGGCAAAGGTTGCAACAAGGGGCATCTACTTCTGGGTTAGCGGAGCGCGTAACCCGCAGCATTCATAAGGGGGACAGTATGAAACACGAGGTACCACTGTAAATGTATGTCATGTCCCCACTGAAGTAACCTTTTTGTAAACTGAAAACAGATAACAGGTTCCTTTCCTTGTCAGATTACACACACCATTTAGAGGGCACTTTCCCACATTCCTTTCCAGTTCTACAATATAAAATTTAACAACAACAACCCGCCCGCCTGGCTGGGTTACCCCAGTCACTATGGGTGGCTTCCAACACATAAAAAACATAATAAAACATCAAACATTAAAAACTTTTCAATACAGGGTTGCCTTCAGGTGTCTTATACAAAAGTTGTATTGTTATTTATCTGCTTGACATCTGACAGGAGGGTGTTCCACAGAGTGGATGCCACTACCAAGAAGGCCTCCTGAAGGCCCTCAGAGCTGGGATGGGAAGATCAGAACAGCAGACAGTATTCCAAGCAAAGCTACCCCATAGATTTGCATGAAGGCATTTTCAGTCCTTTCCCTAAATTATTCCTAGCATGGAATCTGCCTGTCCATAAGACAAGAGCAGCAGGGAAGCAGGTCTCCTAGGGTGATTTGCCTAAGAAGTCGCTGTCTTCCTAGAGCCAAGTGCAAAGGGTCTCATGCCTGTTTCTGTAGGAATCTGCCTTATACCAAGTCAGAATGCCAGCCCATTTAGCTCAATATTGTCTACACTGACTGGCAGCACCACAGCAAGGTTTGGGGCAAGGGACATTCCTAGCTCTAACTGGAGACGCTGTTGGGATTTGAACCTGGGATGTTCTGCATGCAAAGCGGGCCCTCTACCACTGAGCTACGATGGTTCTACCATTAGAAAGGGTAAGATTATTTTGGTCCGGGTGGCAAAGAGGGTGACTGGCAAGGGCTCAGCCTCCTTTCCCCAGACAGACCCTTTTTAACATGAAAGCAGGAACTATTATCCCAGATAGAGGATTCTGACATCAAGTCTCTGCAGCCTCACTCCATGAACAGAGCAAGTGGAGAGTTCTGGGGGTGGAAGGAAACGACTCCATCTCACTTAACGCAGCCCGCAGGGGTAAACTCAGGAACCCTTGTCCTATTCCAGAGGCGTATAATGAAGTGCCCAATCCATGCTAACCCCATTGCAGCCATGGCCTCTTGGCCATCAGTGTCTCTTGCTGGAATAATCTAATTGATTACATTTGGTACTAGACTCTATTCAAGGGAATCATCAATCTGAGGACATAGGCAGCTGAGTGCAATAAGAGATTTTTGCTTTGCTACATACTAGGCTCCAAAAGGCACCTGTTTGGGGGGGGGCAAGAGGGGGTCACCAGCCTTGATCTCACACAAAATGCAGTTTGGTGATCCTCAAATGCATCCCAGTTGACTCTTTGTTAGTTGGGAGAAGCCAACAGATCTAAGCAAAAGCAAATGCCCCAAAGCTGCAAAATAATCTGCAATATTTGCAAAAATGCAATATTTGCAAAAATTTGCAATATTTCTGCAATATTTGCAAAAATGCTTTGGTGGTTGGCGAAAGCCGCGATGCCAGAGCATGCAGCTTAAACCGCTGAGCCCAGCCCAGGCCTCCAACTCCAATTACATTTGTGGCTTTGCTTTTAACAGCAGCAAATACAGCTCACCAACAACCTTTTCCGCAGGACTCAAAATGTGCCCAGACGAGGCCAACCCAAACTGCCTGCAGGATGGAAATAATTAGCAGAGCTGCACGCTCTGTGGTTTTCTCAATCGCCTCAACCATAAAATGGGAGCAATTAGAACCCAGGCCCATTGGGGATTGTCGGAAGGGGAGGAGGAAGACGCTTCTCCGGGCTGCAAAGCAGGAATGGAAATAGAAGCAACTTTTGTTCTCTGTCGATAGCAAAGTCCATTTTCTGACTCTCCTCCAGCCTCCAGTATAACTACCCTCCCCAAACAAGGGCTAAAATGCATTGCAAATCCCATTACGTTAAGTGAGGAGAGGTCAGCCCCTTCAATTACTGCAAGGTTTTTAGCTGGGTGATAAAGTGTTCCAGGGAGAGATGACAGCGATGCCTTTGGAGCCTCCCCCACCGAGAAGAGCAATCATTTTTGTGACACACGCACGCACAGTCCAGCGCAGCAGAGGCTGCCCAGCTCACAGACACAGTGCTCAGCCATCCCAACACGTCTCCACCAGAAGGATGCTAACGGGGCACAATCTCCGCTCTGTGCTCTGAGGCTCCTGCGCTGCTCAATGGCAGCTTTGTGCCTCCTCGCTTGTGCTTCTGATTTTTGGAGCCTGCCCTTGCAAATCCTACCCTGCTGCTGCAGGAGAGGAGCTGTGAGCAATCTCATATGTGCATCATTTTATTTGTAAGCCGCTTTCCCACCAAAAAATATATCATGCTCATAGCGGTTTACAGCAAAGGAAGCAGGAAAGTATTTCAAAAGCAAGGCTGCAAAACAATTTCAGTAGCAAATGGAACATACCAAACGTAAGTTACCTTGTTATCTAACAGCAACCATATTCAACAGCAAGGGCCACCCTTTTCCTTTTTTACCTATTTTTTTTAAAAAACCAGTGATGATGTTGCTCACCATCTTTTCTCATCATGGAAGGGGTGTATCTAGGACCAACGTAAAACTATAAAGCCCCCTTGTTATTTTTGGTCCTGGATGCTGCAAATGTAATCTTATATTTATGGTACTGAAACGTTGCTTTCTGTATGTTATTATATTTGCTATTGTGTTTTGCTATGTTGTTGGGAAATTGTTTTTGTACTGTTTGGCATTCCTGTTTTCTTTGCCGTAAGCTGCTTGGAGCACTGTGTGTGTGTGTGTGTGTGTGTGTGTGTGTGTGTGTGTGTGTGTAGAAAAGCCGCATACAAATAAAACAAATGAATGCATTTTAAGCAAGGCAGGGAAAGGGCAGTTTGCAACTTAACCCCAAAAATTCTGATGCAAGAAATCAGAATGGGGGCCTGATTGATGGGGGCCCACAGGGCTGCCCACTCTTCTCCCAATAGCCAAATGATGCTCCTTCATGCCCACTCTCTTGGTGTGGCCATGGCTGTTCCTGGAGTAGAAGCCACCTTCATGGGGAAAACATCCTTCTAGGGCACTGCCCCTCAACCTGGTGCCCTGCAGAAGTTTTGGACTACAGCTCCCATCAGTCCCAGCCAGCACAGCTGTCCAAAACCATCTGGAGGGCACCACCTTGGGGAAGGATGGACTGGGGCATCTCACAGCTTTTCTACTCCTGTGCCAAGGCCAAGTTCAGGCTCTGTCTCTGAGTGCCACCAGCCTGGTCTCCACGTTGCCATTCCCCCATTCTTCTGTTCAGCCACTCTGAGGACAACCCTGTGCACACACTTTTGTGGACTGCAGCCAGGATGCTCCCACTACTGGCTTGGGAAGGAGTGTGTACACATCTGCCAAATCCATATTGTTGTGATTTTGGCATGGGGGGTGGTGGTTAAGTCTGAATGTTGCCCTGAGTCTCTTCCCATTCTTGGGTTCCTGTAACCATGGGGCTAGAGCAGGCAGATGTTTTGGGACTACAACTCCCATCATCCCTAGCTAACAGGACCAGTGGTCAGGGATGATGGGAATTGTAGTCCCAAAAACATCTGGAGGGCCAAGTTTGCCTATGCCTGGGGTAGAGGGTATGAGAGCAAGCTTGCCAGAATAATCCCTTTGCCTAGCAATAGTTTTGGGCCAGCTAGTCATGGAAGAGACTCATAGGATTGTCAAGATTAAAGGGACCAGGAGTGTCATCTGGTCCAGTCCTCTGCAATGCACCATGTTAAGCACTATGTTAACCAAAGAAGTTTTCCCAAACCAGCTTTGAACCGGATAACTGTGCACATAGCCCTAGTTTCAAGTTAACTCAGCTCAAGAGGAAGCATGAAGGACAGCCAGCCAGATGTGAGACCCATCCCAAGAGGACTATTCCAAAGAGACTGGAAGCCTTCCTTTTAGGGGTAATTGGATCAGAAGCACCAAAGAATCGAATGAACTTATTTTTGCATGCGACCACTGCAGTGAGAACATTATATGCCCAAACATGGCAAAATGATGGAATACCTATGAAAGAGGAGTAGCAGGTGAAATTGATGGAATACGTCAAATTAGCAAGTTTAACCAGTAAAATTAGAGAACAAGATGAGATAATTTTAAAGGAGGATTTGAAACTGTTCATAGATTATTATTATTTTTTTAAAAAATCCTATTGTATGTTAAAATGCTAGGCGGTTTGGAGTAAGTGCAGCAGTAAAAGCTATTTTGAGAATAAGATGGATGAAAGATGGAATAGAATAATTATAATACGCAGCAGCAATTGATAATTTGAGGAAACCATGGAAGGGTGGAAGGGAAGTTGATCATTAAGGGAATATATATTGGAACTGTTTGACTAATTGTATTGTATTTTTGGAAAATATATAAAGAAAGCCTTTTTTTAAAAAAGAAGCAGCGTGAAACCCATCCCAGAGCTCATTTCTGTTTTCTGTCAAAAAAGCCTTCCTTGCAAGATTCAAGATCTCAAGCCTATTTCTTGCATAGGAACCTTGTGCTCCTACAGGGCTGCTCTTGCTTGTTGCAGCTCCTAACATGTTCAGGTATGAGTCAGACCTCTCCGTGTGTTGCAGAAGGAAGATGCACAGAGCCAAGTTCTGGGGATTTTGCTGCTTTAGGGTAGTATACCAAATGTTTGGGGGACGCGGGTGGCGCTGTGGGTTAAACCACAGAGCCTAGGACTTGCCGATCAGAAGGTCAGCGGTTCGAATCCCCCTGACGGGGTGAGCTCCCATTGCTCGGTCCCAGCTCCTGCCAGCCTAGCAGTTCAAAAGCACATCAAAGTGCAAGTAGATAGGTACCGCTCCGGCGGGAAGGTAAACAGCGTTTCCGTGTGCTGCTCTGGTTCGCCAGAAACGGCTTAGTCATGCTGGCCACATGACCAGGAAGCTGTACGTTGGCTCCCTCGGCCAATAAAGCGAGATGAGTGCCGCAACCCCAGAGTCGGCTACAACTGGACCTAATGGTCAGGGATCCTTGCTTGTTGCAGCTCCTAACGTGTTTGAGTGCCTGTGATCTGCACACTTAACTCCCTCTAACCCCTATGGCTTCCCCAGGTAATGCTTAAATCTTCCATGCATAGACAGACATAACAGGGAAGAGCTGCAGCACAGGGGGAGAGCATCTGCTGGGCATGTAGAAGGCCCCAGATTCATTCCCCAATGGCATCTCCAGGTACATAAGTCTGGGAGAGAACCTTGCCTGAAACCTTGGAGAGCTGCTGCCAGTCAGTGTGATCAATACTGAGTTAGATGGACCAATGGTTTGACTCAGTAGAAGGCAGCTTCCTATATCCCCATGTCCTGTGTTCAATCTCTGGGCCACTTCTGGTTTGAACAACACTTTGCCTAACAAAGATCCAGCAGCTTAGCAAAGAAGAGCGGGACTTGGAGGTCCACACCTTCTCAAAGAGGGTGCCATGCTGGCATAGACAGGGTGGGTGGGGAGTCTAATTAGCTTCGCAATCCTCCCTCGGGTCTCTCGGGCTGAGATCAAGGCGCTCACATGTTCAGAGGGCTCCACACAGAAGCCTGACTCTTGCTCTTTGCAAACACTCAAATTAGAACTGACAGGAAAACAGAGGCAAGATCAGGAGCTGCCCAGGGATGCTTACAGAGTTGCACTGCTCCCTTGGGAGCGCAAGGGGGGCACCTGCTGGCCACGGGGGGCGGGGAGGGAAGCTGACCTGACAAGCAGCAATCAGGTCACAGAACATCACGAGGGTCATAATTGTGTCCAGCTTGCAAGGAGGCCATTTCTGTACAAGGGGATCCCATCTTTTAAAAACCAAATCAAGGCTGTTTTTCAGCCTTACTTCCACCTGAGGGTTAAAGTTTCCTAAATTGGCAAAAATGCATGCAGAAGGTCGGCGGTTCGAATCCCCGCGATGGGGTGAGCTCCCGTGGCTCGGTCCCTGCTCCTGCCAACCTAGTAGTTCGAAAGCACATCAAAGTGCAAGTAGATAAATAGGTACTGCTCCAGCGGGAAGGTAAACGGTGTTTCCATGCGCTGCTCTGGTTCGCCAGAAGCGGCTTAGTCATGCTGGCCACATGACCCAGAAGCTGTCTGCCGGCTCCCTCAGCCAATAAAGCGAGATGAGTGCCGCAACCCCAGAGTCAGCCACGACTGGACCTAATGGTCAGGGGTCCCTTTACCTTTACGTTTTACAGTATGGTTGCTGCATGGTTGGAATTAGGGATGTTTCCAAAATTCTCCTCATGCAAATTCCGGTATTTCAGAATTACCTGATCCAGTTTCCAAAGAGGAACAGATGTGTTTGCAATTGTTTCCCATTTTTATTTCCAAATGTGTGCAAAGCACTTTGTACACATTCCTTGGGCTTGAGAACTGCACAGCAAAATTCAGAGAAGTGTGAATTTCAAAGGGCGGCTGTGTTTTGCTGTTTAGGGATTGTTTCAGAAAGTTTTTGAGTTAGGTAGGCTTGCCTTTCAATGCAAACTGAATTGAATCCGTACCACTTCGATGCCGCAATCAATCCCTAGCCACCGGCACATGGCAATACAGTCAGAAGCTACAAAAAAAAGCCCAAATCCACTTCCCCTGGGCTTGTGCTGGAAGCATAAAGCCATTTTTAAAAATTCATTTTGTGGGACTGCAGAGAAATTAAAAGGCACAGGGTGGATGCAGTTGAAAATGGTAAAGATATAACAGGATGGAAATTACCAACAGAACCGACAGTTTTGCTTTCAGGGAAACCCTGTGATGTGAATCAGATTAAGAACTTCAAAATGACAGGTAAGATGCTGACTGTAGCCCAGTATTGGAAGGAAAGCAAATATATGGCAGAGGATTTTCGTATACAAAACAAGCTGACTGCAACAGACTTTTGGGGGGCAGAGGGAAATCTAAATCAATCCAGGGCATTTTGGAATGCTGGCACAGCTTTATAAAGCCCCAGTAACAGAAATACCAATTATGAAAATGTTAAGCGGGAGGAATTAAAATGTAATTTAAGGACTTCAGAAAAACCAGACAATACCTTGTTTTGGTTTTTTGAATTGCTGATCACCAGGGACCGCTGAGTTGTTGTTTTAAAGCAAGGTTCATGACTGCATAACTTTTTGGATTTAAGTTATGATGATCTACAATTTAATGCATAGTTATACTTCATGTAAGAATGATTATTTGATTACTCAAATCAGCTCTTAAGACTACGATAATTATATTATGTCCTGGTTAATTTTATACACTGCCCTTGGCCCAAAAGGCACCCAAAGCAGTGAAAAATACAGTAAATCAATCGAAACCATTTCAAACAGCAAAGCCACCAAAATACCCACCGATTACACTGGATACACATTCATGAGCTGCCTCTGTGTTCCCACCAATATCAACCTAATAATGCAATCCTACTTCTGCCTGCTCAGAAGTAGGTCCTACTGAATTCAATGGGGCTTACTCCCAGGAAAGTCAGGTTAGGGTCTGCAGCCTTAGACATGCTTCCTTAATACTGATTTTGCTGTGTACTTCCTTTGTGTGCCCAGTTCCTTAGTTTTAATAAGGCAATCCACCATACAGCCGTACTGTCTGGGGCCAATGTGCACTGTAGTCCAAAACATCTGGGGGGCACCCAGTTGGGGAAGGCTGGTCTATGCTCTCCCTTGCTTTTTTCCAGCGCCCTTAAATGCAGACAATTTAAAGCATACTAGAACCCAGGTAGGAAATGCTACAATTTGCAAGATTCAAATGATAAGGGGGGCATTCATAAGGTTTGGGAAATGCTACCCTCCACACATCCCTAAGTGCATTTTTACAGTGTGAAATCTCTAGCCAAACTTATTTCAATAAACAAAAAGCAGAGTGAACCATCTGTGTCCATGTTACTTTATGAAGCAAGGAATAGGTTCCTTTATGCATCCAACGAAGCTGAATGCTGGACATATAAAAGGAAGTAATGTCTTTATGGAGAGGAGGGCTATCGATGACTACTAGCCATGATGGCTCTGGAGGCAGCAATGCTTCTGAATACTGGTTGCTATAAACCACAGGAGGAAAGAGGGCTCTTGTGTCCAGCTCCTGCTTTCTGGTTTCTTCCCATTGGGGCATCTGGCTGGTCCCCGTGAGAACAGGATACTGGACAAGATGGGCCATTGGCCTGATCCATCAGGCTCTTCTTATGCTTTCTGCTCCAAGGACACAGGAACACCAGAAGAGGGCTTCTACCAAGTCAGACCACTGGCGGTCCCATCTAGCTTAGCACTGTCTCCAGGGTTTCATGCCAAGAGTCTCTCCCAGCCATTCATGGAGATGCCATCGGGGACTGAACCTGTGAGCTTCTGCAAGCAAGGCAGGTGCTCTTCCCCTGAGCTACATGGGTCCTTCCTCCCAAAGGACCTTGCACTCTAAATGTAGATACTGAGCAACGGAGGAGGAGGCGGCATCCATGAGAGGGGAGGAGGGAGAGGGGGCACCATGTTGGTGCTCTCAGTGAGGCAGATATGAGCAAAAGGGACAGCAAAGGAGAAGAGCTGGGATTCATTTTGAAAAGGCCCTTTTGGAAATTAGGTCTGCACGGATTCCTTCATCAGTTTTAAAGTTAGGCACAAAAAGAAGGTTAGGCCTCGGGGAGAGTGTCCCATCCAATAACAGCTCCAGCGAGCCCCAGAATTGCCGCAACCATTTCCCTCTCCTTTCTCAGAGAGATGCCAGATTGGGCAACTCAAAGGGAGCTATATTTATCCCCTCTGCTATGATCCAGGCACTAGGAAGATCCTGCTCTCATCCATGCTCTGAAGGTAGGTGTCGGACCCAATTTTGTTTGCCTGAAAAGAGTGACATAATTTGCCGCAATAGGATCAAAAATGTCACCCCAATCTCAGCTGAAGAGTGGCAACTCTGCCGTCTTCCACAGAGCCTGTTTTCCCTGAGCCTCCTGGCTGCATCAGGCCGGCCGGCTGCTTATCCGCCCTGGCACTGTGTTCAAGGAGCCACAGATTTGCCATCTCCTAAAGGCGCCACTCGATGCCATCATCCAGCCCTGGGCCTTCTGAAATCCAGCCCCCTCCTCCATCCAACCCAAAATGTGCGTAATGCTGCACCTCACAGGTCACTGGCCTATATCAGGGGTGTCTCATGGCTCCCACCAATTTTCCTGAGACAGGAGAAGAGTCAGCAGAGCCGCTGGAGAGGAAGTGAAGGTGGCACACCTGTGAGTCTGCCTTGAGATGGCAGGGCCCATTTTGAGAAATTAATGGCAAATCTAAGCAACTCGGCCACAAGAGCTTTGGGAAATCCAAAGGGGCACTAAGGGGGACCATGTTAGGAAGAAGACATAGAAATCTCAATGGCTTCCACTCACAAAGGAGCAAGTGGCAGGTGAGGTGTCAGCTCGGCCCAGCTGCAGAAGCTATGTTCTTTGCCAGAATCAAATTTCACCCTCATTTGGAGCCAATCTGAGAACATCTTCGTGCTGGGTGAAACTGCACACTCTATAACGTTAGGCAGGAAGCCTGAAGCCCATGGCAGGTCTTGAACTGGCAGCCTCAGGGACTGATGAAAGGAACATTCTGTGAATCAGTGGAGGCTAGTTCATGAGGGCTAACGACTCACTGCCACACCATAAAAACCTACATCTCCTCTGTTGTGTCATGGTCAGTGACTACTGAAGCTAACTGGGCCCCTTTAAATGAAGAGGCTTCTCCCACCAAAGGCAGAGCCAGCTATTGAGACAATGCTGCTGCTACAATATAAGGCACACTCTGAGGCTGGCTAGTGCTGAAGCAACATCTGAGCTCTCCTAGTTTGAATGAGTCATGGAGCTCTGGTTTGAATGAGTCATGGAGCTGTCCAGGGTACCACTGAATCCTCACATCAGTACAGTTGAGGCTCAAATTCAAAACAGCACAGGGTCCAATGTAGGAAATGCTGCAACAGACATCATTCTAATAGCAAGGTGGCAGAACTAACTAGAAATGTGAATCATGTATGTGGATCCTGGTGACTTAAGACGCCCGCCCACTGCATGCATTGAAAGAATTGTTTGAGGAGAGTTTTGGAGGCATGTGAGCAAGTGCCACCACAATACTTCCCTGCATGATCTGCTTTTAAAACAGTGCTTTGCTTCAATATCCCAATGATCTTGGGGGGGGGGTAGGTTGTATTTTATTTTGCTTTTTAAATTCTATTTTCAATCTTATTCTCTACTTCAGTTTACTTTTTTGGTGAAAGCATCTCCTTTTCTAGAAACACGGGCTATACATTTGTAAATTAATAATGCACAACTAGGCTGCATGTTTAACTTGTTTTTATACCGCTGTTTCTGGTTTTATCTTTTTATCTCTGTTTTTATGATACATTCATTCATTCATTGTCTACTCTAAGGTCCCTGGGTGGGTTACAGAATTGAAACACAATATTAAAAACAGTTTTAAACAACTTAACAATTGCAGAAATAAGGTGGGCCTGGAAAATGTACCCCCCCAAGTGTCAAAAGCCAGGGTCGAGAGGTGCATAGTCAGCATTCTCTAGAAGCTGTACAGTGAAGATGCCAGAAAGTCTCTGTGGGGTAGGGCATTCCACAGCTTAGGGGCCACCACAGAGAAGGCCTTCTCCTGGGCTACTGCCACCCACTGCCTCAGAGTGGAGGGACAACCAAGAAGGCCCATTCTGCCAATTTTCAAAATAAAAATTAAAAAATCAAGCTGTTTAAAAAGGTGTTTGAATAAATGCTAGAATTCTGAGCAGACTTGTGGATTGGCTTTGTGTTCTGTTCTTGGGAGCAGTGATGGGATTTCAGCTCAGCTGAGAGCACCACCTCCATTGACCCTTTGGGCCGAAAGGGCTCACCTGGGCTTCAAATGGCCCTAGCCATCAAGGAGGAGAAGAAACAGAAAGCAGTTCAGACCATCATTTCCCAGCCAAAGCAATTCCTTGGCAGGAAGCATATTGCAGCGACAATGCATTATGATAAGTGCTTTTGTGCTACATGAATAGGACAGCTGTGGCTCTTCCTCAGTGGGCCCGTTTCACGGATAACAACAGCACAAACCATGTCGAGGAAGGAACCAGGAAGAGAGGCTGGTGTTTGTCTGCTTAATGACGCAAGTGCTGTTTTGTCAGCTCTACCTGGCTGCAACATCCCACCTTCTGTTGAAGAAAAGGGGGGGCTGTTGTCCAACTGGTGTTTTTCTGTAGGTATAAAAGAGTTCAGATCCAGCCTGTAAAAACCCACATGCTAATGTTTACAAACACACCTAGGAGTCCCTCCTCTTATTCTCTGTGGTTCAAGGTACAGTATGATGGCATCTTATGGAATGGGTTCTGTTCCAAGGGTTTTGCATGTACGTGAATATGGTGCAGACCCAAAGCCTTAGAGCCGTTCCACAGCTAGCAGGTGAAGAGGGCAGAGAGAATCCCCAGCACCCAGAGAACACATGTTCTGTGCAGGCCTTGTCTGCCTTTCCCCCGCCCCCGAGCCCAGCAAGATGGAGAGCTTAAAAGCTTTTCGCGCCAGGTCTGCTTGGGTTACATCGTGGGGAAAGAGCTTGGTCCAACTAGTTCAGTGTAGTCTACCCTGACTGGCAGCAGCTCCCCAGGATTTCATGCATGGCCTTTCTCCCAACCCTACCTGGAGATGCCAGGGATTTAACCTTCTGCTTGCAAGACAGATGATGTACCCTTGAGCTATGGCCCTTCCCCAATTATGAGCTATGGTTCATCTCACCAGTGCTGGCCTTGTACCTCCCTTGTGAAAATGATTTTTGGGAAACAAATCATTTCATCGTTAGTACAAAGAGCTGGCGAACCCAAGCCAATTTCCGGAAGCAAAAAAACGCAACAGGCTCCTGTCCTACATGGCAGTCAGTTAATGCACCAGTATCTGTTCCAGGCTAAGAAGCTTCAGTGACCTTGCTAATTTAACATCTCTCCACCCAGCAGAGTTCAACTTCTGGGTCTCTGGAAAGGCAGCAGCATTTGCCTGGAGGAGAAACCCCATGGAATGTCTGCCTCTTGCTCCCAGGAAACTCAGCGGTGGCCTGCCCTGGATGTGTGTGTGTGTGTGTGTGTGTGTGTGTGTGTGTGTGTGAGTGTGAGAGAGAGAGAGAGAGAGAGAGAGAGAAATACTTAGGAAGATGATTTAAAGTGCTAATTACCCTACAAACACCACTCCAAAGAATAATTAGAGCAAATTGAACTGGTGGGAAGAGGGCACAGGAGACTGGGAGAGGGAAATGTGGCTTGTGGTATTTCACACGCTATTGATCAGCCGGAGTGGAGAGCAGAGCAGCTCAGAGAGGGAAGGAAAAGGGCACCTCTAGGTCTCCAGTCAGTCACTTGCACCTATTTTTGCCAACTTCTGCAAGCCAGGCTTCTCAGTGTCAATCAGCCTGGCCCAGCCAGGTGCTGAGTTTAAGCTGCTGGATCAGGGCAGCGGACCACCTAATCCCCACAGCCCACTTCTCACACTGGCCAGACAGGTGCCTCTTCTGGGAAGCCCACCAGCAACTTCAGAGGCGTTTACTGCCTCCAGCAGTGGAGAAAAGAACAGACATAAAATCAGACCATTTAGTCTGATTGGCCCAATGGGCCATTTAGTCCAGCATTCTTTTCTCACAGTAGCCAGCCTGTGGGAAACCCGCAAGCAGGATTTGAGCCCAAGTGCCCTCTCCCCTCCTGCAACTTCCAGTAACTGGCATTCAGAAGCATTGCTGCCTCCAGCAAGGCAGAGGCATAGTCATCATTCCCCGTAGTTGCTGATAGCTTTATCATCCTCCATGAATTTGTCCAATCCTCTTTAAAAGCCATCCATGTTGGTGGTCACCACTGCCTCCTGTGGGAGGGAGTTCCGCAGTTTAACTATGCTCTGCATGAACCTTCCTACAAGACATTGAGGCCAGTAGCCATTCCATGAATTTGTCTATTCAGGGAAGGTGACAAACCTGGACAGCCACACTTCGGCATTTGGATGCTTCCTAATAATGGAGGGAACTAAAAAAATCAACACCAGAGAAAATGGCTTGTGTGGAAACAGCTGAAGGGAACATCACAAGTCTTGGAGAGGCCACATCAGAGGAAATATGCCAAGCAAATACCCACTCCCTCCAGGGGCCCCAGACCACTGCTTTTCTTAATTTATTTTACTTATTCCATTTCTATCCCTCTTCCTTCCACAAAGTAAACATCTCCCTTTCTCCATCTTATTCTCAGAACAACCTTGTGAGGTAGGCTATGCTGAGTGGCTAACCTAAGATCACACACAAAGCTTCATGGCCAAGTGGGGATTTGAACCCTGGTCTCCTAGGTTCTAGTCTAACACCCTAACCACTGCAACACACGGGCTTCTAGACAGCAAAGGAAAAGTCTGGGTCTCAAATCATCATCAATAATATTTATACGCTGCTTAATGTGCAAAATCCCTGGCGGTTTACACAAAACACAGTAAGGTAGCTTAAAAAAGAAAAAGGGAAATGAATATGCAACATTTAAAACCAGAAACACAAATACATCAATAAAAATAGGAGCCATCAATAAAACATTCGGTTAAATATCAATAAATAATGAAACAGAACAATGTGATGAATCTTATGCGTCCTGGAATGCCTGCTTAAGTGAGACTTTAGGAGGTTTTAAAGCCAACCAGATTCTGCCTCATGAACAGCACACAGAAGGGTGTTTGACCACTGACCACGTGGACTGGGGCAGATGAGAGTCCAACAATAGCTGGAGTGCCACAGGTTCTCTATTCCTGGTTTAAAAGATACACCGAATATCAGGATGAGAGGGGGCTCTCAGACAAGGGATCCTCCATGGAACCTCTTAACCCGTAAGAAATGGGCATGCAATTCTTTCCCAGTCCCAGTTTTCCATACAAAGTGAGAATCGTGCCTGTAGCCAGACATTTTATGGGTGATCATTGCAGGGCAGCTGGAACATTAGCTGGAGTAGTCCAACACCTTTGCTTCATTGTGTTAAATACTAACATGTAAAATGTAAAAAAAGGGGTCTGGGCTTAGTGCTTCTCTGTTATTCCAAAGAACATCCATGATACTTCCTGTTTTCAGAGATGGGAGGAACCAACTAAAGCCAAATTTAGCCTTGCCAAATGACATCCAAAGTGGTGAGGAAGTTGTGGAGTGTAAAAGACGACCAACAATCTTGTAGCTGCACAGGCAACAGGTAAGGAAAGCAACCATCAGGCTGAGACACACAGGTGAAGCATGGTAGCTAATCAGAACATGTGTAGAAGAATAAGCCTTGCTGAAGGACAACCAGCATGGCTTGGCAAATGGAAGCCCTGTCTTACTAACCTATTAGACAGGGTATTTAGGAAAGAAGAGGAAGCCTTTGCAGCCACCAGTTAGAAACTGAGTCAGGGGATTCAGAGCCATCATCTCCCCAATACACTATTTTAAACACACACACTGGTTAACTTTTGCCAAGAGGCTTCCCCACGTTGCTGCAACTATATGTTTAGTGTTCAATTAGCATACTGTAAGCCGCTTTAGGCACAATCAGTGTAAAAGTGGCATACAAAGAACATTTTGTTGCCTCTCCAGTTTCTACATGGTTCCACATTTCAAGGTGTGTGTTTTTGTTGTTGCTGTTGACCATTCAAGCTGGAAAACTGGGTTTATCCCACCCAATCTACTTGCCTTTCTCTCATGAGACCTGATGCAGCGAATTATGTTGCTAGCTAGAAATTCATTAGTATACATTGTCAGCAACAGCAGAACCCACTTCATGCATATGGATGGGATTTCTCTAAGGGGGAAAGTATTTTCAGCTGCATTGACTTTTAAAATCCCTGCCCCGCCTCCAAAGCACTGATTTTGCGGCAAACAGGTCATGTTCACAGAATGGAAGATGGCAGGATCCCCAAGGATGTGCTCTACAGGGAGCTGGCTTCAGGCACCAGGCCCATTGGCAGACCAGCTCTGCAAAACAAAAGTGTCTGCAGACAAGACATGAAGGCTAGCAGCATCAACCATGCTACATGGGGATCCCTTGCAGGTGACCACAGTGCATGGAGACAATCAGGTTGTGCATTATTATTTCTTTCTACCCTGCCCAAATGGCTGGGTTTCCCCAGCCACTCTGGGCAGCTTCCAACAGAACATTAAAAACAGAATAAAACTTCAAGCATTAAAAACTTCCCTAAACAGGGCTGCCTTCAGATGTCTTCTAAAAGTTGGATAGTTTATTTCCTTGACATCTGATGGGAGGGTGTTCCACAGGATGGTCGCCACCACCGAGAAGTACACCACCCTGTAACTTCATTTCTCACAGTGAGGGAACCACCAGAAGGCCCTCGGAGCTGGACCTCAGTGTCCGGGCTGAACAATGGGGGTGGAGACGCTCCTTCAGGTATACTGGGCTGAGCCATTTAGGGCTTTAAAGGCCAGCACCAATACTTTGAATTCTATTCGGAAATGTACTGGGAGCCAATGTAGGTCTTTCAGGACCCATGTTATATAGTCTCAGCAGCGGCCACTCCCAGTCATCCATAGCAGTAATCAGAGGATGAATGACTGCTGGGAGGAGAACAGAGAGAAGAAACCCCATGGTGCATTTGCAGCAGCACAACCTGATGCCTTCGTCTGCCCAGCTGCAACAAAACATGTCTTTTCCTATGGCCACAGCAGGCACTGTAACTTCAATAGTTTGAGACTTCACTCCTCTATTGCCTCCCGAGACAGACTGATGCCAACAGGTCACTTGGTCAGTCACAGAGTCTGGCCTGATCTGGCAGCTGCAAGAGGAGAGAGTGCTCTTATGCTTGGATCCTGCTCGTGGGTTTCCCATTGAGACATCTGGTTGGCCACTGTGACACCAGGATGCTGGACTAGATGGGTCCTTGGCCTGATCCACAGCCTCTTCTTAGGTCCCCATCACCGCAGCCATCCTGGCTCACCTGAAACTTTGCAGCAATGGATCTGCACCTCAAAAAGCTGAGCTCATCAACCAAGAGGACCCATCAGGTCAATTCCAAATCCAACCACATCCCTGGAAACAGAAATGCTACATAATCTCCAGGGAACAAGGGAGAGCAGCAGCCGAGTCAAAGAAACCCCAAGTCATCCTTTTTGCTTTTTACTCACTACGTCAAAAAAACCTCCTTGTTATTTCTAATCTCATTTTGGCTTTTGGTTTTTTTCCTGATATTCTCTCAATGTATTTTTTTTATTTCAGGGATTTATTATGCTCCCTTTTTTTGATGAAATCCTCCCTGAAGCAGCTTATGTTTTAAAATACAGGCTTCATATACAGTGAGGGGGGAAAGTATTTGATCCCCTGCTAAATTTGCCTGTTTGCTCTCCGACGAAGAAATGACCAGTCCATAATTTTAATGGTAGGTTTATTATAGCTGTGAGAGACAGAATACAGGTACTGTAACGAGCTGGAATTACAGGTAAGACCTCTCCCTTACAGCAGGTGCTTCTAATCTCAGCTCGTTACATACAGTACCAGGTAGCCTGATATCTGGCTGGTTGATAGGGGATCAAATACTTATTTCACTCATTATAATGCACATCAATCTCTGACTTTTGTCGTCTGGGTTTCTGGGGTTTTTCCTGTTGCTGTTCTGTCTCTCACAGCTACAATTAACCTACCATTAAAATTATGGACTGGTCATTTCTTCGTCAGAGGGCAAACGGGCAAATTTAGCAAGACATCAAATACTTTCCCCCCTCACTGTGAGAAAACACATAATCAGCAATGAGCAACATGAAAACCAACAGCACAGAACAACAACTTAGCCAGCTACTCTTCATTCTGTCCCAATCAAAAGTTTTCCAGGAAAGCTTAATTTTTAAAGTCCTCTTAACACTCACTTCCCATAATTGCAAGGCTGCCACTATGAAGACTCACGTTGCATTGTCCTGAACTCCTGCCCTACCTTGTGGTATGTCAAGTCCCCAGTCCAGAATCAATCCACATGTTTAAACAGAGCACAATCCCACTGAGAGCCATCAACATAAAGAGCTGAGCAGACACAGCCCCTCACCTCTGTTTCCTGTTCTACTTTGCCTGCTGATTGCAGCATCTGGGCTTAATGAGGCAGGTGACCATCACCTGTTCCAAGCCATCTCCAGCTGAGGAATCACACACCCCTCCTCCCAGAGCTAGCAAGCCCCACCTGGTCAGCTAGGGAGCTGGGCTGGGATCCTTGCCTGCCTCTGCCTCCTGGAGCACCCTGCCTGCTGCTCCCTATGCCTAAGAGCCCGCAGTGTTTGGGGAGACAGGGGTCCTCTGGTGATGGGTCCTGCTGCTCTGGTTCATGTGCACTGACCTCCATCCCCTTGTCAGCCTCTGTCACCTTGTGAGTACTTCCTACACCAACCTCTCCTTCCCTATCCCCAGGCATACTGGTGTGTCCGAGTCCCAGCTCTGCCCCCCCCCCCCCAATCCTCTTCCTCCTCCCAGTTGTCCTGCCAGTTCATGACATGCATGTGCTCCCTAGTCTAATGGAATCAAATGAACTCCAAAATGATCAAAGGGATGGAGTAACTCCTCTATTGTTTGTTTGTAGAAAATGTGAGTAAGAGGCAACATGACAGAAGTGTATAAAATGATGTGGGGAAAATGGGTGGAGAATAGTTTTTCTTCCTCTCTTCTTGTTTAGTCGTTTAGTCATGTCCGACCCCCTGGACCAGAGCACGCCAGGCACTCCTGTCTTCCACTGCCTCCCGCAGTTTGGTCAAACTCATGCTGGTAGCTTTGAGAACACTGTCCAACCATCTCGTACTCTGCTGTCCCCTTCTCCTTGTGCCCTCAATCTTTCCCAACATCAGGGTCTTTTCCAGGGAGTCTTCTCTTCTCATGAGGTGGCCAAAGTATTGGAGCCTCAGCTTCACAATCTGTCCTTCCAGTGAACATTCTTCCTCTCTAAAAAAAACCAAAAACTCATGGGCATCCAACAAAGCTGAACATCAGAAGATTCAGGACAGGCAAAAGAAGATCCTTGTTGACACAGTGCATAGTTAAACTATGCGACTCACTCCCAAAAGGAGGCTTTTTAAAAAGGCTTTGACAAATCCATGAAGGAGATGGCTAGTGATGGCTACTAGCCACAGTGGCTATGGTCTGTCACCGTGGTTGGAGGCAGCAATGCTTTTGAATACCAGTTGCTGGAAACCGTAAGAAGGCAGAATTGCTGTTGCACTCAAGTCCTGCTTACAGGCTTCCTAGGAGCATCTGGTTGGTCACTGTGAGAACAGGATGCTGGACTAGGTGGGCCATTGCCTCATATGTTCCCCACTAAAGCAGGCTTTCTTCTGAGCTAGATCTTAAAGGATGAGTAGGACCGCATGAGTGTAGGTGAGGCTTTGAGTAACCTGGTTCCAGGTTGTTTGGGGTCTTAAAGGTAACAGCAATCAACAATTTGACTTGGGCTAGAAAATGCTAACCAGCACAATGGATACAAAATGGGTGTAGCATGTTCTGACCACCATCTGGATCACCTTCTATAACTGTGAAAGATTCCAGACCCCCTTCAAAGAAAGCCCTACACGAGCTCATGGGCAACTGAGACGAGAACCAACTTGTCTTGATAGTCTGGTGCATCAGCTGTGGCCCTATGCAGATCAAGGACCCTCCCAGGCAGTGATGAGTACAGCAGCATCACCAAATGGCAAACATGACCCATTAAGGAGGGTGCAGCCCTGACAAAGACAAACTGACCACAACCATCCAGGATTACCATTCCTCCACCTTGCCTTGTTTAAACGTCAGCTTGCTTCCCATCATCCAACCCAAAATGGCCCCCAAGCACAGGCTTAGAAGTCCCACAGACTCCCTGGGATGCACAGGTGGAAAAGAAAAGGCAGAGTGGAGTGTCATCTGCATAGAACATATGAGCCTCCTGCGTCAGGCCAATGGCCCCATCTAGTCTAGCATCCTGTTCTCACACTGGCCAACAAGCTGCCCTAATTTGAAGCCCAGAAACAGGACCCCAAGCACTCCAGGCCCCTTCCAAGCCTACAGTTCTATGCCTGTGTCTCATTTCCATTATCCAAAAAGAAGCATCGTTGTTCAATGCATATACAAACAGATTTTGAACAGGTATTCTGCTGTCTGCCTTTCCTTTTTGTTTTTAATGGAGGCAAATGGTTTTGTTTTGCTTTCTGCTTGGATTCCAAAATGACAGGCACATGAAAGGCAGGAAGATCACAGAGCGGGAACGCTGAGCTTCGTGTCGCCACGCTGTTCGACGAGGAACGCCAAGTGTCCTTCATGGATTTTTAATGAGGATTTTCCAAAACACAGTAAAGATCTGTTCTCGTAAGCGCATCTGGGCTGACATCACTGATGCTGTTAATTGTCCAACCCCAGCGAGCGCAGAGGAAAGGAAAGCACAGGATTTGGGTTTCTTAGCCCTCTGATGGTGCTGCCTTCTGTGTGACAGGCACATTGGTGTAGGAGGCGTTTCAGAGCACACCTGGTGGGGCAGGCTGTCTTCAGAAGGAGAGAAGTGGCAGGCAGGGAGATGGGAGAAGTCGGGCACTGAGTCAGACTGCATTCAGGAAAGGAGTATTGGAGCTTCAAAATCACCTGTACGCTGTATCTCCTGGAAAGCTGGAGAAGTGAGCTTGGGAAACATTAGACTGGAACTGCTAGTCTTCAGCCACGTTACTGAAGTTTTCCTCACTTCCCTGACTGGCGCTCTCCCATTCCAAGAGTCCCCAAGGGCCACTGTGATCTCACAGGGTCAAAATGCCTTTGAGCTTCCAATGAAGCCCAGTCAGTGGTGAGGGGGGCTGGAGTCACGGGAGCGGGATGGGTTGGAGGCCTGTTACTATTTCTGCAGTAGGTTCCCTGTCCCCAGTGCCCAAGAGCTTCTCAATCAGCATGAAAATGGGGCCTTTTTAGCCACAGTGTACTCCAGAATCAAGCACTGAGGAACACTGAAAAGACAAGGTGTTTCAGTTCAAGAAAACGGGTTGCAAGTTCTGTTAGGTGTGATGCAATTTCACAGAAAACACAACTTGGGTCACCCTGATATAAGATGCAGGAGCACTGCAAGTCATTTGTTCCTGTTTGTGCATCGGAAATTGCAGATCTAGCTGAAGGGCAACACACACAAGGTCTGACTTATCAATTGTTATTATTATACAATAAGTGTATAATCTTAGAAGGCTGTATATCATAGAATTGTAGAGATGGAAGGGACCCAAAGGGTCATCTTGTCCAACCTCCTGCAATGCAGGAATCACAGATAAAGGATGACGGACAGATGGCCATCCAACCTCACCTTAAAAACCTCCAATGAAGGAGAGTCCACCACCTTTGAAAGTGGCCCATTCCACTGCTGAATGGCTCTTATCTCAGGAAGTTCTGAATTGATTTTAGAATGTATTTTAATTAATTGACTGTGTAATTTTATGCACACTGTGCTATTTTTACTTGTTAGCCACTCTGAGCCCGGCTTTGGCCGGGGAGGGCGGGATACAAATAAAAAAAAGATTATTGTTATTTATTATTATTCCTATCATTTTGTAGGAATCTTCTTTCTTGCCATTTGAATCCATTGGTTCAAGTCCTCCCCTCTGGAGCAGAAGAAACCAAGCTTGTTCCATCTTCCATGTGACAGCCCTTCAGGTATTTTAAGGTATTCGTTCCAAAAATTTCTGTGCATTTCCCCATCACATTCCAAACCCTAAAAAGTGAGGTGTTTTTTGTTTGTTTGTTTTTAAAAAAGCACGTGGTCCATTTTGTCCACTAGAACTCATGGACAAACAACGAAGCTGAATGTTGGAAGGTGCGCGGCAGATTAAGAAAGTCCTTCTTCACACTACACATAGATAAACTACAGAACTCTCTCACAGGAGGCAGTGACGGCCACCAATCCAGTTGGGCTTTACAAGGGGTTTAGACTGATTCATGGAGGGAGAGGGATATCAATGGTTATTGGCCATGATGGCTATGCTCTGCCTCCACACAAGGCAGCAGCAATGCTTGCTGGAAGCCAAAGCAGCAGAGAGTGCTGTTGTGCTTGCATCCTGCTTACGGGCTTCCCACTGGGGTGTCGCGAGAACAGGATGCTGGACTAGATGGGTCATTGGCCTGATCCAGCAGTCTCTTCTCATGCTCTTATGCCAGCCTGGAGGCTGCTCCTTCTGCTGATTCTGCTGTTAAAGAATCTCACCCCCCCCAAGGCATTTGATTCCCTGGAATTTATTACCACCCCTCCCTCGCTGCATAATTATTGCCCCTTTTATGTTGCAAGGTGACAAATGCAGCATAACAGGAAGCCTCTGTGGCTGAATCCAAAGAACGCCTGGCAGTCCAAAGCTGCCAGCAAAGGATTTGAAAGGCCAGCATCCCTCCTACAGAGGCAGTGTTTAATCCTCCAAAAGCAATTTCTTCAAAAAATATTTCTGTATTGCAGAACAATCAGTGCCTTTCTTGTTTATCTTTTGGGTGGAAATGGGGGGGGGGCAGGGAGAGAGAGAGAGAGAAGGGAAGAACTACTGAAAAATCTCCACCTGATCAGTAAGGATCAGTTCAAAGGATGTCGCCCATTACAAACTGGCTCGAGCCCAGGCTGCCCAGCAATGCCCATATATTTAAGCACGGATCTGGCCCAGTTATGGAGAAAGAGGGGTGGGTCAGGGCTCCCAGCTCTGTCTCCAGTATTAACTCCACTGCATATTCCAAATGGGAAACCCAGCCACAGTTTGCATAACAAGGGCAAAAAAGGATGGGGGGGAAAGGCTCAAAGAAAATTTTTTCCCATGCCAATTTGGAAACAGGTTATTCTTCAGCAAGCCATTCCAGCCACTTTTCTGACATTGTCTAAAAAGAAGCCGGTGCAACCAGAAAGAGTTAGACCCCCTGCTGATTTTGTATTCTTAAACATGCAACTCATAAAACTTTGGAAGCGGCAGAGGAATCCCAAAAAGAAACCCAAAATATAAGGAAAGGAGGATCTAATGATGCCTGAAAACAAAATCCAGCACACTTGGAGAGATCGTTCCTCCTGATTTGAAGGTAATGAGCCTCTGTGTTGATGCCCGACACCAATTATACAGAGCCCTCTAAGCCTAGCCTGATTTGCACTATCAAGAGCAAATCTGTGCTAAGACACCATATACGGCAGAACAAACACCTCTTTCCCAGTCGGACGTCCCTGGACCGGCAGCTGTGCTCATTTCGCCATCCCTGACCCCGACATCCGGGCACACGCCGCCGCTGGCGATCCAGATCTTCACTTTTCCCATTAGACAAAAAAAAAAATCCCCAAATCCTAACCAAATATATTGCTCCTAAAGGCACCCCCAGCTCACCCTTCCTTTCACCCCCAAGTTTGCTAATGAAAAGAAAAAGTCATGATCAGCAGAAAACAGAGGCACTTTTCTTACGAATGAGGATTATTGTGTGTGTTTTTAAGACACCACCTTCCCATTATTCTGCAACTTTGCCAGAAATAGAGAGAAGCATCAGCTGGCATCTCAGTATGAGATCAAATGAGGAAGCATCGCTGAACCTCAGACTTGAGGTTCTCTTTTCTCATCTTCTTCCTAAACCTCCAGCAAAAGCACAGGAGACTTGGAAAGGCAGTGGAAGACGATGCTCCCATCTTTCGGGGGGGGGGGGGCACAAGTCTAGGGAATGCCCACAACACCATGGCAGCAGAGAAGGACCAGGCAGGGATGAATGTTGGGGCAAATAAAAGAAAGTTCTTAATAATAAATTTATTCCTCTTCGGGCTTCTTCATGCACCGCATTAGCTAAGCTATGGAATACGCTCCCAGAGGAGGCGGTGATGGCCACCAACTTGGACAGCTTTAAAAGGGATTAGAAAAACTCACAGCAGAGACAGCTATTGATGTTCTGCCTCCATAGTCCGAGGCAGCAATGCTTCTAAATTTCAGTTGCTGGAAACTAGGGGGGCGGGAAGAGAGAGAGCTCTTGTGCTCAAATCCTGCTTGTGGGGTTCAGTCACAGTGAGAACATGATGCTGGACTGCATGGGCCATTTGCCTGATCCAGCAGGCTATTCTTACATTCTTATGATGCACCCCCCACTCAGGTAAAAAGGTAAAGGGACCCCTGACCATTAAGTCCAGTCATGGCTGACTGGGGTTGCAGTGCTCATCTTGCTTTATTGGCCCAGGGAGCCAGCATGCAGGTCATGTGGCCAGCATGTCTAAGCCGCTTCTGGTGAACCAGAGTAGCACACGAAAACGCTGTTTACCTTCCCACCGGAGTGATACCTACTTGTACTTTGACGTGCTTTTGAACTGCTAGGTTGGCAGGAGCAGGGACCGAGCAACGGTAGCTCACCCCATCATGGGGATTCGAACCGCCGACCTTCTGATCGGCAAGTCCTAGGCTCTGTGGTTTAACCCACAGCGCCACCCATGTCCCTTGCCCCCACTTAGAGATACCCACTAATTAAGCCAAGCAGAGGACTCAAGTTTTTTCTCCCCCCAGGGTCCCCATGGCCCTCAAAGAACAGCCCCATTTTTACTCTTACCCCATATACACCCACTCAACTGCTTCGATCAGCGGAACTGCCACTGTTCTAGGTACCACATAACCCATTCCACATTTGTATGAAATTGGTCTTTTAGTGTGGAGGCAACTACACTTTGGAACTCCCTGCCTATTGATACCAGGCAGGTGCCTTCGTTGTAGTCTTTTTGATTCCTGCTAAAAGCATGCATTAGACAAGCTTTCCCAGATATTGAGAGTTTTAATATGTTTTTAGTCTACTGTTATTTTAACTTTTTAAAAAGTTTGAATTAATGTTAATTTCCTTATTGGTGATTTTATTGTTTTAACCCCACCCCCACCCCCGAAACCACTTTGAGGGTTTTGGGTTGTTGTTTTTTACAATCAAGCGGTGCATAAATTTTATGAAATGAATAAATAAATACTCCATATTCTGCCCCCACCCCAGTGAACCTGGAACAGCAATAACATGCTTGTCTCCTTGCTTGACGGAGCAGTGGGGGTTCTTCTGGAAGAATGAGTGGGCAAGGCGGAAACCGAGGATGTGGTGTTTGCTGCCGACCAGCTACTCATGGAGACTCCTGCTTGTGTTTGGACTCGGCAGCCAAAGGTAATCTGAACATAATCAAGGGATGGGTGAAGGTCGTTGTGCTGTCTGGGCTACGCAAAACAAAAGTCAGCACACAGCCGCTGCCAGCCAGAGGCCACAACAGGATGTCCTCTCCTCCTCAGATGACCTCCATACAGCATCACTTCGCAATGTGCTGTGACCATCCTGGGGGCACAGAATCCAGCTTAGGCCTGGCAAAGACTGGTTGTTGTTGTTTTTTTGTAGCTCCATGTCACATTTTGGAGCATAATCTGAAGCATCCAAGCATGATCTCCTTTGTGCCCAAAGTGTCCCGAAAGCCACTTCCAACAGTGAAGGAAAATGAGATCTCACCGTCACAAAAGGGCTGCCATCTCCCTCAGCCCCAGCAGATCTTTCAGCAGCCTCATGGCAGGCAGAAATTCAACTAATGCAGCTTCCCTTCACACCTCACTGGGTGCAGTGTTGTTTTGCTTTCACAACTCCCCCACAACCTCCCCATCACCTGCATTATTGATATTATTTTGGCACCAGGAATCCCTGCAGAGCCTTCCCAAGCCCAAGGCCTGGGAGACAGAGAGGCCTTGCCTGTTCCTGTGTTCGGGTTCACTGCGCGGGCCTTTTCCTCCCGCACTAACATCCTTTGTCACAGAAGGTGACCTTGCAAGACTTTCTCACAGGTGCTGGAAAAATACAAGGGAAGGCAGTGCAAGTTGGGTGCCTCTGCCATATTTTTACGCAGGAGAACGGGACTTCCAAAGCCAATTCACTGTCCACAATGACATAAGGACCTGGCATAGCTCAGGTGGTAGGGCATGAGACTTTTAACCTCTGGGTCACGGGTTTGAGCCCCACATTGGGCAAAAAGATTCCTGCATTGCAGGAGGTTGTTCTAGATGTTCCTTGGGATCCCTTCTACAATTCTGTGATTCTCTGATTAGAAGAGTATGCTGGATCAGGCCCACCTAGCCCAGCATCCTATTCCCACAGTGGCCAACCAGATGCCCATAGGAAACCCACAAGCAGAATCCCAGCACAATAGCCCTCTCCCTTCCTGCGGCTTCCAGCAACTGGTATTCAGAAGCATTGCTGCCTCCAATTGTGGAGACAGAGCATAGCTACCATGACTAGGAGTCATTGATAGCCCCCTACTCCATGGATGTGTCTAAATCTCTTTTAAAGTATAGTTACCAGACGTCCCCGTTTCCTGGGGAGAGTGTTCAGGATTTACAAATCTGTCCCTGGACAAAAATCCGTCCCCGGAATGTCCCCGGATTTCATTTAATGTCCCCGGATTTATATTTTAAGTGTTGTAGATTTATTAGTAGGGAATGAATGCTGCGTGAATGGTTCAACGGCATAAGACACATCATATGGGGACTTCCAGCAAGGCAACATGGCGGGTGCCATGGCAGCAAGAAGCTCCTGAAGCCAGCCAGAGCCAACTGTGTTACCAGGCTGGCTCCGGGCTGCTGCCACTGCTGCTGCCCAGGGGGAATTGGGGATGCCTGGTGCGTCAACTGGGGGAACTGCTGACCCCCACCACCACCCCGTGACCCAAATCAAGCCGGGAGCAAGAGCACCCGGCTGACTGCCCAGCAGCACTCTGGGGCCAGGAAAGCCCCGGAGCCGACACAGGGAGAAAGAGGAGAGGAGAAGGAGAAGGAAGAGAGAGAGGGAGGAAGGAGAAAAAAGAGGGGAGCCCTGACCCTGCCATGCCACCGCTGAGGAGAGGAGGTAGAGCACAGGGAAGCCAAGAACACATGGCCGAGTCCAGGCCCAACCCGAGCCTACTCCACGGTGGCTAGCGCTCCAAGAGAGCAGGCCAGGGCCCAGAGGAAGGCTGCGCGACAGAGGAGACAGAGGAAAGATACCTTTTATTTGGAAAAAATCTGGTAACCTTACTTAAAAGCCATCTAGGTTGGTGGCCATTCCCTGCCTCTTGCAAGAGCGAGTTCCATAGTTTAAGCTCAGGCACTTGCCCAGGTGCTTCGTGGCCCAGGGCTAGAGCCCAGCTCTGACCCAAGCCCTGTCTTAATCAACCCAGATGTCAAAGAGGGCACAGACGCCTGCAGCACCATCAGAGCGTGGGTTGCCTTGCACTGTTTTTAGTCTGTGAGGGGCTAACACCGAGCGCAGGAGAAAGCAGGCACGCGATGCCTCTACTTGCCACCCAGCATGATCCTGGCTGCCTTTGAACTTGACTTCAACCAGCATGAAACTCGCGGGGCCCCACCTCACACCCCCTTGGAGGTGCAGAGAGGCGAAGATCATTACTAAGCCTTCATGACAATATGGAAATTCACTGCCATCAGCGACGGAAAGGGTTGCCAGCCGTGCCAGAGTAGGTTCCTGCCTGCACCCGGCTGCCGCAGAAGGACTTTGGGAGACAGCTCGGAGTATTTTTATGCTGCTGTGACAAACATGCTCAAACATGTCACTTTGCTTCACGTCACGCAAAGGTCCATGAATAAACTCTGGGACCCATCCAAGGTTATGCAGCCATCTGTATCCTCAGAAGAGCAGCCAGCCTGTGGGCATCATCAGTGAACCAAATCCCTGGACCCATCTCCCCCCCCTTCCCTTGCCCACATCCCCTGGTTGTCACTTTTCTGAGCTTAACAGTAGACTGAACCCGTCAGGACAGAGCTGTCTTCCTTCCTCTATAAACTAACTCCCAGCCCGAAATGGCTCCCCCCCCCAAAAAAAAGAAAACTAAAATGGGGGGAAAGTCTTGCTTTCCTTTTTGCAAAAAAGAACAATAGTGGCTTCTTCTATATAAGATATGGAATATGTGATTTATCTATTTCAATAGTAATTATACTCTGTCTGCTGCCAAGAGAGAGTCAGTGTGGTGTCATGGTTAGATGAGGACCCAGAGGACCAGGGTTCAAATCCCCACTTGGCCCTGAAGCTTGCTGAGTGATCTTGGGCCAGTCATCCACTCTCAGCCTAACCCACCTCACAGGATTGTTGTGGGAATTAAATGAGAAGCTAGAGAAATTTGTATGAGATCTTTGAAATGCAATAAATGAGCCAAATAAAATGGTAGAAAAACACTGTTAAGGATAACAGTGGTGGTGTAAATATACAGAGGCAAGGCAAGGCTTTTACAATCTCATCGTTATGATTTTAAAAGGGGCCAAAAAGTTTATTAAATAAAGGTGTCTAGGAGGAGAGAAATTGTCACAATGTTGATGAACACACTATGTGTGCCCCCCCCCCCCAAAATAGCTATAAGACGGAAAGAGGGGCCAGCCCTTGTGTGATTTGTGGGGTGTGTATGTGTGTGTAGCAGACCATGCAGGGTTTGTGTGTGAGCACACAGCTCTTACTTTCTATTTTTAACTGCCTGATGTTCTCAGCTGTCAAAACCTGCTCATCTCTGTGAAACAGACAGGAGAGCCAGATGTTGCCCTTTGAAAGATGTAAAACTGAAATAAAAAGATTACTGAAGTTGAAGCATTGTGGGATCTCCATCATGGGACCTGCCCTCACTGACCCTCTTCCATCCCCTTCACCTGCCTGGTGCTTCCATGTTTGCTAAAGCAGAATCAGAAGCTCACCTGGCCTAGGTCCACTGCTTCCTGCCAACGAGGCTTTGGGATCTGCACCTTGACATGCCATCCCCTGTGAAACGGATGC
Organism: Podarcis melisellensis; assembly: GCF_964234715.1. Taxonomy (NCBI): domain Eukaryota; kingdom Metazoa; phylum Chordata; class Lepidosauria; order Squamata; family Lacertidae; genus Podarcis; species Podarcis melisellensis. The sequence continues at coordinate 25,692,426 of NC_138546.1, forward strand.
CCAGAGCTTGGCTGAGATGCGACTTCTGTACCTGTCCAGCGAATTATCACCTGCTCTAACTTCCAAGCACAAGTAGGCCCCCTCTGTCTAGTTTCCTTTTAAATCCATCTGAACTCTCCAAAGTCCTGCTCAATGATCCCAGAGGAAACACACTGGTACCACTTTAACCACCGCAGAATCACAGAAGGGACCCAAAGTGTCACCTAGTCCAACCCCTGCAAATGCAGGAATTATGGCTTCCCCCCAAAAAACCCTGGAAACTGTGGTTTGTTAAGGGCACTGGGAACTGTAGTTCTGTGGCAACAACACTCTTCCCCCTTAACTAACTACAATTCCCAGTATTCTTTAAGGGAAACCATGACTGTTAAAATTGGGGTAAGAGTGCTTTAAATGTATCGTGTGGGTGTGAGCCCTATCATGTATAAGTGGTGTCAGTGCCCGTTTCAGGACAATGCAGAAGGTTTCCTGCTGTCACAGATCCAGAACAGAGAGTGACTCCAATCACTCTGGCACCTTGAGAATGTCTTGAGCACAACAGCCCCAACTCTCTGAGCTTCCAACCATCCAGAATTTGTTCTGTTGCGGTTGCATACATGTAGTCTATGATCTGTGAGGGACAACCTCAAGGGCAGACCTTGAGTTTTGGGGGTTGAGACTAGATGACCCACTGGGTCCCTCCCACTTTGACAGTCTTATGATTCTATGTCAGGTCACCTGAACTACATTTTAAAGCAGCAGCATGGCAGGAAAGAAAAAAGGCTTCTGTTCCCTGTTTCACATGAGCTTCCCCAGGTTTTAAGATCTTCAAGAGGGGCCCTTGTCTCTGTCCCACCAACATCTGAAGCATATTTGCTGGTAACTTGAGAGAGGGCCTTCTTTGTGGCTGCTCCCAGGCTCTGGAATTCGGTGCCAAGGGAAGCCTGGCTGTGGCCATCTCTAACAGACTTCCTTCAGCAGGCAAAGACCAAACAGGCCTTTGGTCCATATGTGAAGCACATTAGAAGAGTCCTACTGGATCAAACCAAAGGGGGCCCATCTGTTTTCACAGCAGTCACCCAGATGTCCCAATAGGAAACCCACAAGCAGGACCTGAATGCAACAGAGCAACTCTCCCCCCACCTGGCATTCAGGCACGCTGCCCCTAACACTGAAGGGAGGACATAGCCGGATCCTCCATCAATTTGTCTAATCCCCACTGAAAGTCATCCAGGTTGAAGGCACCTTTTATCATATGTGGTGGATATGCAAGATAGTAAAAGCATTTCGGGAAATGATATATAATGAATTGAAAAAAATGTTTAAAATAACTTTTATTTTAAAAAGATCGAAGCTTTTCTTTTAGGAATTATAGGTGCAGAAATTCCAAGGGAGCAGAAAATATTATTTATGTATGCGACCACAGCTGCACAGATGTTATTGGCCCAGTGATGGAAAGAAGACAAGGTCCCTATCAGAGAAGAATGTCAGACTAAGTTGATGAGTTCTGCCAAAATGGCAAAAATGACTGGAAGAATTAGAAATCAGGAAGGCCAAATTTTTAATAAGGAATGGGGGAAAATTATAATTTATCTTAAAAACCATTGTAAACAGCTAAAACCGTTAGTGGGATTAGAGTAAAACTTGTAGTTTAATGGTGAATTTTGGACATAATGGAGATGTAAAAGATTATCATAAAAGATGCAGGAAGAAATGATCAACAATAGGCCCCACAAAGGGGAAGAGGGAAGTCCAGGAGATTCTTTGGAATCTTGTATTTATGTTGTATGTTGGACATGTGATTGTAAAAATTTAATCTGAAAACCAAATAAATAAATTTATCAAAGTCATCCAGGTTGGTAGCTTTCTCTACATATTGTGGCAGCAAATTGCAGAGTTTAAAAAGGCTATGCATGAAGAAATTCTTCCTTCTGTGTGTCCTGAATTTCCTAACATTCGGCTTCGCTGGATGACCCCACTGAGTTCTAGTATTATGAAAGATGTCTGTCTTCACCGTCGAAGATGTAAGGCGGATGCCCAAGTCTGCCCTGACATTTTCGGGCAGCAAGTCCAAAGAACTGAGGCAGGTGGCAGTGATAAGCGATGTTCCAAGTCTTACCAATTAAAATTAACAAGTCACCAGGTCCAGGTGGCATCCGCCCAAGAATTCTTAAAGAGCTCATATGTGAAATTGCTGATCTTCTAACAAAAATATGTAACTTGTCCCTAAGATTGGCTTCTGTACCTGAAAACTAGAAAGTGTTCAATGCTATTTCATTTTTTTTAAAAAAAGAAAGGGATCCAAGGTTGATCCAAGAAATTGCAGGCCAATTAACTTAATGTCTGTTCTGGGAAAATGGAAAGCATTACAAAAATTAAGAGAAGAACAAGCCTTGCTGAAGCAAAACCAGCATGGTTTCCAAAAGGGTAGGTCTTGTATAAGTAAATGTGTAGATTTCTTTTTGTGTATCAATAAGTCTGTGGATAGGGGTGATTCTATGCAGACTGTGTACTTAGACTGACAAAGGCCCTCAGCAAAGATTCCTGAGCAAACTTAACACTCATGGGGTAAGACGAAGGGCTTTCTTATGGACTGGTAACTGGTTAAAGAACAGGAAGCAGGGAGTAGGAATGAATGGGCAGTTTTCACAATGCTATGGCAAAGGGAGTCCCCCAATGAATGGCTCTGGGACCAGTGTTTTTTTAACTTGTCCGGAAATGCTATTAGGCAAAACTATTAGGCAAAACTAAAATGCACGCTATTATGGAGATGAATTTTCATGCTGACTTTTTAAACCAATCAATCAATCAATTAATCGCAAACCTCTGCAGAATTGTGGTGCGCTGATCTTAGGTTTGGGGAAATGCGTAATCAAGACGCTGACACTGGCAGATTTGTCCATCACCCAAAGATTTCTTGAGCTGAGCCTGTCTCATACCTTATTAGTCTCGACAGAACAGAGCAGCCAGCCCACAATTCAGGCCTTACTACCCAAGCCCTGTCCTCCATACTCAGCCACTTCCATGAGGGTGGGGAGAGGTCCAAGAAGGCCTCAGGTGGCAGCTTGGAAATGCAAGAATGGACTCCAGGCTTGGGTGCCTCTTCATGAAGGAACGACAGCAGGATTTGCATTTGCTCAGAAAATATGGGAGAGCCCACAGCCTAACCACCTAAAAGTCTCCAGCTTGGTTCCTTTCCCTCACAGTTCCAATTATGATGATATATTTGCTACGAATGGTTTGCCTTGTGTTTTAGTCTCATTTAAATTTCCACCTTGAGCAACTCAATGAATTAAAAACTCAGGGAGAGAGAGAGAGAAAAGCCCTTGTTTTTTTGCAACAAGGCGCAGACTTCTGCTGTGCAAAGCATTTATCAGCCCCATCAAGCTGCACCAACGAAGGGGAGGGGGAGGAGCTTCCTCACCAGCTGCGTCAAAAGAAATGCAGCAAAAACTTTAAATCAATTACTTGGATTGGAGAAAGATGCAGCAGAAAGAACGGGGGCCCCCTGGAAACAAAGGGAATACCTCCACTGAGTGGGTGGCTGGTTGTTGGGGGGTATTAATGGGTGCTGCACAAATGGTAACATGCAGTCTGGATTGAAAATAATAAATTCAAAAGCCCTCCCCATACAGATCTCTCTCTCTCTCTCTCTCTCTCTCTCTCTCTCTCTCTCCATCCCCCCCAATCTCCCCAACTTCATCTCAGATGCTGCAGTTTCCTGGGAGGAGGAGACAAAATGACTCTTCCCCCCCACCGCTTTGCCTTCCGGCTTCTGAAGCTCCTCAACAAACAAAAAGCAGCATTTTGTCAGGTAGGGAACAAGGTAACCTCAACCCTCACAAGGATCCAGATCTTGGCAGCACTTTTATGTCTCACTGCATGCTTTGAAAAACACATCGGATTTTCCCAAGGAGCAAAAAATAAAATAAAACAAATCTGTATTAACAGACAGCTCGAGATTTCTGCTGACGAACCAGCGAGACTCTTCGCACACGGGCTTTTCAAAGGCACCGTTTTGGACAAGTCAAAACTGCTACTCTTTGGCACACAAGGACGCGATGTGTTAAGGAGAGGCACCAGTGGTAATTGCTGCAAATATTTCAAGCACAAACAGCCCTTTATTCTTGCCAGAATCTGTATCTCTTTCTCACTCATTCGCCACAAGTGACATACCAAAAAACCTGCCTAGATCAGTGTTCATCAACCTTTGCTGACAGGGATGAAGGCAGTTGTAGTGCTTGGAGACCCAGGGTGGAAGAATTCTGGGCTGGATGGCATTCAGGTCCCCTGCAATGCTCACAGCAAGCTCGCTAACACTGTGACAGACGGCTGGTCCATTTAGCTCAGTGTTGTCTAAAGTGACCAATAGCAGCTCTCTGGGGTTCCAAAGCAGGGGACATTCCTGCTGGATACTGAACCTGGGAGATTTTGCATGCAAGACGATGCTCCACCACCAGGCAATGGCCCCTTTGCTGGTGTGGATCTGGCTCAGCTGGGCCACTGTCATTCTGACGCAACCAAGACTCAACGCCACATCCTTCTGCTGTCCAGTCTGCTTGGGCACATATCAGACCTTGTCTACGTCAAGGTGTCCTGCTCTGCTGGCCATGCATTCCCTCCTTTGGCCAAAAAAAGGGGGGGCCTCCCTGGTGACCTGCTCACCTGCCGCATGCCTCATTTCCCTGCCAGCTCAGAAAAGTCTCCGATTCCTCCATCATTTCTCTCTTCCAATTTATGCATCTCGCTGCCTGAGCTGAGTTAGGTCCATTCATCAGTTCTGCAGCTGGTCTTTGCTTCATCACAAAGGTCAGATCATCGCAAGAAGAGAAGCAGTAGCAACACCAGACCCGGCAACAGCCACATGGAATAAGCCACCCCCAGTGAAGTAGATGACTGCTCTTGAAAGCTTCAGCGACAGTAAGCATGTTACCCGTTAGAGCAGGCTTCCCCAACAAGTGCCTTCCAGCTGTTTTGGACCACATCTTCCATCAGCCCCAGCTAAAGTTGCCACCTTTGTTCTGGCAAAATACAGGACAGGGCGGTGCGGTCGAGGTCAATATTTTTTTCCAATCTGGTGCCGAAGTGACTTCAGAATAATCCATTACAATCTATTGCAGCCCAACAGGATGGCTCATCTGAAATTTGTCACACATGCTCACAGGCACAACATTTTATAAATCTGTCTGTGCTTGCCTACCCGGAGCTTAAATACATGACATTTCACACACACTTTCAAACACATGTATTTGGAGAGGATCCCAGACTTGGCAGAGAGAGAGAGAGAGAGAGAGAGAGAGAGAGAGAGAGAGAGAGAGAGAGAGAGAGAGAAAGAGAGAGAGAGAGAGAGAGAGACAGACAGACAGACAGACAGACAGACAGACAGACAGACAGAGAAGACCTGAAACACAGGACTAAACTGCATCAATACAGGACGTAGCATCTAACACTGAAATACAGGACAATCCTGTATGATAAAAAAGGTAAAAGGTGATGGACCCCTGGATGGTAAAGTCCAGTCAAAGGTGACTATGGGGTGCGATGCTCATCTTGCTTTCAGGCCGAAGGAGCCAGCGTTTGTCTACAGACAGCTTTCCGGATCATTTGGCCAGCATGACTAAACCACTTCTGGTGCAACGGAACACCATGACAGAAACCAGAGCGCACGGAAACGCTGTTTACCTTCCCCCCGCAGTGGTACCTACTTGCACTGGCATGCTTTCGAACTGCTAGGTTGGCAGAAGATGGGACAGAGCAACAGGAGCTCATCCTGTTGTGTGGATTCGAACCGCTGATCATCCAATCAGCAAGCCCATGAGGCTCAGTGGTTTAGACCACAGCGCCACCCACTCCCAGGACAGGTGGCAACCCTAGCCCCAGCTAGCAACATCTGAAGGGTATCAGAATGGGGAAAGCTGCTTTGGAGAGCCACAAGGTCCTTTCTATCTAGCCAAAACCACCATTTTGTAAGGTGACCTGTGACTTAAACACTTTGGAAATTGAGGCAGACTTCCAAAGAGGTACATAAACGACATTTTTTTCCCTTTATGTTTGTCAAACACCAGCCTGACTGCTGCACATTTTGAAGCTCAAGGCAGTCTAGAGAGAATCTCACTGGATTTGACATCCGTAAGGGAGAAAAGCTTGCTGTAAAAGGGCAAGATTTGACACTCAGAACCGAATACCACAGGGCTATAGTTTAATCACAGAGGCTGAGAGCACACACAGTGCTGGGCACAAGATGATCAAGGGTCTGCAAACCAAGTCCCATGAGGAATGGTTGAGGGAGCTGGGGGCCTTTAGCCTAGAGTGGAGAAGACTGAGAGGTGATATGACAGCCACTTTCAAATATCTGAAGGGCTGTCACATGGATGATGGAGCAAGCTTGCTTTCTGCTGCTCCAGAGGGCAGGACCTGAAGCAATGGATTCAAATGATAAGAAAGGAGATTCCAACACAACATTAGGAAGAACTTTCTGAAGGAAAGAGCTGTTTGACAGTGGAAAGGACTCACTCAGAAGGTGCTGGCCTCTCCTTCACTGGAGGCACACTGGAAAAAACCCAACAACCAGAAACCTGAACCTTTTCACAGTGGAGAAGGAGGAGGATGGCCTGACACTTGGTTTTGCTGTGACCCCTCCTGCCCATATATGATGACCTGCCACTGCTCACCCAACTTCATGATAGCACACTGCTCCTGCCACAGGGTGAGCAATCGTGTTGGCAAGGCAGAGGCACACACACAGAGGCTTAGCTGTGGAAATCAAATATGGCCACAGGGAAATATTCCCGTCTGCTGCGACTACACTCAGCAGCTGGAGTTTACACAGAGTCTTATTCAATAAAGATGACAGCAACCATTTCTGTGCCTTGGTCTGAAAAAAGAAGCAGAGAGGGAGGGGAGAAAAATGTGTCTCGCTTGCTTTTATTCACCAGGTGCTTCTGTTCAGGGGGAGGACGAGTTCCAACAGGAAGTGAGCAACTAGCCCAAGCCAGGAAGGGAAGCCAATGGGGGGAGCAGTCTCAAGTCGAGTCACTATGAACAAGAACGCAGAGCCCCCTCTTCCAAATGGGAGGTGAGCAACCACTCCTTCCTTGGAACATGTGAACTGACTCGACCAGAAGCTGTCTAGTCAGTTTCACAGCTTTACTGTCTTTTCTGGGACTAGGGAAAGCAGATGCAATTAAGAATAATTAACAGGCTTCTCCGTCACTCCAAGAATGATGCTATCCTGTTAAGTCTTGGGGCTAGGCTACCCAGAGGGTCATCTCATGAAAACATAAGAAGAGCCTGCTGGATCAGGCCAGTGGTCCATCTAGTCATAAAATCACTAAATTGTAGAGTTGGAAAGGAGCCCAAGAGTTATCTAGTCCACCCCCCTGAAATGCAGGGATTGCAGCTAAAGAATCCCTTACAGATAGCCATCTAACCTCTGTTTAAAAACCTCCACTGAAAATGAGTCCATTGCCTTCTAAGGGATTCTGTTCCACTGTCGAACAGCTCTTACCACTGGAAAGTTCTTCCTAATGTTGAGCTGGAGCAGAAAACAAGCTTACTGTATCATCCAAGTGATAGACCTTTAGATATTTGAAGGCGGCTATCCTGTCACATAGGGACACAGGTGGCGCTGTGGGTTAAAGCCTCAGCGCCTAGGACTTGCTGATCGAAAGGTCGGCGGTTCGAATCCCTGCGGCGGGGTGCGCTCCCGCTGCTCGGTCCCAGCGCTTGCCAACCTAGCAGTTCGAAAGCACCTCCGGGTGCAAGTAGATAAATAGGGACCGCTTACCAGCGGGAAGGTAAACGGCGTTTCCGTGTGCAGCTCTGGCTCGCCAGAGCAGCGATGTCACACTGGCCATGTGACCCGGAAGTGTCTCCGGACAGCGCTGGCCCCTGGCCTCTTAAGTGAGATGGGCGCACAACCCCAGAGTCTGTCAAGACTGGCCCGTACGGGCAGGGGTACCTTTACCTTTACCTTTATCCTGTCACATCTCAGTCTTTACTTCTCCAGGCGGAACATACCCCACTCCTTCAATTGTCCCTCACAAGGCTTGGTTTCCAGACCCTTGATCATCTCGGTAACTCTTCTCTGCTCATGTTTCGAACCTGTCAATATTGTTCTTAAGCTGTGGGGCCCAGAACTGGACACAAGGCTCCAGTTTGGGCCTGGCCATGTTCTTTCCCTATCCAGCCATGGAAGGATGAAGCACCATCAGCCACAGTAGAACAGCATTACCTAAAGCAGCAGCAAGATGTTGCCTAGGGAAATACTCTCTCCCTCTCCAAAATCAGTCGGAGGAAGATGATCTGCAGATCTAAAACACCAATGGGCCATTCTGGACACACCCGTAACTTTTGAGACTTCTTAATTTAAGCAGTACTACCAGCAGCAAATCCGCAGACCCAGCCCTGTAGCCATGGAAACATAAGCTAACACAAATTTTAAAAGTACATTTTTTAAAAAAAATGATCTGAGTTCTGATTTTTGATTGAGAAATCTGCAGGGGCACAATGTCGTTGAAAAGCCGGCACACCCTATTTATCATGCATCATTATTGTCTTTTTAATGAGCTCTCTAGGAAACCCTGAAGTACATTGCCAGAATGGACGAGAGCGAAGGAAGGAACATTTGGGGAGCTCAGTGCTTCGGCTCGCCAGTTATTCCCTCACCTCGGCCTGATTAACAATTGATAACCAAGGCCTTTACAAACAACACATTCGGGGTCTGTTTTTGTGCCATTTCCTCCCCTGCCTAGGCATTTGATGTGTTGGTCATAACAAGATCCATACAAGATCATGGTGTGTGTTAACACGCTGAACATGGAAACTCTCTCTCTCTCTCTCTCTCTCACACACACACACACACACACCACTACCCCTGATCAACTCTTCTCATCAGGCCTTGGGCACACAAAGAACAAATATCCCTACCTGTGCGCACTATACTGTATGTGGAAGAATCACCACAATCAGCTTCTCTGCTGTTATGACGTGGGCCAAAAGAAGCATGAGGCACTGTGGGTGCCATGTCTACATTTAATGTAGGTTTATAAACATGGAATCTGCTGCTGCTGTTGCTGTATTTATATTAATATTTATATCCGGCCTTTTCCCAGCCCAGTGGGTTACACAGACAAAGAAAACATAGAAAAGATGATTACTAAATGTAATTAAACCCCAAAGGAATTAAAATAGTGTAAGAAGAGCCATTAAAAACACCGATAATAACAATAAAAGTGACCCTTTCCTCAAAAACAGTCAGTTCCCAAAGGCCTGTCAGTGTAGAAACGCCATCAAATGCCGCAGAAGGGCAGCAAGGAGGGAGCCAGTATAGCTTCTCTGGGGAGGGAGTTCAAGAATCTGGGCACAGCCCCATTTTACAGCGAACACCAGAGTGCATATGAGTGTCCATCTCTTTGGTACTCAGGTGCCCACTTTGAGCCCTGGACCTTGAAGTGAGCTAATGCCAAGTTGAAGCAGAGGAGAAACAGTTTAGGGTCTGCCTCAGTCTTGGGCTTACCAAGGAGAATGCCCTCCACCCCACAATCTTTCATGAAAACCAAGCCAAATGAGCACTTGCATATTGCAACCCCTTGAAGAAAAGTGGCTCAGCACAATCAGACTCCCTCCTGAAGACAACAGAGAAGTTCTGGCAGAGAAGAGACAAAGGCCCCAATCTGTGGAATCTATAACTCATTTCATAAGCCGACCTTGAGGACTCAGTAAGGTCGTTCCCTGGACTCCTGGCCATTGGCCCAAAGACAGAGTTGCTCTTTGCCTGCCCCCTTGCAGTTTTTTTGTCATTCTGGTTTGTTCTGTTTGCTACTCATGCTGACTCCCCACAGAGCAGAAAAGCAGCGACTTAACTGCCCCAGCCTCAACCAAAATCACCACCATTGGCTCCCAGGTCTTACAGAGATTGCTGGCTGATTTTGAAGAGCACCTGTGCCATCTCAAGACTTTCTAACAGCCTGGCTAAACAGGAGGCTGCACTTTGGTTCCCAAGATTTTTAGCTGAAATGCGTTCGGCAAGGACTTCTGAACAAGGTGTAATGATAATTACGTGTGTTTTTTTATTTTTTTAAAAAAAAGTTAGAAGGAAGGAAAGGAAGAGACATATTACCCAAGGGAGAGGGGGAAAGAAATGGTTTTAAAGTGTCAAGCAAACTATTATCTACAGAGGAATGGGAGCAGCCCAACCTTTTAGTGGCCTTTTCTGATCATGATAGTCACTCGGTGCTGCCTGCTAATAATTCATTTTTCACTATGGCAACATACGAATTCTCCAAAACAGCCTGTCACAAATACTTGAAATTTTTGAAAAGAAATAATCACTAACTGCAGAGGCAGTTTAGTCAACGCACAGGGCCTTGACAGGAGGCTGTTTTTTTTAAAGCCAAACACATTTTGTCTTTACTGTGATAGCCGTGATCCAAGAGACCCCCAGATGCCAGACTGGAAAGCAGCCCTGGCAAACAGTTAGTACGTTTTTGTTTTTGTTTTTAAGTGTACTAGGCATGCACCATCTCAAACAGGTCTTCACGGCACATTGTTTGCAGAGAGTATGCTGGGCTAGGGCTGCAAGCAAGATTGAGCCCTGAACCAGGCTCAAATGTCCTATCAGCCTTGAACTCACAAGGTGTCCTTTGGTACCTCTCCTGTAAGCCATTCCACATTATTCTTCTTGTAGACTACTGAGATAATGGACTTACAGGACTTTGAACAATCCAAACCACAGTGGCTGCTATTCTTAGAATTATTATTTCACAGGTGCCAAAATTACAGCCCCAGAAGCTCTGTGTTGTGGCACTAAAGCAGGAATCCTTGAAGGAATCTCCAGACGCTGGCTGAACCTTGGAGAAGATGGATCCACTTTTTGGTTCATCCCATGTAAAACCAGAAGCACCAGAGCCCACATCTCCACCCATGAACTCCAAGGAGACAACTTGGCCACCAGACTCCAGCGATGGGTCCATAGACTCCTTAGAGGACCAGGAGAGCCCTGAGGATCTACCCCAACTTCTTGGAACTCCAAGGACTCATATAAGTCAACAGCTGTGAAGGCTGGCTCCTTAATGGGAAAATGAAATATTTGGGGAGTCAATGAATACATAGCTCAGGCTACAAAGATCTGCCAGTTGTTCCCAGACCCTGCTGGAACAATTTGTATGCTCTGCCTCAGCTTCAGGGCCTCTATCCATGGTGCTGAAACCTACAACTACTTCCCTCTCCAAGGTGCTGATCTCACCTTTCTGTCCACATGGAGTCCTGGGCTCCCCCTTGCTTGAGCCATCACCTCTCTGTGGCACTGGGCATCCCCATGGATAAGGTAGGGATGCCATATGTCTGGAATTTCCAAGACATATCTGGGATTTGGCTGTCAAAACTTCAGATTTTGCCCAAAAAGCTCAACAACGTTTTGAAATATGGTAACTAGGATAAGGATGCCCTAAGTTATATCGGGAGAAAGGACCCCTTAGTGACCATACTAGAACATCTGCCTGGTTGGCAAAGACTGTCCTATAACTTCATGGCAATAGTATTAGGACTTAAGGAGAGACAACAGTCAATCACTGGAAGGAAGTCACTGGACCACCCACTACCACCAAGAGGTTTCTAGATGGAGGAACAGCCTTTCTAAACCTTTGCAAATATGCAAGAAAAAAACAACACAGCTGCCTCTACTGACTTTTTTCTTGCCTGGCAGGGGTGGGGTGGCTATTTTCAAAGTCAGGCTCCTGGCTCCAGTGGAACCAATTTGGTAGTGGAAAGCTCTGACCTCTGTCCTGGGCTCTGCCTCTTCTCAGAAAAGAAATGGCCCAATTCAGAGAACATTTGTTCCAGGGTCAGCACTAAGAGCCAGAGACTCCCAGATTAGTGTCCAGGCTAGGAAAAATGGCAAAAATAATTGGATACTTGAACTGCAAATGCATTCCTGCATACAAATCTGCCCTGAAAATTTGGCTGGGCACTCAGCATAATGGAAGGATCAGACCTTTGTTCCAACGGCTCTCGCAGGAGGCCACGCTCAGGAGCGGTCTCTGGCCTGTGTGTGTGTGACTTAAATGGTTGCCAAAGCCTTTCAAGAGCCAAAACCCATTTGCAAACGGAGCACAGGGATCCCCTCTCCATTTCAGCATGAAACCAGCTCCAGCTTTTAGTTATTTCACTTCACATTTTTACGGGCAGGAAGATGATCTGTTTTTCATAAATCCATCAAATCAACGCGAACCTCTGGTGATCAGCCTTATTCATCCAGCCTCATGATTTAACTGATGCTGGTGCTTCCACGCACTTGGGCTGTGCAAGAGGATGCCACATCAGCCTTGGCTGTGTTGCTGGGGAACATGATGCACATCCACCAATGGCAGAGTCCCCAAGGACAAAGCAGCTGAAGTCTCTGAAAGCCACCAGCTGGCCTGTGCGTGAGGAGGGGGAAAGGAGGAAGCAGCAAAGCCAGAGTTTTTGTTTAAAAAACCACCCCAGTCTAACTGGCATGAAAGCTTCAAGGGGATGACTTGGTGGAATTCCAGTATGTGAGGCTGGAGAGGAGGGGAGGATCTCTTTGCATGGCTGCTAGGAAGGGGTGTGCGCGTAAATCTGGCATAAGCAGTCTTGTGCGCATCAGAGTGAAAAGGCCTTTTGTGCCACACACACACGAGTGTTTTGTTCATCAGCCAGTGGTCTTTGCAGAAGAAGCGCTGCTCCAGAGAACCAGCCAAGGCTGATGTCAACCGAGGTCATCCGTCACTCACAGGAAAGCTGCTCATGACTGAGCAGCAGACATTGTTGGGTGATGGGGTGTGCATTTTTCACACTTCGTCATGTTTCATTTCAGAACAAGGCTTTCACTGCCCTCTTTCTGGCACACTTAAAGGGGCGCAGCTCCTCACGCAGGACACAGCCACCCCCAGGAACAGTAGGAACAACAACAGGCGTACATTGCAATGAGTAAGTGGAGATAGTGGACGTGAGAAGGGTTTTGGCAGCATGGCTGGATAGGGAAAGTCCTGAAGGCCATCTTGTATCATCACAGAGAATATCAGCACCCACTGATTGTTGCAATTGGCTAAAACATCTAAGCAATATCTGCACGCTGCTATTGGCTTCTAGGGCACTCAGGGTAGTTTTGCAACATTATTTCTTACATTTATATCCCTTCTTTCCTCCAGAGAACTACCTCCTTCTCTACCTACCAATTTTTAATCTTCACAACAACCCTGTGAGGTAGGTTAGGTTGAGAGCAGTGTTAGAAACTCAGGTATATAAGCTAGGCACCAAATGGCTCCTTAAACCAGGGTTACAGTTGCCGAAACAGAACGGTGAGTTTGTGGACCAGACGGCTCGGAAGTTGTATTTTTCAATATGACTTTTTGGTTCCTGAAATTCATTTGGATTGTGCAAATAAAACACAGCTGATAGAATTCTATGGGATGTGTTATTAGTGTGTGAAAACGGGCAAGAGTCAAGGCTCCCCAGGCATGCACCTCCAGATGGGGGAGACATCAGGTGCCATCCTGGCGCTTGGGCATCATCACTTGGTCGCAAGTGGCCGATGGCCAGGTGCAAAATGCACCTGTTACCTGGCAATTTCGAATGCTGGTTGAGAGTGGCTGATGGCTCTGCTCTGCCTCCACGGTGGGAGGCAGTAATGCTTCAGAATACCAGTTTCTGGAAACCACAGGAGGGCTCTTGGGCTCAAATGCTGCTTGCTGATTTCCCAAAGGCATCTGGCTGGCCACTGTGAGGATGCTGGGCTAAATGGGCCACTGGCCTGATCCAGCAGGCTCTTCTTAAGTTCTTCGTAACCCCCATTTGGAATTTGTTAACACTTCGAAAGCCCAAAGCAGAGCAAAGCACATGCCCAAACATTTCCCAGATCACTGCGATCATGAACAGTTCATTTAGCCAGATCAGAACCAGGATCTCCCAGAAGTCCAATGCGGGTGCTTTTAACATGATAGGACTAGCCTTGGGAGTGTCTTTTGACTCTTCCTTGTCCCATTCGCTTTGCCCCAGAAAATGGAAAGAAGTGTGGCTTCCTTCCGGACTTGCTCATTTTCTGACCCATTAATTGGGACTTATTTCCATGCCTTGTTTCTCGCGGCTTGGCTGGTGGGGTGGGGGTGGGGAGTCACATGGGCTGCCATGCTACGCCACTTGTCCTGGTGATGTCCATTAGCTGTAATGAAAAGCTACATCTCCATTACTTCCTATTAGAACTAAGTGGGTGTTTAACTTTGCAATGGGAGGAAGCAACTTCCCCTTTGGGATCAACAGCCACAAGCAAGCTGAGTTTATATCCAGCACCAGTGGTTTCCAGATGTTTTTGGGCCACCCCCTTGGTTCCATAAACGTATCCCTATTGCTTCCTACCCTATGAAAAACATAGTTCAGAATAGCAGTTTGCACAACCCACGGAATAAGATAGCAACACAATAAATTCAAAACAGTAATCATGAACTGCACATTTATTCAAAATCCAATCAAAACTAAGTAGTTCAATTAACTAAACAAAATTGATCCAGTGATACCAGTTTCTCAAAGTTTGACAGTCATCTATACTTCCAGTTCCCCTTTCCATCTCCTTGCCGCTTAGCGTAATGTCACCCCCCCCAAGGGGGCAACACCACCCTCTCTGGCAACCTCTGCTCCACACCTTTGCTCCAATAAACTCAGGAAGGTATTGTATTTACCCGAATCTAATGTGCCATCAAATCAAATGCGCACCTCAATTTTCAAAGCCTTGAAAACAAAAAAGTATTTGCTGGTGAATGTAAACGCGCCATCAAATCTAATGTGCACCCTAATTTTTGTGACGTAATTTGGCCCAAGATGGTGTGCATTACATTTGAGTAAATACAGTATGTGTGAGCCTTCTCCCCGCCTCCACTTTATCCTCAGATCAACACTGTGAGGTGCTGAGAGATCAAAGTCATCCAGTGAGATTTGTGTCAATCTGAACCTGGCCTCTCCATTCCTAATCCAATATTTGGACCACTAGACCACACTAGCTCTCAGCACCATCTGGTGTGATCGAACCAGGAGGCGACTCTTTTTTTCCGTGGGCGGGTGGGAGACTTATGCAAGATTCCACTCATGTCCTGCCCTCTCTCACAAATCTCTCCTGCGCCTCTAACACTGGGGTCACCAGTGCTCTACTACTGGCACCCACAAAAGTTATACACTCCCAGGGCTGGACTTTGGTGGTCTTTCATAATATGAGACCCCATGGATAACCTAAGTGTGAGAGTGCATATGTGAAGACACACTATCTCTGTGAACAAGGGTGCATGACTCGGGGGGGGGGATTCACCTGGACCAGGTGGTGCCGGAACTCCCTCAAAATTCCACATGCGCTCGCAAGGTCTTTAAAGGCTGGTGACCCCTGAGCTAACATCTCACTCTCCAGAATCTTTCACACCACGCTGCTGCTTTATCGAAACTGCACTTTCCCAAAGTGCTCCCAAGAGGACAGGGATATTATTTTTAGTTCCCACTCTATTTTTGTTTCGGAATCGGCTACAATGTTGACCTAGCATCCAGCGCTAGTGGTGAGAAGTAACTGCTGAACCTCGCCCCCCCTTCAAGCAACAGGCTGGGCTGCTCCAGGTACCACCAACCAGACCCCCCCACCCCCATCTATCATGGAGGGCTTAGAAATGGCTGCTTTGAGGAAGGTGGGGTGTTGGTTTTTCAAAGGATAATGTTGATTCCGTGCTCCCCCCTTCATCAGCATCTAAAGAGCAGCTACCTAGGACTTGCCGAGCAAAAGGTCGGCGGTTCAAATCCCCACAACGGGGTGAGCTCCCGGTTGCTCGGTCCCAGCTCCTGCCAACCTAGCAGTTCGAAAGCACGTCAAAGTGCAAGTAGATAAATAGGTACCGCTCCGGCGGGAAGGTAACCGGCATTTCCGTGCACTGCTCTGGTTTGCCACAAGCAGCTTAGTCATGCTGGCCACATGACCCGGAAGCTGTATGCCGGCTCCCTTGGCCAGTAAAGCAAGATGAGCACCGCAACCCCAGAGTCGTCTGCGACTGGACCTAATGGTCAGGGGTCCCTTTACCTTTTTACCTTTTCCGTACAGGATTTTCAACGTTAGTAGGCAAAACCAACAAGGGCCCTAGGTTAGGGACCTTGGCACACTTAGGGATAGCCAAAGTGGTAGTTAAGAAGAGAAGCCTGATGGATCAGTCCATTCACCCATTTAGTCCAGCATCGTCGTCTCACCAGATGCCCATTATGGGAAACCTGCAAGCAGGATTTGGGCACCAGAGCCCTCTCCCCTCCTGTGGCTTCCAGCAGCTAGTATTCAGAAGCATCGCTGCCTCTATAGAGCCATGATGGCTAGTAGCCAACAATAGCCTTATCCCGCATGAATTTGTCCAATCCTCTTTTTAAAGGCAACTAGGTTGGTGGTCATCACTGCCTCCTGAGGGAGGGAGTTCCATAGTTTAACTATGTGGTGTGAAGAAATACATTCTTGGGCAATGTCTCCCATTGTCCCTGACCACTGGCCATACTGGGGGTTGATGGGATGACCCATGGCTCCCCTTGCTCTGGAATGATCCCTGCTCTCCTAGTCTGTTTTGAAGGAGGAAAAATCAGTCTCCTCCTCCTGCCCCTCATGACAACCTTGGCAGCTGCCAGACCTCCACACCTCCAGACCTTGTGGGCAAAATGAGCATATTGTGAGATAGCTGCTGTTGCTTTCATTCCCAGAAGGCTGGCCACAGACTGAGGCTGCTCTTGGATCTTTGGTGGTGGATAAGTGCCTCCCAGCCAGGAGTGCAGAGGACAGAAGCTGGCTATCCACCCAGAAAAGGTGACTGAGAAAGTGTGGAGGTAGAAATCATCAGGAGACTGTGTTAATCCTCTTGTGTTTACTGCATGAGTTGCTGACCTGGGCATACCAGGAAGGAAGACCAGAGCAGTGACTCAAGCAGATGCCCAACAGGCAGCTTCCTCTGCCAACGCTGGCACCTCTGCTTAGCCTCTAAAATTGACAGGAGCGAGGGATCCAACTGCTCAGCTGTAGAGGGCAGAATGAGTATTATACAGCATCTGCAGCAGTGCCAGTTCCACAGAATGAAGCAGTCGAGTGGGAATATATGGGTAAGGCAATCCCACAAGTAAACTGGTCCCAAGCTGTTAAGGGCTTTGTATGCCAAGAGTGCATACAAGGGACGTGGGTGGCGCTGTGGGTTAAACCACAGAGCCTAGGACTTGCTGATCAGAAGGTCGGCGGTTTGAATCCCCACAACGGGGTGAGCTCCCGTTGCTCGGTCCCTGCTCCTGCCCACCTAGCAGTTCAAAAGCACATCAAAGTGCAAGTAGATAAATAGGTACCACTCCGGCGGGAAGGTAAACGGCGTTTCCGTGCGCTGCTCTGGTTCGCCAGAAGCGGCTTAGTCATGCTGACCACATGACCCGGAAGCTGTACGCCGGCTCCCTCGGCCATTAAAGCGAGATGAGCACTGCAACCCCGCGACTGGACCTAATGGTCAGGGGTCCCTTTACCTTTATGCCAAGAGTAGCGCCTTGAATCTGACCTGGTAATGAATCGACAACCAGTGCAGATCACTGAGCAAAGCTCATAGAAAAATAAAACCTCAGATTTGGAAGGGCAGCCAAAAGTCATCTAGCCCAACCCCCTGCAATAACATGCATCACAGCTAAGGAATCCTTGACAGATGGTCACTCAATTTCTGTTTTAAAACCTGCAATGAAGAAGAGTCTGCCACCTCCCGGGGGAGTCTGTTCCACTGTCAAACAGCTCTTACTGTGAGAAACTTCTTCCTAACATTTAGCTGCAATCTCCTTTATTGACATTTGAATCCATTGGTTTGGGGCTTGCTCGCTGGAGCAGCAGAAAACAAGCTTGCTCCATCTTCCACATGACAGCCCTTCAGATACTTGAAGATGGCTGTCATAGAGAATTATGGAATTGGAGAGTTGGAGGACTCCAAGGGTCCTCTAGTCCAACCCCCTGAAATATAGGAAGAGAAGAAGAAGAATTTGGATTTGATATCCCGCTTTATCACTACCTAAAGGAGTCTCAAAGCGGCTAAGAATCTCCTTTCCCTTCCTCCTCACAACAAACACTCTGTGAGGTGAGTGAGGCTGAGAGACTTCAAAGAAGTGCGACTAGCCCAAGGTCACCCTGCAGCTGCATGTGGTGGAGCAGTGAATCGAACCTGGTTCTCCAGATTGTGAGTCCACCGTTCTTAACCACTACACCACACTAGCTCACAGCCAAAGAATTCCTGACATCCAACTTTTGTTCCTGGTCTTTTTTTTTCCAGGCGAAAGAGGCCCAACTCTCTCAATTGTTCCTCATACGGTTTGAACGTGTGGACTTCTGCATGAAAGACAGTTGCTCCACCCCTTTCCCAAGTGTCAAAAAGACCAGGAGAAGTGGCTGCAGGTCGCCGGAGGTGGGTGGTCCCTTCTCCCACCGCAGCCGAAGGAATGCCATGCTCCTCTGGCGATGCACGACTGTCACCTCAAAGAGGGGTGCACATCCACCGCTGCCTCCAGCTCTGCATGCAATATTGAAGAGCCTAGTTAAATATTTTAGTGGATGGGTGGCCAAGTGCCTGCACCCCTCCTGGCGTGCTTGGGCTGCGTGCTCCACGCCAGCTGCTTCGTTGGCTCGAAATTCTCCTGCCAGCACACAAGGGGGGCGACTCCGGGCACCAGAGTCTGTTTCTGGATGAGGAACAGCCAAGCTGAGTCTGGCCAGGGAGCCTCCAAGTTCAGGCCACCCAGGCCAAACGCATTCTCTGTTCAGAAAGCAGGTCATCCCCAGCGCAGGTCACCTCTGTATATGCAGAATGAGTGCCAAAGGCTTCCTACACACTGCAACCTACAAGCAGGGCATCTTCTTAATTGGACATAAGAAGAGCCTGCTGGATCAGGCCAATGGCCCATCGAGTCCAGCATCCTGTTCTCACAGGGGGCAACCGGATGCCTGTGGGAAACCTGCAAAGAGGATTCAAGGACAAGAGCCCTCTCCTCTCCTGTGGTTTCCAGCAACTGGTATTCAGAAGCATTGCTGGCTCTGAATGTGGAAGCAGAGCAAAGTCGTCATGGCTAGCCATCACTTGTAGCCATGAATTTGTCCAATCCTCTTTTAAAACCCATGCAAGCTAATGGCCACCACTGCCTCCTGTGGGAGCGAGTTCCAGGTCAACAACGTTTAACAAAGCAACCACAGATTATGTGCTCGATGCGAATTAAGGAATAGGAATATTTCCATTTGGGAATTCGGGTTTTCGAAGGATTTGAAAATTGGGGAAGAACAGGGGCAGCCAAGGGAAAAGAAAGAAAAGCAGAGGTTGGCAGATGGGCAACAGGAAGCATATCAAGGAGAGGGGACAGACTGGCTTCATCACAGATGGAACAGTCTCTGTGTGCTGCTGTGTCCAGAGAAAGAGAGAGAAGAGATGAAGGAGGCCAAACTTAAATGTAGTCCAGACAAGAATGGCTCGTCCACTGAAGTTCCATCTCTCCTGCCCTGGAATATCTGTCCTGCCCAGGCCCATTCTGGTTTCAGACACTGCCTAAAACTTGGTCATCTTTCAGAACTGAGGACTAGGAACTTTTAAAAACAAAATTCTAAGAATCCAAGATTCAGCTCTTCCATGGAACAGAGCTGTTCACAGGTTTAGGAAAGCGAGGAACATCCACTGTGTTTCTCCATCACCTTATAGACAGTTGAAGACTGTTCTATTTTAATTGGCCTTTAAGAAGTGACTGCTTTTTAAGGAAAGGGCTTTATAACAGTGCTGTGTTTATCTGCATTTTAATAGATTTTTAAATATTGTTTTAATTCTATTACCATTTATTTTTAATGATGATCTTTTATATGTTTTCAGCTGTTTATATCTTATCTGCCTTGTTTTAATGTGTGTCCAGGGATAAAAATAATAAAAATTAATAATAATAATAAAAATAATAAAAAATAGCAAGAGCAACCAGTAACTCTGCTGCATCTGTAATACAAGAATATCACAAAGGCTTTGGGGCTGAAAAGATCTATCTCGGAACGTAACGGTACAGAACATTTCTATTTTGCCAATGCCAGGAAATCTGAAACGGAGATTTCAGCTCCTGCCAGCTCCTACCGCAGCTTCAAACTCTTTTCCCCGCATATCGGCAGCCATGGGGGCACCTGGGGGAGAGCGGAGTGGCGGCTGTTTTGCTGCACAGGCACTGGAGATGGCCAATAAATCTCTCTCCGGAAAAGGCTGCTGCAGCAGCAAGTCTGGCAAGGATCCTTCTGGAGGCCCAGCCCAATAACTGGGCCAATCCCTGCAAGGAGCACCCAACCAAGGCTGCCCAGGAAGAAGGAAGGGAGAAAGCAGAGCAACAGTGGACTTGGCTGATGCTGATAGTGATATGCATGGGGACGGGTTGGCAGGGGGAGGAATCCAGTCTGGCTCCCATATTAAATGCAAACCTAACTCAAATTCACGCTACCCTAAACAACGCCTGAACCAATATGCAGCTACCTTTCCAAACCATCCCTTCTCCACATTTTTTTTGCAATGAGGTTCTCCAACCAACAATTGTGTGCAAAAAAGGAAGGAAAGCATCTATTAGGGGGAAATGTCCATAAGAATGCACAATATTAGTGGAAACAAACAAAAATACATTTTGCTAAGGGAAATGGCGTGCAAAAATGTGCGCATTGGGCAAAACTGCATTTAAAAAGTGAATATTCATTCTTATGACACTTGAAACCAAAGAGTCTGTTGGTTGGGGGTGAAAGGAAGGGATTTAGTTTTGTTTCAATTAGTCAGCTTATTTTTTTATAGTGGTTCTGTGTATCATTTGCTTGCTGAGTGAGGGAAGTGTAATGCAATTGTACAGAGGAACAGATAGCTTCCTCTGTTTATATATTTACTTATTCTTGAAAACCTAATAATATTTAAAGGTGAATATCGAAAGAAAACGGCACTAAAATTTGCTGTTGTTTAAATTGCAGACTGATGCAGAAATGTGGCAAACCAAAGAACAGAAAAACGAAGAAATGAGAGAAACTGAAATTGACAGATCCATCCATCCCTAGTTGACAGGCAACCAAATATGACACTCCAGGTATTTAAAAGCATCTCTCAGAGATATTTGTGTACAGGAACCTGAGGCCACCAGGGGCAAGTAAGACAATAAACCCAGCAAAGTGCAGAATGCAGAGCTGAAGCCGCCACAAATCAATCTCTGAGAAAGAAGAAAGAGATGGAGAAGAAGAGTGGTCTGGCAGCTGGAGCTGAAAAAAGAGGCGTCGGGGGGGGGAGAGCTCTCTAAGTGGGGGGTGGAATCGACACAATTAACCAAGCTAGGCTCCTGCTATCAGCAGGAGGAGAAGCTTAATGGCTGTTCTATAAGAAAGCAGTTAGGGGGCTTTTAGAGCACCCCAAAACCTGTTGGAGACCTCAAGTAGAAGACCAAAGAAAAGGGGGTCAGTGTGGCTCATACCACCTCAACCTGATCCAAGGGGAAAGGTGGGCTTGGGCCAGGCCTGTCTGCAGGGTGCTATAAGGGGGAAGAAACTGCACGTGTTAGTTACATCTCAATTGGACTACTGCAAAACAATCCCTGTGGGGCTGCCCTTGAACACCACCCAAAACTGGTGCACAGCTTTGCCACAGAAATATTTAGTGCTGCTGTCTTTACTGTATCAGGTGGAATCTAAGGAGCTGGTTCTCACCTTTACAGTGCAAAGCTGGGGACCAGAAAACTGGAGGGGTCAGGCATCTCCTCTGATGGACACGGCTGGGGTTCAGTGCTAGAGTGTCTGCTGTGCATGCAGGTGCCCCACGCTCAATCCCCACTAATGGCATCTTCAGGTAGGGCTGGAAAGGTCCCCTGCCTGAGACCCTAGAGGACGCATGCTAGTCAGTGTTGACAAGGCTGAGCTAGATGGACCAATGGGCCTGATTCAGGATAAGGCTGTTTCTTCTATTAGTTTAACTATGCACTGCACTTGTCTACATGATCTCTGATGCTAACCTTTCATAGCAGCTGAGACACAGGCTTGGAAAAAGGGTTCTGGTCGCTTGGCACTCAGAAGATCAGTCAAGCCCTACCTGAGAATGTGGCAGCCCCACCAAGGGAGGAAGGCCAGCTGCAGCCCTCAAGTCACAGCCCTTTGGGCAGCAATAAACACAGGAGCAAAACCCGACTGAGGATGTAATGAGATTGGTTGCATCTTCGGGGTCCCTCTCCAAATCCCATGACTCCGGTTGCAAAAAGAGGCTGCTAAAGTGACCAAACTGAGTGGGCAAGTTTAGCCTGGCAGATTCCTTTTTTGGGAAGGATGGGTCTTTGGGTAACCAAAGGGGTAATGTGTTGCCACAGAAACTAAATAGCTGGAGATCCTTCTGGAAGGGACTACTTGTCTTTCTTCTTCCCCTTCCCTCTTTCTGGAGCTGATGTCACCAGGATGCCTATGTGTAGGAGAGGACAACGGATGGGCAGTCTTGAAACCATGCCTGAGAGAGCAGCAGTGGCCTCACTTTCTCTCTGTAAGAATCCAGAGCCTTATGAGTTCCCCGAGAAACCTAACGGGGCAGCAGGATCCATTGGAATTTTAATGCTGTGAGCCCTTCCATCTTAGGCTCACCCTGCATGTACATGTAAATAAAATGTTTTTTCGCAGGAGTGTTATCAGTCTCCAGCGACCTTCATTCAAGGCATGTGCTGGGAACTCCCAAACCCCTCACTACTTAGAGATAGGGGGCAGCTAACAATACTTGGGTCTACAGCAGCTGCAGCCAGCTGTTAAGCTCCTCCCCTTCTATTCCAGTATGCATTAAGCCAGGGTCAGCAAACTTTTTCAGCAGGGGGCCAGTCCACTGTCCCTCAGACCTTGTGAGGGGCCGGACTATATTGGGGGGGGGGGAATGAACGAATTTCTATGCCCCACAAATAACCCAGAGATGCATTTGAAATAAAAGCACACATTCTACTCATGTAAAAACACCAGTCAGGCCCCACAAATAACCCAGAGATGCATTTTAATAAAAGCACACATTCTACTCATGTAAAAAGATGCTGATTTCCGGACTGTCCGCGGGCCAGATTTAGAAGACGATTGGGCTGGATCTGGCCCCCAGGCCTTAGTTTGCCTACCCATGCATTAAGCAGTTATAAGTGATGCCATCTGCATGCCAGGCTGGAATCAGAGATGGGTTTTACGTTGCTAATTTGCAGTTTAGCTTAGTTTTCAATTACAGAAAATCTGCACCGTGCAGAGAATTTTTCTTTTCTTCTCCTCCCAAACTAAAATGCATCCTTTGTTGCATCCTAGAGGGACCAAAATCCCCTTTTAACCTTGCTGCATGAGTCTTCTCAGACAAAACATTTAAGACTTGTTTCAAATCCTCCGCCCGCCCAGTCCCTGGCTCTCTGCAAAGACGTAAACGGGGTCTCTTTAAAAGGAGTTTCCCAGTAGACTATTCCAAAATCTCCAAACGCACACAGGCGCACGTACCCAGGCGGAGAGGGCCCTTTTCAGTGTGCATGACGCTCTGGATGCTGATTACATACTGAACATTCCTGACCTTTACAAAAAAAAAAAAAATCCTCAAGGACATTTCCTCAGTTGTGTCAAAGTCATTTGCCTGATTAGATAATTGAGTCATCTTTCATGGTGCTGTTTCTGGTCGTTCTCAAATTTCTAAGCTACACCTTCCAATCCAGCTCCCCCCCCCCCCACCTTAAGACACATTAAAGGTACCTTGCAAGGAGATTGCTGCAGAAATGATGCCAAATTCAAAAGCATTAAAGCCATCATTTGGCTAAGGTCTCGCTTACGTTGGCTCCCAGAACTGTTGAGGGGAGGAAAGAGAAGAACTAGTGTTCATTTGAGGACAGGCCATAGTTCAATGGTAGAGCAGCAATTCACTTTAATCTACAGATAGGGCTGGAAGAGACCCCTGTATGAAACCCTAGAGAGCAACCTCTAGCCTGTGTAGACAATGTTGAACCTAATGGACTCCTCATAAGGCAGCTTGCTATGTTCCTAAGAAAGTCAGATAGGAAAGTAAGAAGAGGCTGCTGGATCACGCCAATGGCCCACCTAGTCCAGCATCCTGTTCTCACAGGGGCCAACCAGATGCCCGGAGGCAACCCACAAGCAACACCTGAGCCCAAGAGCCCTCTCCCCACCTGTGTTTTCCAGCAACCAGCATTCAGAAGCATTGCTGCCTCAGCTGTGGAGTCTGAGCATAGCCATTGCGGCTATGTAGCCATCAGCAGCCCTCTCCTCCATGAATTTGTCCAATCCTCTCTTAAAGGCATCCAAGTCAGTGGCCATCCTGTGGAAGAGAGTTCCATAGCTTAACTATGTGTTGTGTGACAAAGGATTTCCTTTAACTCTCCTGAATCTTCCAACTTTCGGCCTCATTGGCTGTCCATAACTTCTAGTGTTATGAGACAGGAAGAAAGAATCCACTTTCTCCAGGACATGCATCATTTTATAAACCTCTTATCATGTCATTAAAAACACACCTCATTATGTCCGGCTGTAAATTTACAAGCTATAGCGGTGTTCACGTAAGGCAGCAGACTCCAAAACATAACAGAATTTTGCTTCTGTGAATTCTGGACTCCCTTCCTGGCTCGCTGTGAGAGGCAGAATTGTGCCTTTTCCTAGCAGTACCTTTGCTGATAAGGGAAAGTAATTTCCATCAGCCGCTATCTCCCAGATCCCTTTCACTCAAGCAAAGTTCCCTAGAGTTTAAAAGCGGAAATCAAGTCTCCGGTTTGCATTTCAGAACCCGCATGAAGGTGCTTCTAACTAAAGCAGTCCGGAGATGGTAGAGGATGTCATGACAACTTAGGTCACTGAGGAAGATTTGAGGGTGATTGGTTTTATTCAGCAACAGGTAGCAGGAGCCATATATGGCTGTGCCCAGGGCTAGCCTACTCAGAGTAGACCCACTCAAATTAATTAGCATGGCTACCTTAGGTCTTTCAATGGGTCTGCTCTAAGTATAACTTCATTGGATCCAACTCTTAGATTCTAACTTGCACCCCCATAATAAATAGCAAGCATAATGTCGGGGTGTTCATCTTTTAATAGGCATTTTTCACCTGTGGCCTCCCTGGATTATCTTGGGGGGGGCAGGGGGTCAGTTGGGAAACACTGAACTAGATGACCCTTTGGATCTCTTCCAACTCTAGGATACTAGGATTGTTCAAAGTAACTCTGGCTTATTCCACCTTCCTCCTTGATTGGAAGAACTGCTGCAATGTTCCTTCCCTGCAGTCCTTCAGTCTGAAGGACACTGAAAATCTCAAGCTGGGCATTCACTTTTTATAGGGCATCTATTTGACATTGTCATTCTGCTGATCCACAGGGATCAGCAGAATGACCCACACCTTCTCAGACAGATCATGGCCCAAGCAAGGGAAGTTAAGTAGTCCAAGCAGTCAGGAAGGAGAGGAGAGGCAGGATCAGCACCTTTGAGAGGGACCCTGGTGTGGGTTTCAGGACCATGGCTAGCGACCCTGCAGCTAAGGCTGAGCTTGCAAGTTGTTTTAGCACTGCACTGTCCTAAGGTAAAACTGGAAGGTCTTTATAGATAGGGATAGGTATTCATTGATTAAATGTCCTACTCCCCGGATGCTGAACATGGCTGGTTAAAGAGCTGGTGCCTTCCTCTGAAGCTGCTGGCTTCTTCTTGAGGCATTCACGGTGTAAGAAGATCTCCATGTTCTCCTGAGGAGTCTGGGGACCAGTCATCCGTCTCATAGTGGAATTCTCTCCTTATGGTTCAGAGAGGACATGCAGGCTCTGGTGACCATGGCTCCACATGCGATAGAGCAGGGAGGGGACTCCGTCTTCTCCTCAGGGCTGCTGACATCAGAGGCTCTCCCTCCAGTAATTCCTGGTATGAGGCCACGACAGTTCACGGAATTAAGGTCACCCTGCATTTCCTCCATGGCTCTTCCACCTTTCCCATCTGCCCTGAGAAATTCAAATTAATTAAAAAAAGAGTGGAAGAGGAGTGCCCCATCTTCATTTAGAGCTTTATTTATTTAATTTAGAGCTTTATTCAGAGTTGCAATTTTGACCCCTGAAATGACATAAGGGAGACAGCCATGCTCTTTTACTTCTATTCTTGAGCAATTGTTTGCCATTTTTACTTCCACCTTTGCAATCTGGAGTGTGTGCATTTTAAATACTCTGCTTGATTGTTCTAATTGTCCTTTGCTTTCTTATGAACATTATGACCAGGCTAAATTTAAGGAAACTCCACACACACACACACACACACACACAACTCCACTTCCCACCCCATCCCCCCTTAATGGAAGGGAGAGGGGATGACCTTTTGAGTTCGGGAGAGTGCAAAAGAGTATGCCATTATTTCTTTTATTTAACAAAATGTATCTGTTGCTTGACTGCAAACAGAATCTCTAAATGATTTGCAAAAATGTGTTATAGAATCCACATACTTGCAGAAGGTTTCTCCCTGCTAGCAACCTGAAGTTAATGTCACCTCATCCAGTATGTTTCTCTGATAATCGCATTAAGATGAGATAGTCTGGAGACAAAACCTGGAGGATTGCTGGATCTGTTACACCAGGGCAAAGCAACAGCCACGTTTAAATAGCTAAGAGTCCAGAAGAGTCATGCTTGTGTGTGAGAGTGTGAATGAACATCTAGGTGTGTGTGGAGTGTGAATGTGGAACAGAAACAAGAGAGGTTCCTCTCCATCTGAAGCCTGCTTTCTTATGCTTCCACTATTCTACCACTATTCTATCCTTTTCAAAATATCCCAAATTTCTAGAACACCCCTCTCACCCCCCCCAAAAAAAACCCAATCTAAAGGAGCAGGGCAAATGACACAACAGCATACCCGTTGCACTCCTTAATTGAACACCATTTGAACTCTGTTAGCTGGTGCAGACTTCAACTTCCCCGGGGAAGAGAGAGGCTTGTAGATGCGGTTTCTCCTGAAATCTGCCTGCAATGAATCAATAGGAATGATTTCAGGACAAACCATATGCCAGAATTAGTGGGATCCTCTTGCCCAAGAGTCTCGGGTTGTAGCACCAAGACCGCACCAAGCTGGGTCAAAAAAATCTGAGGTTCTTCACGTTCCCAAGGAGCAGAGCAATGTGCAAAAACACCTCGGTCCTTGCCCTCGCGATGGCTGCCTTGTCAGGGGGAAAGAGTGGCCAGCCGGTCTCTGGAAAGCATGGAGGACCCAGCCAACCTCCAGCTCCCTGGCAAGGTTCATGGAACCAGTAATGACAAGTGGGAGGCTGCCAGGGTGCAGTCAGCCAACCGGCTGAGATTGCTAGGAAAAGGAGGCCTCCTTGCACCAGCAGATAAAGCTTGGCAAGCCCTCTGGTTCTGCTCCTCAGAAGGCTGCTGGGAGGCCAGCATAGGAAGCTGCCTTATACCAAGTCAGACCACTGGGCCTTCTAGCAGCAGCTCTCCAGGATTACAGAAAGAGAGTCTCTCTCCCTGCCCTACCTGGAAATGCTGGGTATTGAATGTGGGGATTTCTGCATGCAAAACAGATGCTCAACCACTGAGCCACAGCACTGCCCTGATATACTCACAGAAAGACCACAGAATGCTTACAGCATTTGTAATGCCTGTGTGATGGTCCCAGGGACTAACTGAGAGGTGAGGTCCGAGTCCAGTCTGAGGTCGATGGTGCAATATGAAGGCAGTCCGTAGACATAGAAGCTGGGTGCAGGGCAGGCCGTCGGATGAGGTCAGGAGCTCCGGCAGGGAAGCAGGTCAGGGATCAGGCTGGAACTGACAACCAACGATGTTGCTCCTGCAACTTGGGACTGGGGCTGGCTGGCTTTTATCTTCCCTGAGGCATAGGGTGGCTCCGATCCTCAGGTGACTCGCCTCTCCTGGCCTGGAGACGAGCACTCCTCCTGCAGGAACTTAGTTCCCTCCGCCTCTCTGCCCTGAGCCTCTGCAGCTCAGGAGAGGCTGGAGGGTTACCAGACCCAGAGGCAACCTCAGCTTCCTCTGATGGGGCTGAGAGTGGAGCACCTGCAGGCAATGGGCCCTCCATCCCCTCAGGAGCCAGAGCAGACTCAGCTGGTGCCTGCACCTGAGGATCCAGCACAGGTGAGGGCCCTTCAGGCTCATGCCCCAGCCCCGGCTCAGCTGGTTCTGGAGGTGGGGAATCCTGTGCAGGCTGGGATTCCTCAGGTTCAGCACCCAAATCCGATTCCCAGGCCATCACAGCCTGGTTCATTGACAGATATACACAGAGCGCATAAGTGGAAACTGGGGCCAGGTGACCCAACGTAGAACCAGGAACCCAGGAACTCAAGAGCCAGCCCTGCAGTCTTCACAATCAGGCATTTTCTCTCAGGCTACATCATTTGCAGGACACCAAACTCACTGTAAGGAGCACTGTGTCTTTGTAGTTGACTATAGTAGGTGTGTGTTTGTAACCTGGGGAAGCTGCAGGTGTCCCTTATCTTGCTAGGGTTTGTTATCAGGCACTCTAATGGTGCATCCAGGTGTGAACTTCCAAGATGGGTGGCTGTGAAATTCAGACCTAGACTGGAGTCCCAGGATCCATCCCCTGGAAGTAGCATTGCAAAAGGTGCCAGGGCTTTCGCAAACAGCTCCATCTTTGGGACCACACAAGGGCAAACAGAGAAAGTAAGTCAAGCCAACACTACTGGCCTTATATTTATACCCTGTCTTTTTCCTCCAAGGAGCTCAAGGTGGTATACATGGTTCTCCCCCTCCTCATTTAAACCCTCACAACAGTCCTGCGAGGTAGGTTAGGCTGAGAGGCAGTGACTGGCCCAAGATCACCCAGGAAGCTTCATGGCCAAGTGGGGGTTTGAACCCTGGTCTTCCAGGTCCAGGTCTGGCACTCTAACACCTATATCATACCCTATATCACAATATGCTCTCGGCATGTTCCTAAAGTGTCTTGCGAGCAGCTAGCATGCCTGGGAGGCTCTTCCGCATGACTCCTTCCTTCTGCTAAAGGAACAGATGCAACTAAATGGTCATTTTTAAGTCAATGGCACCAATAGCCACAACCCATCCAAAGAGAAGCTTCAGCATCCTTGCTTGGCTGGCTCCCTACACGTCTGCAGGCTGATGCAAGAATTGCTCGCAATTTTCGTAGCAGGAGAGGTGGCTCACTTGCCTACCACAAACACACAAAATGAAAAGAGGCAAACCGCTCCACTCCCCCCCCCCCGCTAACTTTGAAACAATGCAATTTTCAAGGAAACTTGTACGAAGCTTGTTAGCCTCGTGATGAGTCAATCAGCTCCCCATCACAGAATTTCCCAGGGATTCGGTGGCAAGACCTCCTGGCCTTCAACCTACACCTGCGGGCACGTCTCCCTATCTTGTGGAAGGCAAGAGACCTGTCATAAGAGTGGAGGGGCAAGTCATGAGAAGAGCAAGGCCTTCTCCGGGAGCCTCCTGCTGTTCTCTGTCCTTCCATCTCTCCCCAAGGAGGGCTGCCATAAAGCTGACGTTCCATTTTCAGCAGAGAAACAAAAACAACCTTCAAGCCACCCTGAAGCAGCTAACTCTCCCCTCTCACCCCAAAACCCCTCCTTCTTCAGCTGCTGAGAATAAAATTGCTTTCTGATCCAAGAGTCCCTTAAGGCTCAGCGCTCCAAGCCTCAAAGGCCCCTCCTAGGAGAACATGCCCAGTCCAATATTTCACTCTCAGCTCCAAGCACCAGGGAGCCACCTGGGCATCCCTCCTGGAACAGCAGCACCAGCCTCAGGGCAACGGGGAAGCTCAGAGATGCACAGGTGGGCTTAGGCACATTGGCATGCAAAAGCAGGCAAGGAAGCGCTAAAGCCCAAGCCAGGCTGTTCCCTGCAGGAAGGAATGCAGCTTTGGGTTTCACCTGGAAAATCTGGCACTCCCCACACGCACATCTCCACCCTAGAACCTGGGGGCATCCAAGGAAGCTGAACGTTGGAAGATTCGGGGGAGATAAAAAAAAGAGGACTTTTTAAAGCAGCACAAATTGTGGAAACCCGCTCCCACAGGAGGCAAGGATGGCCACCAACTTGGATGGCTTTAAAGGGGGATTGGACAAATTGGAAGGGATATAGATGGTTACTAGCCACGATGGCTATGCTCTGCCTGTGCTGTCAGAGGCACTAATGCTTCTCAATACCAGTTGCTGTTATCTGAAGGAGAGGAGAAGGCTCTTGTACTCCAATCCTGCTTGCCATTTTTGCATAGGCTTCTGGTTGGCCACAGTGAGAACAGGATGCTGGCCTTACATGGGGCATTGGCCTGATCCAACAGACCTGTTTTTTCTATTCTTGTGTACTGCCTGCCACTGTTTTGAATCCAAGACTTGCCCTCCTTTCTCAGATCCTTCACCAGAGCCATCACACACAAACACACCCCGACCCTCTCCTGCCCCCTTTATCTCTCTCACTCTGTTCATGTAACTCTTGAGACCTGCACTTCACACTCAGGAAAATTACCAGACAAACCCAATTTAGTATTTGCAGAGACTTGAAAAATTGGAGGCTCACCCAGAGCCCTGGCAATTATCTCTTGCTTTCAACAAAGCTAAGCAGCCAAGCGTTGGGGGGGAGGGAGTGTGGGGGGGGGGGAATCCGTGTATATTTGCCTCATGCTTGGCTTCCTACTCTCCACACACACACACACACACACACACACACACACACCAGGCTGGAAGTGACCATAAGCCTCCAGTTCATCCCCTTATCCCCATGAAAGGGAGAGAGTGGTGCCGTTGGCTCCAGAGGGCATCGCCTGGGCAATATGGCATTCATCCCCCCCATCCTCGTTCCCATAGCAATGGTGGGCCCTGCAAAGGTCAGCTCCTTGTTTCTTAAAAGACCCGCAAAACAAAGGCAAAAGGGAAACCCTTAAAGATTCCCTCATGGGGTCAACGTGCTGACACCTCATTCAACACAGAGATTTGCACATCCCATAGTCTTGTCTGAAAGATCAACTGGAAATCTTTTATTCACCCTCCCCGCTTGCAAAACAGAAACCATTTCTCCTGGTTTAAATCCAAGTCAGGCAACCCATTTTTTTGTGAGTGAGATCCACAGAATCTTAGAGACAAGGAGTCATCTAGTCCAACACCCTGCAATGAAGGGATCACAGCTGAAGTCACTGGCTCAGGCCCAGCCATGTGGGCACAACGCAGCTCCCCACACCTTCCCCTGTGTCACAGAGTCAGATTTTAGCTGAGATGTGAAAATCAGATCTGGCACAAAAGTTCTTCTGGAGGTGTATAACTCTGCTCTTCACTGAAACGATCCTTTCCTTTTCTCTGGCCGGAAGGGTGAGTTAGAAATGCTGAAGCCCTTGGGTAAAGGGAAGAAAGCAGGGTGGGAGACTCTTGTTCACAGTAACACTGGATCCGTTTCCCCTTGGAGTCATATCCTCTTAAGCAGAAAGGGGTGGCTGCTAGATCTACTCAGCAAGCAGACTTCAGGCTTGCAGGGCCTGATGTTTCAGTAAATCGGACACCAAGATCCACCCAAAGAGAAATTGCCTGATAAGGACTACATACTCTTAGGATTAGAGAACACAAGTGCCCCTGAGCACATGCCAGCCCTCAGAGAGAGACCACAGCATGGTACTCAATGCTAGTCCAACTCACAGTAGACCCAATGAAATTAATCCCAGGTTGGACTGGATGACCCTTTAGGTCCCTTCCAACTCAACAGTTCTATTACTCTAAAACACATGGCTTAATCAATTTAAATGGGTCTACTCTGAGTAGGATTTAGCTGACTACAACCCACAGTTCCGCTGCACTAAGTTCCACTCTTGGTTTTTGCCGTAAGCTTTCCTCAACTCAGCAGCCTAATTTAGAAGGCGGCTTTTCGTTGTTGCTCTTGTTGAACAACTTGAGAGTGCTTGAACCCTGTTTGAGGGTTTCCCATTGGGGCACCTGGTTGCCTAGTGTGAGAACAGGATGCTGGACTAGATGGGCCAGGGGCCTGATCCAGCAGGCTCTCCTCATGTTCTCATGAAGTTCTGCTCTTATAATAACCAGAGGGAAACCAAATATTCCAAATGAATTAATTCAAATCAGTTTACAGGGGAAGCCCCACAAACAAAACACAAGAAATGAGACCAGCCTTCAGCACCCTGGTGCCTTCAAAATGTTTTGGACTACAACTCCCATCAGCTCCAGTCAGGGTGGCCATATGGTGCTGGGGCTGATGGGAAAAGGGACCCCTGACCATTAGGTCCAGTCGTGGCCAACTCTGGGGTTGTGGCGCTCATCTCGCTTTATTGGCCGAGGGAGCCGGCGTACAGCTTCCGGGTCATGTGGCCAGCCTGACTAAGGCGCTTCTGGCGAACCAGAGCAGCGCATGGAAACGCCGTTTACCTTCCCGCCGGAGCGGTACCTATTTATCTACTTGCACTTTGATGTGCTTTCGAACTAGTAGGTTGGCAGGAGCAGGGACCGAGCCAAGGGAGCTCACCCCATCGCAGGGATTCGAACCGCCGACCTTCTGATCGGCAAGTCCTAGGCTCTGTGGTTTAACCCACAGTGCCACCCGTGTCCCTTAGGGGCTGATGGGAACCGAACTTCAAAACATCTGAAGGGTGCAAGGTTGGCAAAGGATGGGAGAGGCAGTCCTTTTCTGTAAAATGAAAAAGATGTTCCGCACCACAGTTCTCTCTGCTGCTCCACTCTCGCTTTCTGAACCAATTTGAAGCCAGAGCCCACGCAATTGCACAGGCTCGAGAGTTGCAACACGTTTAAAGTTTAAACATATTGTTGCTCACTTGGAGCTTTTGGGCAAGTTCCAAATCTAAATTGGTTCAGGAACTTCAAACAAACAACACAAAACCCAAACTAAAATATTAAAACAGGAAAGGTAGGGGAACCAAAACACAGCAATCATAATCTGAGTCCCGATGCAAAATGTAAGCAAACTTTGTCCCTATTCCAATTACTGTATTACGCTGCGAGGAATTTCCTTGGATAATTCCACCGATCAGCCTGTTACATGATATGAAAGGCTGCTCTTCAGATTGTGCAACCAAACTTCCTTTATTTGTATAAAGAAACAAACCTGTGGTATTAACAAGTCCTTGTTTTCATTCCTGCATGACAGCTACAGAACTCCGTCCTCAGAGGACGCTTTACTCAAAAGCAACGTTGCTAATAACTGCCAAACAGAACATCTCCGGAAATGGCAGGCAGGAAAAAATAATATAGATGAAGTCCCTGTTTGTAGGGATGTATCTGGAATGTACTTAAAGGCAGTCTTTTATTAGCACTTTATTTATAGGTGCTACAAAGCACCTGCTAAAACTCTGGCTAACTGAGATGTGGAAGGAAGTGTCTACAATACCATTAGAATTCACACACTGCTCTCGGAACAGTTGCTGAGAAAAGCCACAACCCGACACTGCCTCTAGGGCAGCTTCTGCCAACCTAAAGAAACTTGATCTTAATGAAATCTATTAACACTCACTCAGGGCAGGAATGAACAAGGGGGTTGTCTTAATATGAGAACATAAGAAGAGCCGGGTGGATCAGGCCAATGGCCCATCTGGTCCAGCATCCTGTTCCCACAGAGGCCAACCAGATGCCTCAATGGGAAACCAACAAGCAGGATTCAAGCACAAGAGCCTTCTCCCCTCCTGCAGTTTTCATCAACTGGTAGTCAGAAGCACTGCTGCCTCTGACTTATCCAAGTTATCCAATATTTCACTGGTTGGAAAAGTTAAAGAGTTGCTGCCATGGGCATGATGTGTACAGTATATGTATTTTAATGAACTGAATAGAGCAAAAGATTATGAGTCGTGGGGGGTGTGGAGAGCGTGTGCATGAACTTAACAGTGCTTAGTTCATTTTTTGGGTTGCTATTTTGTTAACGTTCTTAATCTTGTTTTATAGATTATAAACGCTGTATTGATTTGGTAATCTTATAATATGACATTTGCTTTAATCGGTTTAGCTTACAGTGTTACCTTGGTTCTTAAACTTAATCTGTTCCAGAAGTCCGTTCCAAAACCAAAGCGTTCCAAAACCAAGGCGTGCTTTCCCATAGAAAGTAATGCAAAATGGATTAATCCGTTCCAGACTTTAAAAACAACCCCTAAAAAAAAGCAATGTAACATGAATTTTACTATCTAACGAGACCATTGATCCATAAAATGAAAGCAATAAACTGCAGTTACACAATCAATCAGTAGCTGAACTGGGTTCCACACAGTCACAAAAAAAGAGCGCCACAAAAACGCAAAATAAATAGCAAAAACAGACAGACCTCAGTGTAACACTCAAAACAGAAATGTGGCACTCAAATCAGAAGTGTAATACTCAAATCGTCAGCGTAACACTCAAAACGGAAGTGTGGCATTCAAATTGGAAGTGTAACACCCAAAACGGAGCACATTCAGCTTCCAAAAAACGTTCACAAACCGGAACACTTACTTCCAGGTTTGCAGTGTTTGGGTTCCACGTTGTTTGAGAACCAAGGCATTTGAGAATCAAGGTACCACTGAATTTTTTTATAGCTATTGCTTTGTTAACAGAGGTTCATAGATTGCACTTGTTTCACTGAGTATTTTTTAATTATTCTAGATGATTTATGCTGCATTTGTGATGTTATAGTTATTTATTGTTTGTAATCTGCTTTGGAATTCATGTGAATGAAAAGAGGCACAGGAACATGATAAGTCAAATAATTCCCATACTGAGTTGCTTTAACCTACCCACCCGACCTCACATCCCACCCCCAAGAGCTTCTCTGCTTTGCCACTGCTCCTGGCCAACTTGCAAGGCAAAAGAGATCCTGAGATTCATACCTTAATGCTATTTTAGCTCCCTGGCTTTTGGCCACAAAGGCATCATCCACAAAAGCCAGCCGTGGCCTCTGATGGCGAAGGAGGCTTTGGAAAATGTGCTACTATCTCTGTTGAATCAGTACGCACACAGAGAGGGAGCAATCTTATAAAAAGATCAGAGTGTCGGAAAATTGCAGCTGGCGAAGAATCTGCAACTGAAATGTCACATGGAGAAAGACTGCAAGATGATGGTCGTCTCGAAAGTGTGCTTGATGCATGCATGCTGGGCACTCGGTTCATTATGTGCTTGTAACAGAACACATACCTCATGCTCATCTTGGACAGGTAGATGCAGGAAGCAGGTCCAAACAACCCACCAGCTGCAGGTACAGGTACCACTTGGCATGCTCTGCCAACCCAACAAAGTACCGTATTTCTCAGTGTATAACACGCCCCCATGTAAAAGATGCCCCCTCTTTTTTGGGACTCCAAATAGAGAAAATGGGGGGAAATGGCCCCCGTCTATAAGACGCCCCCCCACTTTTTAGCATTAATTTTAAATTTAAAAAACCCCTAGCCTTATACACAGAAAAATACGGTAAGTCCCAAAAGCCAGATCTACACTGTCAATGTGAGATATGGATTCCTTGTAGCACATCAAGTGAATAATAGGATTTGCCACTTCCGAAGCATCCTGTTGAAAATCATTAACTTAAAATAAAAATATTGCTATCTATCCTGTATTCAGAATACTGTATAAATAACTCATATTGAACCAGTGTGTAAAATGTTTGGTCTCCAAGTCCACAAGAATCAATAGGAAGCTATCCATGCCCACCCCTTCATTTACACTCAAGAGTGGTTCGTTTCCCAAGCCCTGTATTTCAGCTTTAAAACTGATTTTTGTTGTTTTTGTTTTACATAATTTGTCTCTAGCTTACAGGCTGGTGATTGACAGGTGAGTCATGTCCTTCCCTGAGGGAGAGCAGCAAAGCCCTGGACCAGAAATGGTCCGATGCAGAGTCCTCCTACAACAGGAATCCAGAGGAGGAGCTGGATGGACTCCCTAGTCCTTCCCATGTAAATCCAATGGCAACACAGGCCATATCACATCCCTCAAACTCCAACTCCAGACTCCAATGACTGGACCACAGATCCCCGAGGATATCAAAAGTGCCCTGCAGGAAAAGTCAGTGGCCCATTGGTGGTCAAAGCCAACTCCCAGGGACCTGGGTCTTCCACCTTGCCTCCTGAGTCCAGAGCTCTGCCCATTGCTCCAAGACAATGAAGAGTCTGTTTGGTGTAGTAGTTAGAGTCTTGGACTAGGACCTGGGAGACGAGAGTTCAAAACCCCACTTGGTCATGACGCTCACTGGGTGACCTTGGGCCAGTCACTGCTGCTCAGCATAGCCTTCCTCACAGGGTTGTTGTGAGGATTACATGTGGAAGAGGAGAACCATGTACAAGCAGCTCCTCATTTGCATGGGGGTTGCGTTCTGGGCATTCACAAGTGTCAGTGAAGCACACATAAGTCCGTCCTGCCCCTGTTCTGTTCTGCCCTGTCCTGCCCCCCATTCTGCCCTCTTCTGGGTCCAAAATGACCCATGCGTCAGCAGTTGCATATCAATCAAACATGCGCAAAATGGTTGCCATTTGTGCACCACCTTGAGTTCCTTAGAGGAATATAAATGCAATAAATAATAAAATCAATACAGCTTGGATTTTGTGCCTATCTGCAGGACTGCTAACCATTGTCCGGAATAAGCACTTTGGTCCTTATCCAAGGTCCTGACCTTGTCTTGCCAGGCGATCCATTGCAGAACCTCAGGCCTGTCAGCCTTCACCTTGGCGTACGTGGCCTGAGAACCCAATATGCTTTTCAGAAGTGTCAGCCCGAAAAACTTCAACTCCAGCTGTTGAGAACTGGCCTCTGAGACAGATTGGGGCAGCGGTCTCCATCCAGATGTTTTGGATCACGACTGCCATCAGCCACAGCCAGCACAGCCAGACCCTCATCAGCCCCAGCATAATACAGCTGTGCTGACTGGGGCTGCTATCTGAAACATCTGGAGGGCACCAAGTTGGGGGAGGTTGGGTGAGCTCAAGTTGCTCTGCCCTCTCTCCCTGTGCTCAGAGAATCTTTCCAACCAGATGCACAGAATTAAAATGGGTGCCAGACTTGCAATGAGACCATCAGTTAATACCAAGGACTGGCTGTTGAGTAAAGGAGGAAGCAGAATCTATCGCTCCAGGAATGAAAATGACTTTTTACATAAGATGGCATTCCAAAGAGGGAACTCGAGCCAGCTAAGACCAGTGGCCAAAAGGCAGAGACAGAGACGAACCTGAATAGAAGGACACTCTCTCTCTCTCTCTCTCTCTCTCTCTCTCTCTCTCTCTCTCTCTCCCCCTTCCCAGTTGAGAAAAGGAACAAACTCTGAACAAGGAACAAGCTCTCTAGTCTGGGTGCCAGAGGAAAGCCACTCTGGCAAAGACAAATAAGGAGCTGGTTTTGCAGGCACTCTGCTGCCTTGTCTAGCCTTGATGGTGTGTTTCTTCCAGAGCCAAGGCCTAGGGACCGAAGCATGCAAAAGATATCCGTGGACAACCATCAGTCATGCAGAGAGGGAGAACTAGAATATAAGAGGAGCCTGCTGTATCAGGTCAAAGATGGTGCATCTAGACCGGCATCCTATTCTCTCAGTAGCCAGCTAGATGCCCCAGCAGGAATCCCACAAACAGAATTTGAATTGAGAGCCTCCCATTCTGTGGTTTCCAGCAACTGGTATTCAGAAGCATAGGCATTGTGGCTAGCAGCCATTGACAACCCTCTCCTCCAGGAATTTGTCTAATCCTCTTTTAAAGCCATCCAAGTTGGTAGCTATTACTGTGGGAGGGAGTTCCACACAGTGTAAGAAACTCAAATATATCCTCTTATTATGAAATGGCACCTTAAACCTAGGTTGCAGTCACCATAAGATAAAGGTAAAGGGACCCCTGACCATTAGGTCCAGTCGTGACCGACTCTGAGGTTGCGGCGCTCATCTCGCTTTATTGGCTGAGGGAGCCGGTGTACAGCTTCCAGGTCATGTGCCAGCATGAATAAGCCACTTCTGGCAAACCAGAGCAGCGCACGGAAACGCTGTTTACCTTCCCGCCGGAGTGGTACCAATTTATCTACTTGCACTTTGACGTGCTTTCGAACTGCTAGGTTGGCAGGAGCATGGACCAAGCAACGGGAGCTCACCCCGTCGCGGGGATTCGAACCGCCGACCTTCTGATCAGCAAGTCCTAGGCTCTGTGGTTTAACCCACAGTGCCACTCCCGTCCCACATTCCTCTAGGTAGCCGGAACCAAAAGGCTGAGCAGTACTGTTGGGAGGCCTCACTCTCCAGGTGCATCCAAAACGGAGAGGGAGAGAGCCCACCTCCTCTTCCCAGACCACTTGCTTTAGGGAACCCATTCCTCCAGCTGGGTTTTGAGAGCCTGCCTGTGTACGTGTGTGTCCCACTTTCCCAGCCTCTGCCTTCAGTGACCAGCTGGCAAAAAGCCCCCTTAAGATGTGGGTGGCATGCCTTGAGACCGGCCTCCTCCCTGGCTTAATAGGAAGTGGCATCCGTCAAAGCATCTTGGTAATCTGTGTGATAGTTTCACTCGGGACAGCAGCTAGGCTGGAATAATGTTTGCATGTCACTCTGTAAACTTTGTAATTTGAATGACAAGCCACTATATCTCTTGGAGGGAAAGATGGATGCGCATGACTCTATGCTCAAGAAAGAGGCAACCCAGAAACTATGCAGGGTTAAGAGACGCCCAGATGTGAAGTCTCCTCTGGGACAGAAGCGCCCCGATGAAACCCCTTTAGGAAAGGAAGTGGGGAGAAGAGAGCGAGGCCACTGCCCCAAACTCTGCCCTTGACCTTCCCAATGCTTCTGTCACAGGGCGGCGCTGGACCCAACTGTGTAATTGCAGGAATCAGAAGAAAGTAATTTCTGCAGAGACTTCTGGAGTTCTTTATGAACAGCAAGCTAGAAGTTTCATCCAGCTATTACTCAAAGAGGAACCATTGAAATTAATGGACCTAGGTTAGTCTGGGTCATCATTTGAAATGCATCTACAGTGGTGCCTCGCAAGACGAAATTAATTCGTTCCACAAGTTTTTTCTTCTTGCAAGTTTTTTGTCTTGCGAAGCACGGTTTCCCATAGGAATGCATTGAAAATCAATCAATGCGTTCCTATGGAGACCGTCCGGGGACAGAGGGGAAGTGTCAGGGACTCCTGAGCTGTGATCCCAGCATTGCAGGAGGTTGGACTAGATGACTCTTGGGGTCTCTTCCAACTCTACAATTCTATGATTCCATGACTATAAAACAGCCTTTCCTGGCATCTTAGGGGCCTCTCAGGCTGAACAGAAGCAATGGGCATCATGCAAATACAAATGTCAGTTGGAATCAGAAGGTGCCAACTCAACTGAGCAGCACACAAACAGCCATGAGATTCTCTGCTCCAATAAAAAGAGAGTCCAAGTTTCACTGAGCGGGGAAACAAAAGGAGACTGTGAGCATTCAAGCCTCAGGCAGAGCTGGCACAAGGGCGCTCCTTGCATCGATACAAAGCCACAAGTGGAAGAAATGTTGTGTAAAAGGACAGCACAATGCCCAGAATGCAGCTGTGCAACCACGGAGCAAGTGGAAAGAGCAGCGGGGTGGGTATGGAATTGCAAGGGGGTTGTTGCAGCACAGAGCAGAATGCTGGCCACACCAGCAAGACCTTTGGCACCAGTGCAGCACCAGTATGCAAGTACATCCAAAGGCAAGAGCCAGCACCCAACAGAACTTGTACCCGAGCTTGCATCTTTCCTTCTCCCTCCTGATCCATTTTTCTTCTTGTGTCATGTCTTTTTAAATTGTAAGACTGAGGGCGAAGATGGTCTTCTTTTTGGAACGATCTGTATCCTGCCCCCAGAGGAGTCTTCTTTTTTTTTTTTTGAGCCAAAGAATGGGACAAAATATATTTAAATAAATAAGTCAGCTTGCAACCCGGGAAAGGGGAAGAGAAAAGTCATTTCTAACCAGCCTCTTCAAGATCATTCTCATCCGGATAAAACTAGCTTTTGAGGCTGTGGCATATGCACCACAACTCTGATTGACCAAGCGGCCCCTCCAACTGAGTGGTTTTCTTGCAGGTGTATTCTGCAACATATAATTATTGACAGAAGGATAGTGCATTAGTGGAAGATTTACCCTGGACAGTTCATGTGTCATTCCATTTGACTGCCTCCCCTATTGAGCCATTTGCGCTGCCTCCGCCTACCTGCCACATTCATCCGCCACCCAACCAAGCACACTAATGGCAACTTCCATTTTAAGAAGATTTCCACTGGGACAAAACGCTAGGGATCCAAACCACCCCAACTCTGAGCAAAAAGAAACAAACCCCAAGCCATCTGATTATTTTTGTGAACTGTTTTAAAGTGCTTTTGCTGGCGATCCAAATGAGTCATTTTTGTCCCTTCTGTTTGGAATCCAATATCTTCCAAACAACTTGTGACACTTAAAATTATTCCATTAACAAACAAGTGCTCTGTTTTTAAACAAAGGCAAGTTTCTACTTCTCATGCTTGCGTGGGCTTGTTTATGACTACTGTATATTTATAAAAACCAAAATAAAAATTCAGTTGAGGTTGACACTGTCCAAGCTGCTGTTAACATGATGATCTCCTACCTATTCGCCCCCTGACTTCCTGTACCTTCCTTCCGGTGGAGGTACAGATTCCAACTAGTGCCTCACAAGGTTGTTGCAAAAATAAAATGAGTCGGGGGCCATTTATACCACTTTGAATTACAGGAGAGGTAGGATATAAATGCAATTGAGCAGTGGTTCCCAAAGGGGCAGTGGGATTACCTAGGGGGGGGGTGCTAAGAGGTCAGGTGGAGGCAGGGGGTGCTGGAGGCATAAATGACTCCCAGACTTTCAAAAGATTGTATATTGCATCAAGGTCATTGATTTTGTCGAATTAAACTAAACAGCTTTCATTGGACTTTGAATAAAGGTGCAATTAACTGTTTTGAGTTTTACTGTGTTGTTATCTTCTTTGCGGGGGCTTACAAACCGCTATTCTGCATCATGCTTTTTATAGAGCATGGTAGGGGGCACTGGGGATGAGCTTATGGAGCCGGGGGTGGGAGCAGGCAGGGCCCCCAAAAAAGTTTGGGAACCGCTACAATCAGTGGCGTAGCGTGGGGGGTGCAGGGGGGGCCGGCCACACCGGGCGCAACATCTGGAGGTTAGGGTTAGGGGGCGCAAATCCACGGGTTAGGGGGCACAAATTACTTGCCTTGCCCCGGGTGCTGACAACCCACGCTACACCACTGGCTACAATAGATAAAATTAATAATGTGATAGTTATCTTTGTGGCACAAAGGATGAATAGATGCATCCACTGCTTGTTCCTGGCATGCTCCAGTTCCACCAGGTTTGACTCTGGAAGAGACTGATGGGCAACGCTGCCTGCCCTTGGCTCAGCGGCTCTCAGCCCAGTGGCTCTACTGTGGCGGACCTGAAACCCTGCTCAGGAGCTGTGAGTCTCTCCTGGTGCAGCAGGAAGAGCAGCAGCGGACTCCCATTTATAACAAGTGACAGCTCCTTCTCCGCAGTCCCTCAGACCTGCAAGCCTGGCCATTCCACGAGCCTTCTCCCTGCGATAATTTAATTTCCTATTCTGAGGAGACAGCGGCGGAAACAAAGACGACAGACTCGCCTCTTAATGAGGTCACACCATGCATATCCTTGCTGCATCCTCCTGGATCTGGGTTTCCTCCGGGACTGGCCTATATAAGGCTAAAATAGAATCACGAGGCTGTCATGAACCCAATGGCCACCTAGACCAACTTTCTGCAGAGAAGGCGGAATTTGCAAAAAAAAAAAAAACCCCAAAAAGGAACAAAGACATTGGGCACCAAATTCAGGCTCACCTGGTTCCTGCGAATAAGCCCAATTCTCTGCGGCTCCATGACTAGAAACCCAAATCTGTACCTGAGGACTAACAGCTTGAGGGATCTAACACTCCATAGCAGGATGGGAAACCTGTGGCCCTCCCAATGTTGCTGGATGCCACACCATGCTGGCTGGGGTTGATGGGAGTCGGAGGGTATCAGCTGCCTCTCACTTGTGAAGGCTCATGTTAGCGCATAGGTAGAGCATTTGCTTTGCATGCAGAGGGTCCCGTGTTCAATCCCTAGCACCTCCTCTTCGGTGTTCAAAATTCCCCAGGTGCATTTTGCTACTAGCATGGGTCCAGTTGTGACTACAGTGGTACCTCGGGTTAAGTACTTAATTCATTCTGGAGGTCCGTACTTAACCTGAAACTGTTCTTAACCTGAAGCACCACTTTAGCTAATGGGGCCTCCTGCTGCCACCGCGCCGCCGGAGCATGATTTCTGTTCTCATCCTGAAGCAAAGTTCTTAACCTGAAGCACTATTTCTGGGTTAGCGGAGTCTGTAACCTGAAGCGCATGTAACCCAAGGTATCACTGTATGTGGATATTTCTGAGCACCGGGTTGGTGACTGATATTTTCATGGAGGCAGCTGACTGGTGAACAGCAAAAGACAAGTGTCTTGTGCTTCTGCGCTGCAGCACGAATCATGGACCCCTTTGCCGGGCATCTTTGTCGTCCATCATCACATCAAGGAAAGTAATTGTAGGGCTGAGCACAGATACATTTGACTGTGCTGCAACCTTTCCACAGCCCACCCAAATGGAACCAAAAAACAACCGTTTTAAAACCTTGGTCCATAATTAATACCATTTGGAGCCTAGCTTATATATATGAGTTTCTCCTCTTAAGGCTGGGAAATGCACCCCCCCTCTAAACCCCTGTAGAGCTGCAGCCAGTCTGTGCAGACAACACAAGGCTTAGATGGACTTGGCAAAAGGCAGCTACCAGCAAACCAGACTCTGGTACTGAGGGATCTGAGATCTGAATCAAACTCGTCAACAAAACACCCCAGCATTACCACCACCAAGGCGGAAAGAGTTACATTCGCATAGCCTGAAATTGGCCCATTCTTCCCATCCCTTATGAAAGACCCCAAGCGAGCTCACTGCTGCCTTCAGTAAGCAGAAGGCCAGTTCCAAAATCACAGGGAGTCTGGCATCGGGAACGAAACAGCAGATGGCATCTCAAAATGCCCTGTGATGGAACACACATTCCCAACTAATCGAGAACATTGCCTGTGTTCAAAGCATCCACTCTAAGCACCAGAGTCAATAGCACCGGAAGGCCGAATTTCTGGTACGTGAAAGATCATGTTCGATGTATGTGCCTAAGCAGCAGGTAACAAATAGGCCAATGAACTAAGTGAGGAGCTTGTCCGTGTTCCTGGGGATAGCAAACAGGATAGAGGTGTACCTTCAGAGGTATTAATTCTCAAGGCAAAGAAAGAATTAGCCATAGGTGAATTTACCCTGACTGAATTCAGAACAGAGCTCAAAAAGCTACCTTACTGTCTAAACACGGCCGTGCACATGCTCCTGTTTACTTTGCATCCAGTGCACTGCCGTTGCTGGTTTGGGAAGAGGTATACACATGGAGTCAGCCACAATCTACATTAATCCTGTCATTTCTGATTAAATACTGCATTTGGACACATTTCCCCTCCAAATTGGGAAAAGGAATGACCCTTTTTCTGAGTCCGGTTCCAAATCTGGGAACCAGTTATTCTCCTAATGATTGATTTATTTAATGCATTCCACCCCCCA
This sequence comes from Podarcis melisellensis, assembly GCF_964234715.1. Taxonomy (NCBI): domain Eukaryota; kingdom Metazoa; phylum Chordata; class Lepidosauria; order Squamata; family Lacertidae; genus Podarcis; species Podarcis melisellensis. The sequence continues at coordinate 25,735,957 of NC_138546.1, forward strand.
CTCCTCTGTTGAAAAAGACTCTTAAAACAGCATGCAACGCTAAATAGTAACACAGCCATTGCTTCCAGGTGTAACAATTTAGAAAAGGTGTAAAAGGAAAGGTAGTTGGGAGGGAAGAGGAAAAAGAAACTAACTCAGGCACTGGTTCTTAGTTACATGTTTGGTTTGCTTTCAATAATCAAAACACCTTCTCAGGAGTGGCTGTGATGCTGAATTTTCAGGGTGGGACCTCAGACTTCCTGGGCCTAGCAGAAATCTGCTTGCAACTTGTCAGTACTTCCCTGAACAGTAAGGATCAAGGTGGTCTAAATGACGGACACATACACCCCCCCACAGAGCAGATGGAGGTACTGCTGGATACTCACAGTTCAAGACAGGCCTTACTGAGCCATCAAAAAAGACACTGTATAGGCTTTCCTAAACAAAAATATTTTTAGCAGGCACCAAAAAAGAGTGTAGCAAAGACATTTGCCTGAGATCAACAGGCAGGGAGTTCCAAAGTTGCAATGCAAGTGGGAGTTACTGACCCAATTGGGTGGGTTCTTCGCCTTCAGGAGCCTCACTGGAATCTGCTGGTGCCTTGCCATTCCCCCTCGTGCCAGGAAACACTCATGAGGGGCCCAGATGACACCCCCCACCCCAGAGCAGATGATCCTGTTGGAAAGCGGAAAGCTCAGCTGTTCCCACAATCCGGACTTATACCCCTGTGAAGCCTAGACCCCCTCGACCTCAACAATCTCTCTCTGGCATCCTGAAAAAAAATGTGTTTCCTGGGGCTTGTTACTCAAGAGATGCTCTAGGTCAGCCTTTCTCAACCTGTGGGTCCCCAGATGTTGTTGAACTACAACTCCCATCACCTCTAGCTAGCAAGGTCGGAGCTCAGGGATGATGGGAGTTGTAGTCCAATAACATTTGGGGACCCACAGGTTCAGAACCACTGCTCTAGGTAAAGGAGGAAGATGTGTGTGGGGGGGGGGGTGAGGCTTCCTCAGAGAGAAACCTTATCGTATCACCAACTCGACTCAAGGGAGAGGGAGTTGCGGAACAGAGAAAGCTTTTCTTTTAAGACAGAGAAGACCGGGGGTGGGGGGGCAAAAGGCTCCCCTCCCATCAAAGGAGAGTCTTTGGAGCATAGAAGTGGCTGTCATCAGCATCACCAGCAAGAAATGTAATAGAAAAGGGGCCCAGAACCTGCTAATGTTGACCGTAATCCCCCACTGAATTCTCCTATAAACTGAGCACTTCAGAGTGAACAGCCTCCTCCAGGCGATACGATGGTGTGTTATGCAAACTCATGGATTCCCCTGCTCATTTTAGAACTCCAGAAAACCCAGGAAAATGACATAGAAGGTTGCCTTCAAACTGAGTCAGACCCTTGGGTCCATCTAGCTCTGGCAGCAGTTCTCCAGGGTTTCATACTGGGGAACCCTCCCAGTCTTACCAGAAGATGCTACCGCAGAATGAACCTGGAACCTTCAGCATGCAAAGCGGATGGTCTGCCATGGAGCCACAGGACTTCCTCAGTCTAAAACATGGACAGGGCTCAGAAGGCAACTTGCTCGACTGCTGGCCAGAGGGTGATAAGAATGGCATGAGAGGGTCGGGTGAGCATGCTTGCCTCCGCAGACCCCCACCCATGTGCTTTTACTTAACCCACCATCATCATAACGCCTGAAGAGGGCTTATTGTAGAACTGCAGACTTGTAGGGTCACCTATTCCAGCCCCTTGAAATGCAGGAACCAGAGCAAAATAATCCCTGACAGATGGCCACGCAGCCTCTGCTTTGCAGGCATAGGCAAACTCCGGCCCTCCAGATGTTTGGGACTACAATTCCCACCATCCCCTACCACTGGTCCTGTTAGCTAGGGATGATGGGAATTGTAGTCCCAAACATCTGGAGGGCCGGAGTTTGCCTATGCCTATTCTAACGTTTCTCTTTTCTTGCAGTCCATTGGTTCGGGTCCTACCCACACCCTACCAAACCATGCTGAGAGCTGCATGGTGTGCACAGCACCTGCAGCTCTATGCACAGGGCGACCTATTGCACTATCCCCTTTGCTGACATCTTTTAAAAGCAACCCCTCCAAACATTAACGGTGAAAATGCTTGGGAATAAATGAACAAACAGTGATTTTTAGTTACAGTGCTTGTACGTGGTCAACAGTCAATTCGGCACTGGTGGTTGCAGATTGTTGTTTTGATTGTTGAAAGTGCAGAGAGGGCCTCCGAGGTCTGCTCCCAGGCAGTAGCCCCTCCAGAGGGAGCCCCAGCACATCCGCGGTTATTTGCTGTGCAACAGTGTCAGCATCACAGCGAGGCAGGTTGGTGGGAGGCCGATGGAGAGACAGCTGCTGCCCATCCACTTCCAATGACACAGCTCTCTCTTTGGGGTCTCGGGGTCCTGCCTCTGGAAGGTGGAAGAACAGAGGTGTCCGTGGTTCAGGCTGCATTCAAGGGCAGTCAGGATGAGTGATGGGGATTTTTCATTTTTCTTGCATTAGGAGAGCAGGTCATTAATGTAGGGAACATGGGAGAAATTCACTTTTGGAAAGGGGAAAAATGAATCAGGGATAATTCATTAATGGGGTTATTTTGGGAAGGTCCAGGATGAAAATTAACTCCTTAGGATTAAATCCAATTTAAAATTAAATCCAACTGAGAAGGGAAATTAATATGAAAAGAGAGGAGACAGAATTATGCAGTTTGAAACAACCACAAGGGTCATCCAGTCCAACCCTCTGCAATGTAGGAATATTTTCTTAAATGAGCATATTCTTAAATGAAAGCAGAGCAGCAGTAGCAGCATGGCTCAGGGTTTGGGCTCTTGCGCCACACAGGAAGCTGCCCTATACCAAGCCAGACCCATTGGTCCATCCAACTCAGTGTTGGCTACACTGACCGGCAGCAGCTCTCCAGGATATAAGGCAGGGGACAGTCCCATCAGTTTGACACTGATTTCAGAAAGAACACATCAAATGCCCATTTTCCACAACAGAGTGCAAGCCAAAACTGCATTTTGGATAACGTCATGTGAACACGGGTTAAAAGCCCAGCCCCAGAAACGCAGTGAGTGTCCAGTCAATGAGGGGGTGAACACAGCCGCAGTAAACAGGGAAGGAATCCCAGGAGAAATAGAATTATTTTACCCATTCATCCGCTGCAAAGCCGGGCTCTACGATTCTCATCTCTCTCCCCTCAACTTTGGGTAGAGTTGAAGTGAGGCATGGTGGGAGCGGTCCTTGGAAGCGGTGAGGCTTGGAGCCCCCCACCTTTGAAGACTCACCAGCCATCGGCATGGATTTATGCCCGAAATCATCCCACCCAAAAGGTTCCTTACAATGCAACAAGACTCTTCACTGGCTTTGCTACAATACAGACCAGCACAGCCACCCTTCTAAAAATAATCCAATGTGGTACCTGGATTTATTATCCATCACAGGTCAGGCACAAACCAGAACTGTCCCACTGCCAGTTTTTCAGGAGCCCCCCAGAAGTGCTGATGGATTCACCCTTATCTGGAAGGCTACTGGGTCTTTCTGACAAGCGGGACGGGACCCCTCCCTCAAAGGCAAATGCTCCCCAGCACAAAAAGGGACAGCCACTTCAGATGGGCTCTGCCGTCTTTTGAATCCACCACCCAATCCAAACACAGCACAGCCATGAGTATGGACAGATCATTTATACAAAGCATTTCAACTAAATCTCCAACAGTGAGCGTTCAAATATATCTTCTGTCTTGGAAAACTATTATTCTTCGCCTGACTTAATTAAAACAGTATGAGGGACAAGAAAGTGCATATACCTGCATTCATATTTTTAAAAAGTCAAAATGGTGCATATAGGGTTTTTTTAAAAAATGCTCTTGAAACCAAATCCCTGAACCCAAGTAAGTGGATTCGGCATTTTCCAAAGGAATGACCTTCAGAACTCACTCTCGGTTTGCAAGACTGCACACCGAGCAGGCAGCAATTCCTCTCGATTGTGAAACATTACCCATCACCATTGTGCATACAGATGTCCATTTCTCACAGCCTGCAAATGCTTTTGCTCAGACCGAAAAACAGGATTCACAATCTTTCACTCTCTCCCCCTGATCCACGCAAACAGCCAGGCGCAGATGTGACTGCAGCCACCCAGGTGGCCAGAGGAACACCAGCTAATCATTTCTATCCTCAGTGCAGCGGAACCACCAGAACCAAGCAATTGGATCACACACTGGATGAAGCACAAGAGGTAGAAATCTCCATCCACTGCAAAAGGTGGCTTCAATTTTCCTTCCCCACCAGAAGCCAAAACCAAAACATTATATGCCGTGTGGCCCCCACCTTGCAACCTTGTTCATCCACTTCATTTACCTGATAGACATTCTATCCCAGATTAAGCATACACAAAAGTCAATTGGGGTTAAACAGAAGGAGTCAGTTTGTCATCTGAAGAGTGTGGCAGAAAAGAGATCCACAGAACAAAGAAACCAGCATCTGTTAATGCCCACCCCCCTCTGGTTACAGGCAAGAATATTGTGTCCCAAAACTCTTCCTTGTAGCAAATAAGCCAACAATGTGTTGTAGATGTCTACATGCAATATTGAGACACAGATACACATCCTAGGGGGCTTTGCAATACTTGGCATTACCAATGCACAGAGAAAGCCAGAGGAAAATTAGGCTGCAGTGCACTTCTACCTACGAATTAGCCCCTGTGAACATAGCAGGTCTTACTTCCAAGGCAACGTGGATTGCATTATTAGAGGCAGCTGGAGTGATGCATGAATTACACATTCAGCCCCAAACCTTGCCAGCCTTCGCTCCTGCTCACACATTGCAGCAGTAGCAGCAGCTGCTGCTACTACGAGCTTGGCAAGACCCACATTCATTCGTTCAGAAGAGTCCAAGGAGGAAGCTGCCTTCAGTCCACCTGGGCTCTCACTTGAAATGGCACATCAGCTTTTGGAAACGCACAGGGGACGCACCCCCCTCCCTCTGCTGAGCAATGTGTGGATCACTGAGGGTGCTGTGATTAAGCCACATCCAGGCCTTTGTGCTCACAACAGACAATGTGGAAAGAGAAATGCCACCTAAGAAAAATTAATGCACATCCTTAGGGGTAAAACAGACACGCGCTGACAATGCAACATGTCAACAAAAAGCAGGAGAGGAAAGAACAGAGCAGAGTGTGTAAAAAGAGACTTTCTCCGGCATGGGTGGCCTTCCTCCAGTGACCTTGAAGAGAATGTGCCCGATTACCTTTACAGATCACCTGAGCAGGTGCTTCAATGTCTCCCCCTCTCTCCAGATCTCCTACCTAGGACAATGTTATTCCATTACTGATCAAGCACAACGTGAGAAGTGGACCATTTGCTTCAAGTGAAAACCGAAAAAGTGTCTAGTCCTCAAGGATTGACGGGGGGGATCATGGGGAAAGCTCTGGCTAGATCAACAAAAGCCTACAAAGTAAAGTAGGTGTCAGTGGGAATTATATGGATTCTAGAATAAACAGTGGGTCCAGGGGAGTCTGAAAAAGGCCCCCGTTAGATTTAATGCCTCCATGGAATGGAGAGGAACTACCAAGCCCACCCTGGGCTAGGGGGGCCCCTCAGCCTCTCGGCTGCTGCCCATAAGTCTTAATGATCTGGCCCTCCTCCCCTCTGCCCAAGATGATGGCAATGCAAACAGAAAGAGTTCAGCGAGCATCCCCATTAAAGAAAAATAAGATGCATCCAACCCCATTAAAGGCGAAAGAATTGTGGGCACGTCGTTATCTCTCCTAAGAAGATCTGCCACTCTCGGGAGCTAGCCAGCCTGGGGTGTTTTCAGGCTCTTTGCTGCACCCAATTAAGGAGCCCGCCCTGCTGGAAGCCAGGAGGGGCCCCAAAAGGGAGAGAGGGTGCTCCATGCCCCGCTCTCTGGAGACAAAAGAGGTCGCCCCCCTCTTGCCCAGATTTTCGCCGGTCCCAGGCTAAGCAGAAGTCCCCAAGAGGTCTGTGCTCTCCAGGCACCTATGGGCGCCCCTCTTTTCTCGGGCGCTCTGCCCTTTCTCTACCACCCCGGGTCTGCTGGGTCTCCCTTGCAGCTCCTTTCCCACCCTTGGGGAGACGGAACACCGACGGGTGGGGGAGACCCCACCTCCCCGCACCCCACCCCCTTTTAGCCAAAAAGGCACGGAGCTTTGCAGCCGAGGCGGAATTCTCTCCCCGCCCCCCTTTTGGTGCAACGCCAGCCCGGAGGGCGCCCCGAGAGAGAGAGAAAGCGAGGCAGGGAGCGCGCGGCTCCTTCGCCTGGATGGCGGCGGCGGCAGGAGAGCTACAGGTCTCGCCTCCGCTTTGTTCTGCGCCGCCGCCGCCGGCTGCAAAGTTAGCGCTGCCAGCGGGGAAGTTGCGCCGCTCTGCCCGCCGGCGAGCTGGGCAAGGCGGGCGGAAGAACGGACGGGGATCCCCGCTGCCTCCCCGACGGCTGGGGCAGAAGGCAAGCGGGCTCGTCGGGACGCGGGTGCCAGGAAAGGCGGCGGCGGCGGTGATCCTATCCTCCCCCCCCCACTCGGTCGGTCAGTCGGTCTCCCGGCGCTGGGACGCACCTGGATGGTGCAGGAGTACTCGCTGTCGTCCAGGAGGCGGACGGTGCAGCTGTAGTCGCGCTCCAGGCTCCTGCTGCTGCCGCTCATCAGCCGGCTGAGCATCTTTGCCTGCCGGCAGCCCGGCCACCAGGAGGAGGAGGAGCTGCTGCGGGGAGGCGGCGCGGCTCCGCGGGCCGGCGAGCGGGCCTCTCACATGGTGGGCGCCTGCCTTTGGCCGCCACCGCCGCCGCTGCTTCTGCCGCCGCCTCCTCCTCCTCCTCCTCCTCCTCCTCGCGTTCCGTCCGCACAAAGCCCGGCCGGGAGGAGGCGGGCGCGAGGCTGGAGCGGTGCAGCGGCGTCGGGCGCAGCGAGGGAGAGGCGGGAAGGTTGCGCCAGGGCGGCCGTCGACCGCGGCAAAGGCCAATCCCAGCGCCGCAACGCGTCTGACGGGCTTCGGCGCCGACCAATAGGGCGTCGCCTGGGAGGGTCGCTCTTGGACCACTCCTCCTCGCGCCCACCGCCGGCGCTGCGTTTGCAGTTGCTGCTGCTGCGGGTGACCAGGGCGCGCGGCACCCGCAGTTATTGCAGCAGCAGCAGCGACGACGGCGGTGTCTGCAAGCGCTCCGGTGCAGCAGCAGGATCCCCGCCCCCCCCCCAGAAGACTGCAGGCTGGGGGAGTCCCGGGTTTTTACTGCTGGGGGGCCCGGCCGGTAGCTTGCCTGCGAGGCAGAGCGCTTCTCCAGGGCACTGCCGAGAGCTCGCCTCTTGCTGCCTTTGGCCTCGACCCTCCACGGGTCCCGGTACAAAGGAGGGGGCGGGGTAGAAAAGGCAGGCATGTGCTCAGAGGAACGGGGGCAGGGGAGGCAACCTCCAAGGCAGAACAACCCAAGGGGTGGGCGGAAGACTTCCTCTGCAGGAAGGCTCCGGGGAAAGACGGGCATCTCGAAGATTCAGGGCCAGTTAAAGATGGGACATGCTTCTGGCCAGCAATAACAAAGCCTCTCTGCGTTTTTGCCACAAGGCCACAAACCTTCAAAAGCGGGTGAGTGAAAATTAACCAGACAGGCCTGCTGTGATGGGGAGAAGCGACGGCTCGAACCCGAGCCCCCAATGCCTGTCTGTAAATTCCATCCAATTCCGTCAAAAGGGAAGGGGGAGTAATAGCCGTTGTTTTTCGTTTTAATTCCCCTAAGAGTGAACAGAGAGGAACAGATCTTTGGTTTTCCCGAACTGGTACATGAGAGCTGAACTGGAAAGCCTCCAAGTTGTTCCAAGCCTAGTCAGACTGTTTCCTAAACCATCCAATTGGGGGCTGAATTATCTTCCGGCTGGTGCACTCTCCCAATTTAAATTCATTCCTGAGTATCTGATCTGTTGTTTTGTAAATTCGTTTTGGACCTGTGGGATCACTTATACATCGAATAGAAGAATTTGGAGCTGTCAGCCTAATCTTCCTCTTCACCTAGAGTTTCAGCTCTTAAGTGTTCAAAGTGATCTCTCTCATATATATATATATATATATATATTTGAGTCATGCTAGAACATGGCATCAGGCCCTGAATTTTAATGCTGAAAGGGGGATCCCCAATTATAACGAATGCCCAAATGTTTGACAGCTTGCTTGTGAAAGGGCATGGAGTCCCCTTGAGAAATATTGATACAGGTGTGTTTTTATACAATAGTGGTCACCGCTTCACGAGTTCATAATGTATTGTTGGTTTAAGGGTACATCACACAAATCTGATTGTAATACAATAAAGTACAATATATGAAATAAAAGCAGCAATTAAAATGCAATTAAAATCAATATGAATATTTAATGCAGACATGCTATAGTTCACCTAAATAAAGTTTGTCAATCACAGTTTTGGGACCCCTTGGCTTACATACATATAATCAGAAAGTTCTGTCTATAATGATAATATCACACTTTAAATAATACAGAAACAATCATCCAGTTATCACTTCAGGTCACATTGAGTTAAAGTGTACAGCTGGATATCTAGAAATTTCGAATTCCAATACTGTAGTTTATAAATGAACTCCATCATTTGATACATCTATCATCAGCTCATCCTCCTCTGACAGCAGTGTACTTTTAAGTTTGTAAAAAACTATATTTCAGATTTTCATGTACTGTTACATTATATCTGATTAACTGCTATCACCAACTTTGCTGGAATTAATGTGAAAGCGAGTTCTTAAATCTGTCTTCCAAACAATACCTTTTAGGCTACCAAGGAACATTTACTTTTGCTCTAAAGCTGTATTAGATCTAATTATATCACTGATAAGATTCAAGATTTCCTGCCAAAAGGGCTTGTCTCTTGATCCTGATCATTGGCTAGCCATGTACATGCACACACAGGAACATCAGTTTTGTTCCTGGGACAAGCACAAACATCTGAAGAGTCGGATTGTTGGAGAATTTCAGCAGAAAAGAACAGAAATTAACTGTGTCTGTTTTTTCGTCCCATGTCTGGAATGGAAATCAATCCAGTCAATACAATCAGTATTCACTGTTGCTTTGCAGTCCATTTGCACTGCATTCCATTTGCATTTAAATGATGTGGAATGACATAACTGTAATTAATTACACAGAATTTTGCCACAGCCGGCAGCAAGACGGATAATGTAGTTTTCATTGGAAGCTAAACTGCAGTGGAATGGAAACAGCACTTCATGCGAAAGACATGGGGCAGAATGGAAACCGATGCTTTATTACGCAAGAGAATTCATCTTTTATTTGTGTCAAGTATACTGTGTTTTCTGTAGTGGTGTGTGTTCATAGAGTTGGATCTAGAAGCCCTGCTAAACATTTTTGTTCTGTATGAGGCAAGAGAGTCCCTCAGTGGTCGAGTAAGCAAATTCAGTCATAGCTTGAGGCTAGTCACAGCACCAAGGCTGGCCTTCTCCTCCATCCACTGTGTAGCAACATCACAGCATTTGACAAGCACTGGATTTAATTTGCATTTCAGCTAAACTACTCCTGGCATTCCTTGCTTTGAACTCTGCTCGAATCTTCCAGTGTCTGATTTCAAAGACCCAGTTGGAATGGATGTCTTCCCAGCAGCTCACGCACAGCATGGCTCCATGCACACTGAATGCACATTCATGCTTTTACCTGTTGGATTGCTTTATCAGATCAACAAAGCAGGGAATTTGACGGGGGGGGGGGCACGGCAGTGGCCTACCATGACTTTTCATGATATAGTGATTTACTTTGGATCAACTGATAGGTTTAAAAGGCAAAATATCAATTAGCTAAACGGATTTCATTGGTGCCTAGGTTGCATCCTTATCAGAACACTAAGCAACTGAATTTTGTCACCAAACTTGAAACCTGTCCCCAGGGAAAGGTTCCAAGATGCTGTCTCAAATTTCCTTTACTATTCAAATTTTGTGAAGAAAAAGCTGCCTTTTACCAATCTGGCTTTTAAATAATGCCACAGTTATTACATTTATATACAACCTTTCCTTCAAGGAGCTCAAAGTGGCAGACATAGTTCTCTATATCTTAACTTCACAACAACCCAATGTGGTGGGTTAGGCTGAGAGAGTGACTGGCCCAGGGTCACTCTGAGGGATTTGAACTCTGCTCTCATCTGACACTCTAACCACTACACCACACTGACACCTTACAGTAAAAAGTCAACACTTTGTTAGCAGCACTTTGTTGTCTACCCAGCAACCAATTAGCAACAAGAAAGACACTCATGAATCTCAGAATAAGATGGCATGTTTTGAGTGTGACTTGAAAAGAGTATAGTTGATTCTTTGGGGTAACCAAGTAAATAAATGCTGCAGTCTTCCTTTTGGTATTCCTCACTCTCATTCCTACTTTCTTGGTACGCAAAACACTCAGTGGAAAGGTGTATTTGCTGCTACACATAAAACCTTTCACACTTCCTCACACACAATCTAGGAAGATTCAGTGCTGTTTATATTGATGTCATCTAAAAAATCAATACCTTGATGCCTTGAGTGTTTTTACTCAGTATATGGCAATTTTCCAATAAAAACATGGTTATAAATAACTTGATGCAGACCGTTTGAGGGGGCTGAAGTATTACCAGAACTTGATATGGTCAAGGAAGAAGTGCCTTTTTTCTAAGACAGCATCCATCACTCACTGCAAAGGAACTCGGGCTTTCTGTACTCCCAAGGTGAAACAAGTAAGCGAACAGGTCCATCCTCATTTTCTTCATTATCTGCATTCCTGCATATGTGCATTTGGAGCCTGGAGGACCAAAGCGCAAACATGAAAACACTAAGATTTAAGATGGCAGTTCTATAGGATGCAGCCAAGTCATTTTGGGGAGGACCTGATGATGCAGCTGCTTCAAACAGTATATCCAGTGGTCCCATTTTGTCACAAGCACAACCTTCTGTCTGAACAAAAGGTGCCATTTGTTGGCATTTCATGCAAGCCTGAACCAGATGTTTCAACTTGGCATTAACCAATCATAGAACTGTAGTGATGGAAAGGACCCTGAGGATAATCTAGTCCAACCAGCTGCACTGCAGGAATATGCAGCTGTCCCATACAGGGATCGAACCTGCAACCTTGGTGTTATCAGTAATCATGAGCTTCCTTCTTTGTTTTCATTAAAAGAAATGCAATCCCTTAGGAACAGTGGAAGAAAAATGATAAAGTATTAGAAGGAAGTTGGTAATAGAAAAGAATTTGATATATAATGCATTGGAAGATTTTGAATAAAAACACAGTGGCGGTGAGGGTGGGAAGTAAATACATGAAACAATGGCACTATTTAATTAAAAGCTAATTTGGGGGAAAAAATTCATAAAACTATTGGAGAAGCGCAATCCCACATTTGCTTATAATTATTCCCACCCTTCAATTTTTTGCATCTTTTCACACAGCCCTTTGGAACTGTCCTCTGCATGCCATACGATGATTGGATTATCAGGGCACCACCACGGCTTTTCATGTGCCATCTGTTTGAGGTTTCAAATGATAAAACCTTCATAAAATGACTTGCAATTCTGGCCAAATTTTCAACTGTTTGGTTGGCTTGCTGTTCAGTAGTTTACTCCATACCCCAAGGCACACAGACCCTTATGCGTCTCCCAACCACCTGCATCTGCTTTAATAAAAACTGGCCAGCTTAGGTAAGACAGTAGCATAAGCGTTCTTAAGAACACCTGCAGTTTTTGATAAGTTTGAGTTTCTTTCTGCTTCTGCCAGTTACTGGCAGTGTGTAAAAAAAATGTGCAGTGTGCAGGGCTCTACATGTCTCACTGAAAATGGGCTGCTGTTTTTTGTATATTGCATTTAGCAAGGAAAGTGCAGATTGTTCACTCATTCCCACTTACCTGCAGCAGAACAGCCTGGCTCTGTCATTTTGGGTTTCACTCGAGTCTGTTGTGGGGTTCTACTCCTTTTGAGTCAGGAAGCCTCCCAAAGTCTTGCACTCTCATTCTGTTCTTTCCATCTTCCAAGTATTATATGCTGCTCCATAGACCCATGAGGACCAATTATACCATTGGATGCACAGTTTTTCATACCGTCCTCATGATCTACTAGTTACAAGCATTTATTTCCTCTTTCTTCAAATCTGAAAAATAAACAGCTACTGATCTCTTGCCTAATAATAAAGTTATATTTTGAGCTACTGGGATTTAAAAGAATGTAAGTGCCTTTTCTTTTGCGTTGCTAAATTTTACCTAATGACAGGGGCATTAACTCAGTAGATTTAGAATCATGGCTAATATACAGCAGCCCAAAAGAAATACACACAAACACAGTTATTAAAGATGATGTCTTACAAAAGCAAAACCCAGGAAGTGACCTGAAAATTAACTTGTTTATTTTCACTGTCTTGAACTATAAACAACATGAGTGAGCCTCTGCAAAAGAGGAGAAGAGCAATGCAAATGCCCCGAGTGTCAGGCAAGATTCAGACAGAAATGAAAGGACAGGAGTGGACTGCTGAATCTTGCTGACTGGCAGTATAAGAATAAACCTTTCAAACAGACCTGAATCTGCATTGTTCTCAGATGTCAAACTGCCTCAGCTAATATGGTCATGGCTTGGGACAGTTAGACCAGGTTAACCAGGCAGCCAGGGAAGCAAATGCAATCCCAGAGCATGGATATAGTTCAGTGTCTATACAAATCAAATAAAAGATTAAGTTATTAGAATAGCCACACCAAATATTAATCATCATAAACATCATCTACAGTATGTCTCAGTTTGGAAGTTTTTTTCTTATTGGGCATGTAGACTGAACCACAAACTGAAACTAATAAGGGATTAAGGTGATGACCTCTGGTGGGATACAAATTCAATAAAAAAGAAAGAAAAAGATGTTTGTGGAAGGGGGGTGGGTCCTGAGAGGTTGGTGGGAACCCAGGTAGCTGGTGTGGGGCAGGGGTATCTGGATCCAGTGATCTGCTGTGTTGTAAACAAAATCTGCCCTTATTCCCTTATGGGGGACACAAGAGCCATTATAGAACCCTTTGTAGGTTCTCCATCGGTAGGAGAAAATAACAGAGGCCAACCAGAGAATATTGAGAAGCAAAGCAGCTAGTAAGGCACATCTTTATTGAACTGTTGCAACAGGGTGCTCCCCTCATACACAGGAGAAAGGAGGACCCAGAACAAAGTTGTGCCTGCCCTTATATAGACATTTTAAATTGCCTTCCCTGGAGCTCAAGACCACCCCTCCATACATCACACATGCATCACAGAAGGGGTGTAACCCAAGACCGCCACCCACAAACATCATACCTACATCACAGAAAAGGCGGTCTACAACAGGAATTTGAATGTTGTTGTTTTTCCTGTCTGCCAGGTTATCTGATTGCCTTTCCTAGCAGTCTGGCCATTCCTTTGAGATGGTGATTACCCAATTCCTGAGACAATGGGAAGGTTCCCTCACCCCCTCACTCCTTGCGGAGAAAACATTTGGTCAGTTTGGGAATCAAAAAGGTTTCAGGACTGTCTTCCTGTGCTGCTCCAGACGTGTGGTCCACATATCTATGTACGTGCTTGGTTGGTACATTTATGAACATTTATTATATATATAAGACCTTAATTTTTTTATTACAGCTGGAAGAGGGGTACTCTCTTTGCTCCTCTGAGACTTCAGGTTTGATGTCTGTGCAGGGCTGAACCGTGACAATAACATGTCAGCCATGTTGAAGGTGACTGCTGCAAGGAGTAGATGATAGCAAAATAAAAATGCAGTAATGAAATTGGGGCAGTGGGGTGAAGCACCGAAAGATGGTTTGTACAGGCTAGGGCTGTGCAATAAATCACCACATCGTTGAAGTGAAATAGCATTGTGATAAGTGTTTCAACAAGGCGATATACCGGTGTACAAAAGGTGGAAACTTACAAAAGGTGGAAACTTACCTGGGAGTAGCTCAGCTGAACAGATACTTTACAGATAATATGCTTTCAAGGTATGAGCTTTCCTGTGTAATACACACTTTGTGAATCTGACACTTTGTCAGATACTCTGAAGCAGAGTATTTATGCAGAGCCTGTTAACAATACAGAAGAGACCCCCCATGCTAGACAATCAAAGAGGCAAAGTAAACAAAGAACTAGAAAGCAGTATTTCTTCCCTCACCAGTGAAAAAAAAGAGGGGGAAGAGTTTTCATTTTTATTTTCTGGTGGTGTTTATGTTGTTGGTTTCCCCTAAATAGCTTTCCTCCATATTATAAATGGTTTTTTTTAAATTTAAAAGAGACTACCTTTTTTGCTTGCTCGCTTGCCCTCCCTCCTTTTGATAAAAATGGAGATACTGGTGGGATGAGGGCTTTTGGGGGGGGGGCTTCTGTGGGGGTGGGGGTGAATGGACGGGATATGATTTAGTTGGCTGCCTTATGCCGAAAAGGGAGGTTAGGTACTGTGCGAGAATGATGGGGAGGGTGTTTTTCAGTAAGCGGTGAAAGCAAATGCATGTCTACTCATAAGCAAACCCTACTGAATTCATTGGAGTTTACTCCCTGGAAAGTAGAAGTTTAGTTGAACTCAGTGGGGCTCATGTATGCAGATTCCACTTAGACCTCTGAGTGGGGGAGCAGATGCAACTTGACTAGTAAATCACTTAAACTACTCATAAATTAGTTGAAAATATATTAAATATAATATATGGAAGTTTATCTAATATTTTAATTAAACCTACCACTTCCTTACATTTTAGGCCCTCCACTGCTGCAGGGAGCCTCGTCAAGACCCTCTGCTGGCACAGGGAAGAGCAGTGCAGCCTCCGCCGCTGCAGGGAGGTATGGTTTGCCCCTGCAGGCCCAGCAAGACCCTCCGCCACCAGAGATATATTATATTTAGCTGGTGATATATTGTGATGTTGAAAACCAGATATCGCCCAGTCCTAGTACATGCCATGGGGAGCGGGGGACGGGGAGAACAGAACCTCTTCCTCCAAAGCCCTCTGTACTTGCGAGAAGATATAGGGGAAAGGGAATTTGTGGCAACCACAAATAAGAGATTAGCTGGTGAGAACTTGTGGTAGAATAGACCCTTCCGCCAGCTACTGAAGACTCTTTTATTGTAATAGGCTTTTGCAGCCTGAATGTTTTTTTAAGAAATGGGCATTTAAATAGCACTGTGCTGTTTTTACTATTTGTGTTTTAATAGATCTGTTTGTATATTGTTTACTTCTATAACAGTTTAATTACTTTTTAATTATTATGTTTTATACGGTTTTAGCCTTCAATATTTTATCTATGTTGTTTTAATTTGTGTAAGTCTTCTTGAGTCCTGATCTGGGGAAAAGGTGGGATATAAATAAATTAATAGTAAAAAACTGCTCATAGAAGAGGGGAAGGCACAAAATAGTAATAGACTGCTGATGGAAGAGGGGAAGGCACAAAATCAAGAAGGCTGAATAGCTTGGAGAAGAAAATGGGGTACATTGGTTTAGTACTTGTCAAAATTAGAAGGCATCCAAGCAAAGCTACACACAAACATCTTCTACTGTACATAATTTAGCACACATTGCCACAATTTTTGACAAAAGTCAAATGGAAATGACTAAGCAGACTTTAGGACAAACATTTTAATTGCTTTAAACAACACTGGGGTGGAGACTCGGTCATGCATACTTTTTTTCTTTTGTCCAGAAGGCAGGACTAAGAGGTGGAAATTGCGGGGAAGCTGATTTTGGGAAAACATGGGGAGACAGTCCCTAATGATACAAGCTGTTTGCCTCAGGAAGTGTGGGCTCTCCTTTGCTGAAGGTATTTAAGAAGAGCCAGGAACTTCTGGCAAAGTTAAGGACATGCCACAGCACTGTACAGACCTTTATGTTTATCATGTCCAGGAAGTGTTGCCAACTGGAAACTGAAGTCATTTGGGCATTAGTTTAACAGTGTCCCTGCCCATAATCCGTTATTCCTAGATCCATATAAAGATTCACTTCAGAGTGGTTGAAGCTGTCATCAAGGATGGCATCACATGGGGCCAGCTTCCTCACTCCCTTTCCTTGCCCAGCAGATGGTGCCCAAGCCCCATGCAGACAAACACAGAGCAAGCCTTCAACAATTGTGTTTTCGAAATGTGAAATAAGATAGGGACCCAGGGAGCTGACTTTTGCGAAGTCAGACCAGTGGTCCATCTACCTCAGGGCTCAGCAAACTTTTTCAGCCATGGACTGGTCCACCATCCCTCAGACTATATATTGGAAAAAAATATGAATGAATTCCTATGCCCCACAAATAACCCAGAGATGCATTCTAAATAAAAGCACACATTCTACTTACCGTATTTTTTGCTCTATAAGACTCACTTTTTCCCTCCCAAAAAGTAAGGGGAAATGTATGTGTGCCTTATGGAGCGAATACAGGCTGCGCAGCTATCCCAGAAGCCAGAACAGCAAGAGGGATCGTTGCGCAGCGATCCCTCTTGCTATTCTGGCTTCTGAGATTCAGAATATTATTTTTTCTTGTTTTCCTCCTCCAAAAACTAGGTGCGTCTTATGGTCTGTGCATCTTATAGAGCGAAAAATACGATATGTAAAAACACCAGGCAGGCCCCTCAAATATCCCAGAGGTGTATTTTAAACAAAAGCACACATTCTACTCATGTAAAAACACACCGATTCCCGGACCGTCCGCAGGCTGGATTTAGAAGGCGATTGGACCGCATCCGGCCCCCGGGCCTTAGGTTGCCTACCCCTGATCTACCTCATCTACTCTGACTGGCAGCAACTCTCCAGGATTTCAGGCAGGAGACATTTCCAGTCCTACCCAGGGACTGAATCTGGAGCATTGCATGGAAAGTGGAGGTTCTACTGCTGATCTATAGCCATTCCTGGGAAAGAGGAAATGTATTCACAATGCCACCTTTGATTAATCAGGTTTCAACAGCCAAAGAAATCCTGTGTTTCATGTGCCACCGGCTCCAGCACAAATGACTGTGAATGCACAGCTGTACACTGACATCTCTAGGCAAAAATGGTTTTAGATTTTTATGTAAGGTATTTATATACCTCTTTTAAGGCAAGCCTGAAAAGGTTTTAAAAACAAGCATCAGTAACTCCCTTTAAATCCATATCAGCAAACAGAAAGGAACTCACTTGGTACCTAACACCACGTAAACTGGTGCTGCTATGTCCAGGAACCTAACCAAAATGCTGGAGAGGCTGCACCTCCATAGGCACATACCTCCATATCTGGTGGGAATGCCCCCAAACCCAACTCTTCTGGATAGCAATCGTACAAGAAATAAGCAAAACAACTAACAGGTACTAGAAGTCAGCCCAAAACTGGCCCTACTGAACACACTATAAAGAGCTCATAATCCACCTACTCTCCAGAAACATCATAGCCAGGGACCTGTCAGGAATAAACATGGAACACTGGTATCAAGTAGTATGGGAAACAGCATTACTAGAAAAGCTAACCAATAGACTGTAACTGATATGGGGACAAATAGAAGAGGACGTCTTCAATCTGGTATGGCTCCCCTTTATCACATACACAGCCCAACAAGACAACATGAACCCACCGACATCACACAATTCAATATGAAAATTCCTTTCAGTGGCACCTTAGAGACGAACTAAGTTTGTTATTGGTATGAGCTTTCGTGTGCATGCACACTTCTTCACATACCAATAACAAACTTAGTTGGTCTCTAAGGTGCTACTGGAAGGGATTTTTTTTATTTTATTTCGACTACAGCAGACCAACACGGCTATCTACCTGTAACCAGAACAATTCAATATGGTTAACTTAACCCAACAACCCCCTCACATTCGCACAAACAAATCCAACTGCAGCCAACCAAAGACAATCAATCACACCCAAGGCCACCCCAACCATCAGGGGAAACGTATAGAAAGAGAACCAACCCAAGTGAGAGCTGACACAAAAACCCCATGCATACACTAAGTAAAAGAAAATAAACTTTAGCGTCCCATCCTCTCCTGCCCCCCCTTTCCTCCCAACCCTATGCTGCATATAACAAACACCAATGTCTCAGGGCAAATGTAACTGATCTGTAGAAAACACAACCTGAAGAAAGAGACAATGCATGTGCTTTTGTAAACGAGGAAAATCTTTAATAAAAATTGTTTTTGTTATTTTAAAAAAGCAGCAGCAATGAGTGCACAATGCAAGAGAAAAGGCAAGCGACTGATGATTTTTATTTTTGAAATCTGGTCTTTTCATGCCCTAGTTTTAAACTAGGACCTCTCTCCTCCCTGTAGCCCTGTAAGTACCTGGCTGGGAGGCACCTGGCGCATCTGGATAGGGACGGCAGCTCCATTTCTGAACCGGGGACTGCAGTGCCACCGACTCCCGCCCTCTCTTTGCCCCATTATCAGCCCCGGGCTCGTCCACACAGTCCTTCATTCCCCCGCCCCGCACCCCTCAACTGACTTTTCCCCGATCAATTAAGAAACTCAAACCAACCCAGAAGGACACCATCCCAGGATCAAAATGGGTTTGTCGAAGGGAGGGGAACCCAAGTCGCGCCGCCGCTGGCGGTTCCTCGTCCCCCATCTCGCGGCGCTGTGGGAACCCGCCTCCAGACAGGCCTCGGGGCTCCGCCGCGGCGGTACTCTGGGCCGCCGGACGAACAGGCGGCAGCACCAATGCAGACTGTGCTTAACCATCGGGGCCTCCCCTACCCGTGTGGGCACCTCATTGAGGCAGCGGCGCGTCTGGTGTGAAGGGCGCCCTTCCTCGGCCCCCCTTTGCCTGAGAGGCCTCCCGCCAGCAGCCGAATAGGCCTGAAAATTTTTCTATCCGCGCCCGGCCACTCTGCCGCTTCCTCTCCTCCGGGACGGCTCTCGCTCTCTCCGTCGGGCAAGACGGAAGCCTCGCGAGACCTGGAGCGGGAACGGGGAGGGAGGGGGGAACCTGCGCTGCTTCCGCCGTTCTCGCGAGAAGCGGCTCCACGGCGACAGGAACGCGAATACGGAAGTGGCGGCGGCGGCGCCGCTGCATCGGAAGGCGAAGACGGTTGGAAGGCGAGGGGGGAAAGGCCAGGAGAGGCGGAGGCGCGCGTGGCGCGGTGGCCGGGGGAGCAGAGGAGGTAGAGCGGCGCCTCCCGCCACCCCCACCCCCCGGATAGTGGGATGGGCCTCTTCCTCCCGCAGCAGCCCCTCCTTCTCCTCTCCCGGCGGGGACGCGACCTCGCGGGGCTCCTCGCTCGGCCTCTCTCGCGCTCCTGCAGAGGCGGCCCGAGCGAGAGAAGCCTGGGCAGCTACAGCTGCTATTCTTTGCACGGCGGGCCTGGGAGCTGGGGGAAAGGGGTGCGGTGGAGGGGGGCGACGTTGGCTAATAGCACCTCCCCCAGCCGCGGCCAAGAGGACTCGACTGGGGAGGGGTTAAACTGTAGAGGGGTGGGGAGATGCGGCCAGCACAGCAACGGAGACAATTCGGAGGAAGCTCTTGCACGCAACGCTGAACCAGCCCCCTCCCCTCCACGATCCCATCCCCTACCTATCTTCCCGCACCAAAGGTGGGCGCAGTGTTCGGCTTTGCAGATGCAGAGACCTAACCCAGTGTTTCTCAACCTTGGGCCTCCAGCTGTTTTTGAACTACAACTCCCATCATCCCTGACTAGCAAGACCAGTGGCAAGGGATGATGGGAATTGTAGTCCAAAAACAGCTGGAGGCCCAAGGTTGGGAAACACTGGTTTAGACTGAGCTTAGGACCTGGGTGCTGTACGGGCTTTCCCCCTCTTTCCCTCCTGCCCTGAAAAGCGGGAGAGGGTCCATCGTCTGGCCTCACTTTTGGTTTCTGTGATGGTTTCTATGTTGCCTTTATTGACTTGGCTTTCTCTAGTCCAGTGGTTGCCAAACTCGACCCTCCAGATGTTTTGGGACTACAATTCCCATCATCCCTGACCACTGGTTCTGTTAGCTAGGGATGATGGGAGTTGTAGTCCCAAAACATCTGGAGGGCCGAGTTTGGCAACCACTGCGCCTAGTCTAAACTTTATTTTGAACTGCTCCCATAACCATGGCATACAGAAGAAAGAACAAGCTAGGCAGTCCCCTCTCCATGCACTGGCAAGCCACTACAGTAACCTGTGTGCAGACTAAAAAAAGTCAAATTTCAGAATCATCCTTCTATTTTATTAAGAGCTGGTTTTGGGAATTAGGAGGTAGTTGCCTTCTCTCCTATGTTAAATAAATGCTTTAGATTATTTCCCAGTATGCCTTAAGATTTGTATACATGCAATGGAAGCTGAACACAGCCCAGTCAATGATTCTGTGTATTCCCATTTTTTATATTTTGTTTCTGAAAAGTTGGTGGGGTTTTTGTTTTCTTTCTCTACTTGTGCTGACTTGGGTACTTTCTTTCCAGGTAGGTGCAGGGAGAAGCTGAAGCGCCCCCCTCCCCAGCCTCCCCCATGGTGGGGTTTGGGGCCAACCGGAGGGGGGGCCGTCTCCCTTCGTTCCTCTTTGTTGCCTTGCTGCTAGTCATTGCCGTCCTTGCCTTCAATTACTGGACTACCTCATCCCGCCAAACGGTCCTGCAGGAGGAGGTGGCAGAGTTGCAGGGCCAGGCCAAGCGCAGTGATGTTGCCAGGGGGCGCTTGGAGAAGAGGAACTCTGAGCTCTTGCTCCAGGGGGAGCTGCACAAGAAACAGCTGGAGCAGAAGGAAGCTGAGCACAGCCAGCTGAGCAACCAACTGCAAGCCAGGGAAGGCCAGATAAGGAAGTGTGAAGAGAGCAGGGTGAGGTGGCATTGCATATGATGGTTGCTTGTGTCTATTTTATGCTGTCTAGTACTGTATATTCCAAACAGCATGTCCGAAACTAACTGGTCGCCAGCTGCCTTTTGTGAGAGCAAGGGCAGCTGTTATCAACCATTGAGCTTATGGCTTTCCCGTTCCGAGCTACTCCCATGAAGCCTTTTGATAAGCTGAAGAGGCTCCATTGTGGTACCTTTTGCCTATGTAAAAAATTTTCATGTGGTTTCAGCCCACCCACCCCCATCTCTCCCTCTGCCTCTCCCTTTTCTCCACTGTTTAATGAGGCATATTTTCAGTTTTCAGCTTTGCTTTCTGTTCCTAGATAGGAGAGGGGTGGTGGATTCCCCTCCTCATCTTATTTCAGAAGAGAAGGGGTGTGCATGGGTGTGCTTTTAAGCAAAATGAGCTTTGTTTTGGGAGAGGGAGGAAGGGGGGATGAAATCAAGGAAGAGTGGGGAGGTTGCTTTGTTGTTGTTGTGACAAGTTTACTTCCTTCTGCTTGTGGGCATTCCTTTCTTTTTTACATAATGGTTTGGGACCTCCTCTCTTTCCCCAACCCCCATTATTCAGGAGGAATATTATGGCATTTTAAAGACGTAACACATTTAAGCCCACTTGGTCAGACTGCTGAATGCATCTCATGAAGGCAACTGTAGCCTACAAATGCTTGTTTATATCGCAGAAGTCTGATAGCTTGTTGCTTTATTGTGTTGAATCTCTTAAGACTGGAGTCCCATTAGCTGTATTTACACAAGAAAACACTCTTGAGTGGACATGGCATCCATCAAGAGAGAGAGAAAAGATGGTGCTTACATTAATCTTTTAATTGGCTGGGAGTAATGAGCCAATTTGTCCAAATGTCTCTAAAGCCTTGGTTTTCATAGATTATTCCCTATTCCCAGGATGTGTCAGATCACTTCATTGTTCCAGCTGCCAACACTTTCATTGTGTGATCACATAGAAATAATTATGTGGCAGCAGAATGCTTTATCAATCAAGGCCATATTCCAAATGTGAATGCCTGGGTAGTACATTAATATCTGACCTCCAGGTACAAATGGTATCGAAGGTCAGAAGAAGTATCCTGGGATTAACATTGCAGCCTAATTAATGTAAGGCAGGCATGTTCAACATGCAGATCGCGATCTACTGGTAGATCATGGGGTTTCCCAGGTTGATCGCCGCCACCCCCCCCCCCACAAAAAAGCTCAACAACTCTGGTCCATCCTCCAGTGACAATGGGTAGGTCATTGCCAGTTTTTTTTTAATACTGTGAGTAGATCTCAGTCTCTTGGAAGTTGGACATCCCTGATGTAAGGTAATGCTTGTTAAATCATATTGACATAGCAACTAATGTGCAGGCACTCTAGGTGGGGAGGCTGATTACCATGACATTTTTGGGACCAGAATGATGTGTGACTTCCTGCAAGAGTGGCAGGAGAAGTGTGACTCTGTGATCCTCCTGGATATGCAGCACCTTTTGAAACTGTTGAGCACAGAAGACTGGCTCTTTGGGTTTGGAGTGCAGTGGTTCCTCTCCTCTTTTCAGGAGCGGAAGGTAGCCTTGGGAGACTTCTGATGGACCCCATGGCAGTTGATCTGTGGGTTCCATTCTGCCCACAGTGCTACTAGCCATGCAGATTCTCAGCCAATGTCTGGCCACTGTAATAGGCTGGAGGAGGGGGAATAAATTAAAGGTGACTTCGAATAAGATGACGGTGCTGTGGCTTGGTGGTTTCTGAGTTCATGAATTAGCACAGGGCAGTCTAACTTTTCATACCAAGTGGGCTGCAAGAGTACTTCAACATGGAACCTGCTGGCCGCACACTGTGCGGGTGGGGTGGGGTGCATGCCCAAAATCTTATGCCCCCCGCAGCCCTCACATTGCCTTCCCAAAGCTGGGAAAGTTCTCACCAGGATTTGAGAAGGTGGGAGGACTCCAGGAATCTGCCAGAGCCTTCACACCTCCTTTCCAAAGCCCAGCACCTCTGCCTGGGCTTTGGGAAGGCAGCATGAAAACAGTTGGGGAGGGCATAAAATGTTGCTGATGGACGGCTCTTGTGCAACACATTGGACCATTCTGAATTAGGAGAACAACTTTTTCTTGGTGGGGTTCAATTCCCTTGAAGGAGTAGGTACAGATTCTTAAGGGGTACCTCTGGATACATATCTCTTACTGGAGACAAAACTATGCTCAGTATTGTGCAGTGGCTTTGCTCACCTTTGGCTGTTCCTGGACAGTGTTAGTTTAGCCACAATGATCTGTGTTCTGATAACTTCTTGTCTGGACTACTGTAATGCAGTAGTCATTACAGTATGTGGACCTACCCTTGAATACTATGGTACTTGGGAATTGCAGCTTGTGCAAAATATGGTTTTCCATTGTTTGAGTGGGTCCACCAGCCAGAGTGATTGTTACTCAGGTTCTTAAGGAACTTTATGCAGTGGCTGCCAGTACATTTACAAGTCCAATCCAAGGTTTTTCAGATGATGTATAAAACCCTGATATGCCTTGGGACTTAAAATCTTGAGGGAGTCTCTCTCTGTCTCTGTCCTTGCGTGGGAGATTGGTTGGGGCAGGGGGCTCCTTAGCATCCCACCACTAGCTTCTGTGCACTTCACTGGGATGTGGGGTTGTCCTTTTCTGTTGTGGTATCTGTTTGTAGGAATGGATGCCCCAGAATTTGGTTGATACCTTCACTGCTGCCTTTTAGATGCTTGGTTGAAAATGCAGCTTTTAGTACAATAGTGCCACTCACACTGGCAAATATTTCAACTGCTGTTTCTACGATTTGTTGTTCTTCTTGTTGTGTATGTTTGGTTTCATACAATATTATTGTTACCTTCCCAGAGATCTGTGAAAGTGGGGCAGAATATAAATGAATAAAAAAAAAATCATTGATTAATCTGCATTCTAAGGAAACATTGTTTTTTAAAACAATCATTCCCCCCCCCCCGCCGAATTTGAATGGCTACTGGGGTCAAAGTAAAAAATGTTGCTTCTTGTTTGCTTCTTGTTGTCTTGAAGTGTAAATGGATTGTGTGCAGTATCTTGAATGAAAAAGAAAATAGATTTTGGGAAGCCTTTGTTGAAACTTTAGGCTATTTAATAAGCTCAGTTTTTCATCAAAGTCTTGTTTACCATGATCATTTTGATATTAACTGTATAGTCATAATATGACCACTAATTTGCACAATATATATTTCCTCCTTTTCAGATTAAGCTTCAGAACAACATATCATACCAAATGGCAGACATACATCGCTTAAAGGGTAAGGAGTCAAAAGAAAGGAAAAACATGCAGCAGTTAAACCTACTAATTCTGAGAGCAGCATAAAGAAAGTATACTGGTAGCAAAGTAGCAACTGGTGATGTGGATTTTTGGAGAATTGTGAATTGGAAAAGTTTCTGGTGCCCTAGAGATCTAATTTAGAAGGTTTATTTTACTTGTATTCGTAAGCAAAGCTTAAAATTTTGCAACTGTCAAGTTTTCCTAATATTCTTCCTCTTGACATGAGCTAGAGCCTTTCTTTAAAAAATAACATGCTGTGTTCGTTTATCTGGCACAGAAGGGCCATTGCCTCGCTTGCCATTATCCCTTTTCTGTTCCTGCCTCAAAGATGAGAGCACGAGTTCTGTTTTGCTACAAATTCTGCAAATGTACCCTCAAATGTCTCATAGACCTTAGATATGCAGCAGTGTTTTGGTTTTTAAAGGGAGAGTTGAAGTTATAGCATAGGCAAGTGACTTCTATCAGTTGTACAGCCAAGTGCTATAACATTAAAATAATTTAAAGTCCTCTGGTGGAGATCTTACATTGCTATAAGTCAAAGAATTGCTTTGTGTATGCAACAACACACCACTGTAGTATGGTCTCTAATATGGCTGATTACCGCTGGTAATCTTCTTACACTGCTTTGTCAGGTGAAGTTACAAAGTCATGTTCTCACAGAATGGAAGTAATGTGAAATAAATAACATTATTTCATACCCTTTCCAATACTGATATTTGTTCATGTATAAAGGGTGCTGGAGAGTAAATGGCAATGCTTTACAAAGATAGATGCACATGCAGACCCAAGTTAAATCCCCATACATCCATGATGTTGATTGGGTGATCTTGGACCCTAATCTACATTAAAGTGTTGTGAAGATAAAGGGGGAGGGGAAAGAAATATGTACACTCCTCTGAGGTTGAATGATGGGCAGGATGTCAATAAATAAGTGCTGTGGCTCCTTGGGCCCTAACATTATAGTTTGCAAGATGTAGTAGCTGTAAGAGTCTGCTTTACTAAAATACAAGCATAAGATACTAAAAATCGAATGTGGCATCACTGAGACCGTATTATGCCGCGGAGACTCCAGAAAGAAAACTAACACCTCTTTCACACACAAACACACACACACACATTTTCTTCTATTTTGTAATGAGGTTCCTAAACAGTTATATTTTAGGTTTCGTATCACTTGTCCAAGACATTAGCGTATACAGAATATTCTATTTTAGCAGTGGAAAAATAACAATTTCCCAATTTGTGAGGGTAAGTTGCATTTAAGTTATGAAGGCATTATTTTTCTAACCATCTTGACTTTTACACTTTGCCTTAGAACAACTCGCAGAGTTGCGTCAAGAATTTATTCGTCAAGAGGACCAGCTTCATGAATATAGGAACAACAATACACAACTTCTGAAAAGGTTGGAGTATGAAAGGTGAGCATAGTAATATATAAATCTGAACTGATGCCAATGTATTCTAATAATACAGAGTTCTGCAGTCTTTCCAGCTTAGCTGTGCCATGAACTTTCAGATTAAAGTGGAGTCCTGCTTTTGACATCAGCGTCCTATATGCAGAAGGAGTTAGAAGAAAAGCATATTTTAGGACAGCTGTGGTAGGGTAGTGCCCTTTCTGTCCTCACAGAAAAGGAGAATAGTGAAATTTCATGATTTTGACTTGCCTGCTAAAAGAAGCAAAAGAAATGGTGCTCAGAACCCATTAATCAAGGTATCCAAGGTAGAATTCCTGAGGGATGGCAATCGCTGCACCAAAAATGTATTAATTAAACTATAGCACCATCAGTCAACACAGTAGAGGGTGCCTCACAGTTTGCTGTTATGTAGAATGGAGGGAGAGCCAATTCCATGTTCCACTTCCTGACTCAGGCAAGGAATAAGCAAACACAATGGTTTGATAAGGAAAGGTCTGACAGGAGATTTCAATTGTTGTGGCACTTATTCATAGAATCATAGTTAGAAAGGACCCCAAGGGTCATCTAGTTCAACCCCCTGCAATGCAGGAATCTCAGCATGCAATCCCTCATCCAATTTGAAACCATACCAGTCCCTGCTTAGCTTTACAAATGTGCTAGCAATTTTATTGCCATTCATGTGTCCATAAGGAGAGTCACCTTAATTTAGAACTCAAGTCTTAGTAGTAGTTGCAACTCTTTTCTTTTCAAAGTGCATCCATAATATTGTGGTAGAGCATCTACTTTGTATGTAGAAGATATGAGCTTCAGTCCCTGGCATCTTCACTTAAAAGGATCTGTGGACTTCTGTCATCAACTCCAGGATTCTGTGATCTTGGGAAATATCCCTCTTGCCTCGGACTTTAGAGAAACACTACCAGCTGGTGTTGATGACTGATGCTATGCTAGATGGACCAAAAGACTGGATTCATACATTCAGTGCCTTGCAAGGAAAAGAGATACTGTTTTGTTCTAGAAACAAATAATATTTAGGCGGAGAGCATATAAAACATGTGCCAATCTTGGGACAAGTTATAAAATTTGTTACCTGTGTTGTACATTATCTGTTCTGCCAGTTTTCAGTGTGGACATCAGATCAAAGAACTGAGGATGCAGCATGAAGAAAATATGAGAAAGTTAGAGGACCAGGTTACACAAGACCAAAAGGTACATCATCTAAATGCTCAGTTGTTTAAGTCGGTGAAGGGCCATAGTTGAAGGGTAGAGAGAGCATCTTCCTTAGATGCAGGAGGTCCCAGGTTTAACCCCCAGCATCTCCAGGTAGTGCTGGGAATGTCCAAGAAGGTTTCTTCATATGTTCCTATCATTTTTTATGGACACTTCAGAATGGTTTGAAATACCATTTTCCTTTGGTAATTTCCTCTCTAGTTACTCATTAAGAGAAGAGTCAGGATCTAACCCAGGCGTAGGCCCTCGGCCCTCCAGATGTTTTGGGACTACAATTCCCATCATCCCTGACCTGTTAGCTAGGGATCATGGGAGTTGTAGGCCAAAAACATCTGGAGGGCTGAGTTTGCCTATGCCTGATCTAACCAGCTTTTGCTCCACTTGGGAATGGATAGAGGATTGCTTTGCATCCTAGCCTTTACTGCTTGCTGCATGATTGCAGCACCCTTATTGCCATGATAATAATGATAAGGAGGAGGAGGATAATAATAATAATAATAATAATAATACCTACCTGGGGTAGATCAGTTCTATCCATAAATTTGATGTTAGACTTTGTTATGAGAAAAGAACAAAACTTGGTTGAGATAGAAGTAGAAGTGTATTTCCATTGACAACAGACTGAATCATCCTAATGGAGTGACAAAGCACACAGGATGTCTAATTCAAATGTGAACAAATGTGTTTCATAGTTGGTTATTTACATTTTTGCAGCAGGCTGCACACAGAAGCCAGTCCAGTAAGGATATTGAGAGCAACCTGAGCAATAATCCAACAATATTGAAGACAACACAGCAATTGGATGAAAAGAATGTGATTAGGAATGAAACACCTTCCATCAACAATATCTCAGATGGCAAAGGTCTGTTTAGTACAATTGTGGGTACCACTATGTACCTCTTAAGTGTCTTGGGAGAAAACAGAGTACCTGGCTGGCTAGGAATTCCTCAGTCTTGAGGCACAGATCTGGTGCCATTTTTACCATTGGCCAGCGATGAAGTCTTGGAGAAAGTTGCCTGCCTTTGCAGCTAGCTCACTGAGGGAGATGTATTGCTTTTTGTTCAGCAACTATGATCTACTACCTCTAGTCCAGTCCCTGTAACAATTCTGAATCCACTTAGAACTTAAAAGTAAGGAGAGAAATTTCTTCTTGTCTTGACAGAGAAAATGAAACCAGGAGATGATGCAGGCATGCCTGGTATAGAAGAGAATGACGCTGCTAAAGCTGAAGATACACTCACTGGTTAGCAAAGCTATACATATTTTACTACTACTACTACTACTACTACTATTTCTAAGTAATCTAAAATCTATTATTTTTTATAATTCTGAAATACCCATTTCCTCCCTCAGCAGTTTGTGTGTTTTTTTAGATAGGTTACTGATTTCAACTCCAGAGAAAGGGCTAGCTATGTCAGATTTCAGTTTGTTGTCAAAGGTGACCAAGGTAGTTGAGGACTTGCCTGAAGGGGGGTGAAGTGCTATTGGCTAAAGCAGTTATCAGATGTGAAATAAAAAGACAGATGCTGCACCAGAATCTCTGGATTCCCTGTTGTCTTGATTCTTAGTATAAACTGGAAGAATTAGTTGCCACTGATTCTTGCTCATCAATTAGAAGTATAAATAGGGAGAGGGAGCTTTCTTCTTCTTTTTTTGCAACCCTGCAAAATTGCACTTAACTCTTCTCGGCATGTGAATGCTAGCAAATGCTGCCCTGACAAAACATTTCAAACTGGTGAAAACACAAACTTTTGTTATAGTATACTGGATTCTGGCCCTTACAGGAAAGCCCCTGCTTCTGTATAGCTTATCTTGAAAATAGAGAAGAGCTTCTGGCAACAACTGCATTTGTACTAATCTTGGTTCACTTGTCAGAAATCAGCCCTTTGCAGAGCATAAATTAATAATAATAATAATATTTATACCCCGCCCATCTGGCTAGGTTTCCGCAGCCACTCTGGGCGGCTTCCAACAGAACATATCAGTTCTCTTTTTGAACAGTACGCTCAGTGGTTGCCTTAGGATGTGCCATTGGTACTAGTAGATCAGTGAGTCATAGCGTGATTTTGTTTGTTTAGCTTTGAAGAAGCCACTTGTTTCAGCTTCTCAGAATGAACCTCAACCCAATGGAAATCTTCCAACAGAAAAGCCCCATGCTCCAAATCTGGCTCAAGGTAAGAAGTCCCTGGTGTATCTTTAAAACACGAGTAAATATTCTCCTTCAGTGAAGGGCGTTCTAAAGCAGGTTATCCTTCACTCTCTTATGGCGGAATGGTCACTAGTTCTTCCCCAGCCTGCTAAGAGTCAACGGGGAGGACCGCCGGCTCCCTCGGCCAATAAAGCGAGATGAGCGCCGCAACCCCAGAGTCGTCTGCAACTGGGCCTAATGGTCAGGAGTCCCTTTACCTTTAAGTTATACGTACAGTAGACTTGTTGAAATAAATGGTCTTAAGAGAAAAAAAGTTGTTCTCAGTCTGGCCTCTCCTTTAGTCTTTATGCAGAGCCAAGGTGAATGTGATCTAAAACTTATTTAGGAGTGTTTAAAACCACCACCTTCCTTCTCTGTTTCTCAAGTTTAGCAAAGACATTACAAAGCAGACATTATTTAGGAATTAGAGGCATGAAGGTATACATGTGGGCAGCTTTTATTTGTAAAGTGAGCAATCCCAGGGAACAGAGAGGCGATAATCACCAGAGAGTGGAAGCAAATACTGACAAGGTTAATTTAACTTGTAAAAGGGCTGAAGTTAATCCAGTTTGTTCCCAATGTGGGGCAGGGGCAATTTGATTTTTAAGGGGGGGGGCAATTCAAGAATGGGTTATTAACAGTGAATGGCCTTTTAGGCTTCCTCCACTTGAATAGGAGTTCACTTTTTGAATAATAAGAATTATATGTCCC
Organism: Podarcis melisellensis; assembly: GCF_964234715.1. NCBI lineage: Eukaryota > Metazoa > Chordata > Lepidosauria > Squamata > Lacertidae > Podarcis > Podarcis melisellensis. Next base: position 25,765,546 of record NC_138546.1, read on the forward strand.
GGGGGATGGGGGGTGTCAGGATTTTAAAGATACTTAGGTGGGGCATGGCCAAAAAAAGGTTGGAAACCAGTGCTGTCCCCACACCATGCATTAAATTAAAGAATGGACAAAGTGGTTTGAGTGACACAAGTGGTCACTAGACTTGGTAAGAAAGTAGCGTCCAGGCATGGAGAAAGCCTGATGCTTCCAATGATGTATTTGCAGCATTCCTCTTAAGCTTTTAAAAGAAGTGTGACCAAAGTATCAATAGCCGATAATGGATGATGCTCCTTCTTCCCCTTTCTCTGCCTTGACTACTGAGAAAATGAAAGCACAGGTGTCAGCAATGTTTGGAGAAAAATCCGTCATGAGGTTTAAAACACACACACACAAACAAAAATAATACCAGGGGATCCCTTGCCCTTCAAAAAGGACTTAATTCATAAGCTGCTTTTCCTTGTGCCTGAACAGTGCAAATAGTCAAAGTGCTTTAATTGTTTTTGTGCGCTTCCAGGTGTAAACAGTAACCAGGATGGAAATGCTGACATCATAAAGCAGATCCCACCAAATCCTCTTCAGCATTTGATTCCTGATCACGTCTTAGATAATCAGAAAGCTGAAAAAGAACATTTAAAAAAGGACAGAATCAGTGACTTCCAAAGAATGAAGCAAAGTAAGTTAATCAGACCCTTGCTCATAATTCTGACTCAGACCCTCACTCATAATTGAAGCAACACATTAAAACCGAAGTGTGGATTTTCTAGATGAGTTAATATTCAGGTAATGTTAATAACACCAGATCTTGTGGATGTGGGGAGCTTTAGCTGTGCCCTCTTCACTACCATTCTCACTTTCACTCAGTCTGAGCACTCTGGTAATTTTGAGGATGTGTTTGATCAATGGAAAATAATGAGACAATAGGTCACATTTCCATTGTGAGGCACTGTGAATATGAGCAGCTTTAGATAGGCACAACTTTCAGAATCAAGCTTGATTCCAGACTTTCTTTCCTTGAATTCTTGTGGCTTGTTATAAATAGGAACTTAGTGTGCTTAAAATGTTTCTTAGTTCCAAAAGTGTTGCCTACTTTTTTTGGCAATTTTGAGGGTTTAAGGTTCATTTTCACCATATTATGAAAACATCTAACTTCAATTATTTCATTGTGTTAAACCTAGAAATAGACTGTCTTAGGCTGCAAATCCTGTTACAGTTAGTGGAGCATATACTTCTGTTTGGGCAGGTATAAGACTGCACTGTTAAACAGTTTAATAAACTCATGGATCCCTTTATTTTCATAGTGCTTAACAATTTTGAATGGCTCAGAAACTGATAAATCCATGCAATGCAAGCTATATTCTAACGCTTTCCCTCAAGTTAGGAACTGCTTGCATCATTGAGGGTTTGCTTTAATATACGTCTTGGAAATTAAAAATAGCTGAGCTCTGATCTTGTAATGCAGAAAAGTGGAACTTTTCATGAGTATCTTCTGTAGCTTTAAGTGAAGCATGGTCAGTTTGCCTTGACATATTTATTTTAAAACTTCTGTATCCCGCCTTAAAGCCCAAGTTGGAAAACAAACGTGAGCCAATATTACAGAACCACTTCTGTAACAGAGTGAAAGATTACAAAGATTACCAAGTAGACTAGCCAGTCTTAAAATTACTGTCACAAGTGAGATCTGCAACAAAAATGTTGTCGCATGGCATGCGTCATTTCTGCCTCCAGGGCTTTCTATTTTTTCCTCCCTTCCTGAGGGTTTTTCAGTGATGTTTTTTGTCCTTCTACAAGCCTTTGGGTTTCCCCTCACTCTTATATGTGGATGGTGCCATTTTGCTTACATAAGGATCCAGAATGTTCCATAAAACTTCAAGAATAGGGGGAATGGTGCCCCAAACTCCCACAGCATAGTTGAAATGACAAACTGAATTGACTCGTCTTTGCCATGCTGCAGAACACCATTGAAGATAGTGCAAGGTAGGCTCCCTCATGAAGGTACATAGGTAATGAAGAAGGTGCTGTATGGCTAGAGTCAAATGTATGGTTAGAGTTAATGGGTCACACAACAGTATCATCACCAGCTCTTTGAAATGGTCCTGGAAATAAATTAAAACCTAGTGGAGCTGTTTCAGCAACCTAGTGGAGCTGTTTACACCTGATTGCTGTATCCTGGGCCAGTTGAATATATAGTATTTCAATATATAGTATTTGTTGCTCAGATTCTATTTGTTGAAGATTACAGTATTTATATAGTATTTCAATATATAGTATTTGTTGCTCAGATTCTATTTGTTGAAGATTACAGTTATGGCTGTCTGGTTTCTCCCAACATATTTGGTATGCGTATTCTCCCCCAAACCACACCATGGACATAGAATGTGAAACTGTATTGCTATGTAAGTGTCTCAAAGTAATGCCCGCCTATGCAACTTAGCAAGATTGTTGTGTTTGAAAGCAGCCTTGGGCTTATAATCTCTTTAGACAGATGCAAATAATTCAAGCGATTCCAGGAACTTTCCACTATATTGATTTCAATTTATTAAATGCTTCCTATAAAATATTTCTAAGCAATTTTAACTATTAAAAACAATAAAAAAGTGATTTTAATTTTTAGACATGGGAACTTCAGAGTTCTCCTGTGTGGCTGAATGGTAATTGAAGAATTTTTGAAAGAACTTTAAAATAACCACAACAAATGCTAGGGATATTGCCATAGACCAAGCCAGGGCTGAGGAACCGTATCCACGCTGAAGACCAGATCCTGATCTGTTCCCTCCATCTGCCGGTCATTTTGGCAGGTGGGTCATGTCAAATGACACCCAGTGATTCAAAGTTCAAGCCACAGGGTCATCTCCAACGCTAGTTATAGTCCCATAACTCTAAGAGATGAGCTTCTGCCTGCTGCCTTTCCAAGAGCAAGCAGGTGCTTATCATCGATCTTAGCATTGGGATGCTTAATGCTATGAGTAGAGATAAGAGATCACTCTTCTCCAATCCAAACATAGCACTTTGTAATCTTCGGCCAGATTCAGAGGCCTGGCGGGCCAAAGATTCTCCACTTTGTACCCCCAAGTACAAACATGTTTTATATGAGCATGAATTCCTCAGTGCACCTGTTGGCACATCTGGCTCTGAGCAGATTATCTGACAAGGAAGCATTTAAAATTTCTCAAATTACTTTTAAAATTGCTTCATAGTTTAGCTGTGGCTCTGGAAATGAACTCTTGAGCCTTCATTTTTTTCAGATCTGCAACGTTGGACAGGCATTTAGGAAATAAGTTGTAAATTATTTTCATTTTATGAAGCTTCTAATTGTTTGCTTCAGTCGTGCTTAGCTGTAATTTTTCAAGATATAGAAAACAGATGAAGCGTGACAGTGTAACTGGAGAACTCTCAATCTTTGAAGTCTTTACTTGCCACTTACTGTTCATTTCATATGGAAGATTTAAGCGAACTTTATTTGCTTGCAGCTTAGTCAACTCTCTGCTGTAGTCCGTATTTCCGACACTCAAGTGTGTGTGTGTTTATCTTAGCTGTTTAGCTCAAGTGTTCAGTTTGTAAATATTGTTATTGGAAAACACCAAAGGCCTATGCAAGTTTTCATCTTCTGGAAATGTCAGTAGCCTTCTTTTGCAGAATCTTACATGGCTGAAAGATAAACTTTGTGTTGGGCTCAGACCTTTGCCCAGAGCTACTCTTCCTCTGCTACTAGCATGACACTGAATCTTACTTTTTGCTCAGGCGTATAGTGTGAGATGTATTCTTTTCTTTGGTTTAATCTATATTTCACTGTGTAGAACTACTTTTCCATTTTTAAAAAGTTTCTAAAGCTTTGAAAAATTCAGATTAGAAAATAGTTACATTAAAGGCTATAGTATACAAACGATTATAAAGCTCAGATCTTGTCAAAGCAACCAAAATATTTTGGTAAAGTTTCATTAATACAAGATGCTCACTTATTCCAAAAAGGCAGTTGCCTTCTTTTGAGGCAAGTGTTTTGTGTCTTAGATATAAAACACTGGAGATTTTAAGGGGCTAGAGATTATAATGAAAGGTCATAAAATTTAGTGCTCTGAAGTTCCAGGCAGAAGGATTTTTTCTCAATTTATAGTGCTGCAAGGTTTATTTGCAACCACTTTTAAACACTTTTCTGAGTTCAGATTCCTTCCTGCTTCTCTTTACTCCGCTTTTTTCTCTCCCCCTCCCCTTCATCCTGGCCTCTGACTATAAATCCTTTGCCTACTTCACAGGCCGGTTCTTTGATGAGAATGAGTCCCCTGTTGATCCGCAACATGGCTCTAAACTGGCGGATTATAATGGGGATGATGGGAACGTGGGTGAGTATGAGGCAGACAAGCAGGCTGAGCTGGCCTACAATGAGGAAGAGGATGGTGATGGTGGTGAAGAAGACGTCCAAGGTGAGCTTGGGCCTTGTCTCCATCCCATTCATGTGATTCCCTCACTTGAGAACCATGCTGCAGTGGTGTAGAGTTCCACTATTTAGCTGCTTAGAAAGGTCCTGCTGTGAATAGACAGCTGAATTTTGACTGTGTCATCTTCTAGTAGTTCAGCTTGTGAAATAACTCTAGAACTTGAAGCAATTTCTAATTGGTAGTAAATATGGTTTTTTCCAGTAGTCTTGAATTTGTACCAGAGGGAGTCAAGGGTACTGTGGTGAAGCTGGTTCTTGCCTATGCAGGGCATGATAAAACCATTCTTGAAGGTGCTGCTACATTTTCCTCCTTATTCCCAAGGACTAACATGGTGGCTATCCTGGAATTAATTTGTGCGTCTAGCTATCAGGAAAGCATGCGGATCTGGCATAGGCCCAAAGCTGAATCTGTAGCCATCACTGTTGTGAATAACTATAGCTATCTGGAATGTTCTTATGCCTTACTAATATACATAATCGGTGGACCTCCATGGTGCATTTCTGTTGCTTCCAATACCTAAGGTATTCTCATGCATGCTCTCATCTTGCACTTGGCATATCCCTTGGTCTATACAGGCTCTTTTACCTGTTTGCTTCCATTGCTTGTGTGTATGGTGTGGTATCGCTTCCAAACCCTAAACTGCCTCTACCAACTTGAAGAACAAAGTAACACATAGTAAAAAAAATTTTGTACTGCAGAAGACTCTAGAAATCAGTAAGAAATAGCTTCCACAGTTCAGTTTTCCAAATCACATGAGGGCCCAAACTGGTATTCATGTTAACTAAACCCCTTTTCTCTCTTTACCCTGCCCTCCCGGAATACAGCAGTTTTTCCATTCATTTCAAGGGCTCTTGTGGAGACATCCTCTCATTAAATTATGAAATGTGAAATACAAATTTATTTTGCATCTTCCCAGGATAAGATGTTATCATTTTCCAAAGCTTCATTCTTGACACTGGGGTTCTAATCTTCTAGGGCAGTTGAAATTCTTTTAAATTGGCCTGCCTGCAAGTACCATAGAATTTTAAGAGGCTGTTTTTCTTTAGTTTGGAATGACGTGCTGCTGGCATTTCTTTAAAAATATACTTTCTTTCCTATCAGGGAAGTTGGTAGGTCCAGCACACATTAAGTGACAGAACAACTTCTATTAACTTACAATCACATTGTAAGCATAATTGTATGTGAGATTAATCTGTTGGGAGACCATAAGAGAAAATTATATTAGTAGTCTCTAAATACATTCCCATCTGAATCCCCTCATGTAAGTATTGGGTGATAATGAAGTTTAAAACAAACTAGGTGCTATCCTTCAAAACACTATATTTGTGTGCAGATTATATTGCAGCTCTTTTTATGCCTCTTGTACCTATGAACAGCATTCGTCCACAGCAGTTGATTGTGGGAGGGTTACTTCTGGTTGGATGGACTCTGCCTTTGTGTGCCTAGCAGCAGGGTTTTAGATTGGGTGTGCATGTGTAAGATGTCTTAAGGTAAAGCTACTGTTCAATTAATTCTAGTATTCTGTAAAAGTCTAGAGGGATATGGAGAACACCAGTTCAGAATCAGTACAGCTAAATAACTTACTCATCCTACCAAGCCAAAGCGGTGGGTAACCTGCAGGTTGGTTTGCTCACAAGCTCCAGTGAATCCTCCTTGGGATTGTGTTGTGTATAAAATGATACAGATACGATGGGAAAGAGCGAATAGGAAGGAAAACAGTGGTTCAAAGCAGAAAGTTTACAGAAATGCAGACCTCTAGAACAAAGGATGTTAAATAATTGTTTCTCTTAGTAAAGCATCTTACATACAAAAATTCTGGATATGCACACTTCACACACCCATAATTTATATGGAAAGGCAGTGAATCATTTGTTCTCAACACATGGTCCTGTGGGTTTCAGAGAACTTACTTAAAAAACTTAATGTTGGTTTGCCTCCTTTGATTCCAGATGATGAGGAAAGAGAGCTTCATATGGATCTTGCAGACTACGGAAAACCACACTTCAACGATGTACTTTAAATTCCAAATTACCTTTATCTGAGGGATTCTGCAAGAGGAAAAAAATCGCAACCGATTTTTCAGTATTCACAGTAAGAGACACTGAAAAGAATGACAGCAAAAAGTTAACAGTGGAAGGAAAAGGTAAAATGCTGTGTATATGTATATAGTTGTACTTATTTCGCAAATGAACAGAACCAGAGATGGTTTGTTCTTTTAGGAGATGCTTAATAACCTGAAACTACGCAAAGTTGGGTGCACCTGGCTCTTTATTGGACTGGGCAGTAAGACTGTTCCTTACCTGTAACCTTTGAAATAATAGCTAACATTGCAAAATAACTTAGGTCAACATGTTTCTGAAACTAAGCCACTTTGTAAACTGGAGAACTTTGTACAGTTTGTATCTTATATATGAATTACTTCATTGCAGGAATAACTGTACAGATGGGACACTCTTTGATACCACAATGTATTTAACCCATGCAAGCAAATTATTCATTTCTCTTACTGTTGTGACTTGCATTTTAGAGACTACATTTCATTTTGAGAAAGTTGACTGAAAATGTGTTTGTGTTTTATGAAAGAACTTTCCTTACTATAACTAAGGAAGGTCTGTGTGATACATACTACATTAATTCTATATGAGACAATATTGTTAACTCTAGGAGAGTGACTAAAGTTATCCATAGTAAAAATGCAGCAACAGTGTAGTAATTTTATAGGATAATTACCAGAGTTTAAATCTGCAAAACCTACAACCAGTATTTCCAACACATAAAAGCTATAAATATTTTATTTGCCTTTGTTTTTACAGCAGTGATTTCAATCTTATGCAATAATAGCCGAATGTAATGGAGAGTGGCTAAAAGTGCAATCTCATCAGTTTCTTCATTCATTCCTGTCTGAACCTCTGATGTGTTTCAGAATTGGAGTCATGCTCAGTTTGTTTCAACTTCAGTGCTGTAGTATGGATTACTCAAAACGCTGGGCATGTTCTATGTTCTTGCGGTTTTGTACTGTGTTTTTGTGTAAGAGGTCTTACTTTGTTTTTTTGTTTTGATGTTTAAGCACTTTCTGAAGTTCACAGAAATGGTTATGCCCATCTATATTCTAAGCAACAAGTTATTAACCCTAGTTATCAACAAGGGCTACTGTGAATAAAGAATTTAGGTCCTATGACAGGGTTGATTGTACTTCATGATTTCTGCTGTACTCAGGTTATTGGTCTCTTTGGTAAGTTAAAGTTAATTTGCAGTAATTTAATTAACAATTTGCATTGAATAAAAAGGAGAGATCTGTTTAAGACTTCCCTTAGAACAGTGTTTATTTCTGACAACAAATATGGAAGTTTGTGCTTGGGCACTTCTCAAGCACACAAACCTGGACACATGAGTGGTGACTGTTCGTCTTAGTTTTATTTTGAAGCTGTAAAACTTACAAGGCTGAACTTGCCTTAGAGGTAGTTTCTCTCCCCCTCTCCCTGCCACCATTCCTAACACCTCTTTCTCCATAAGTCTTCAGTGTTGTACTTTGTGAATTGACCAAAATGTGTCTGCCCTAAATTAGGTGTAATTTTATTAGGATTTTGCTGTTGAAATCCAAAATTTAATAGGTTCTAATAAAACTTAATGCAGTTTAGTGCTTGTCTTTGTGTCCTTTCAACCACCCAGTGAAGGAGGGCAGTGTGTTCCAGGGATGTGCTGCTCTCCATTCTATGAACCTGGTCAGCCTCACAAGCTGTCCATGGGTGAATTTTTATGATGCACTCAAGGCATAAGTCATGCTTCTGACCTTTTGTCATAAAAGACTGCCTTCCCCAACATGGTGCCTCTAGAAGGTTTGTATTTCAATTTCTATAAGCTCTAGTCAGCCAGAGGCTGAAAGTTGTAGTCCAGAACAGCTGGAGAGCACCAGGTTTGGGAAGGTTGGTATAAGTGCTGGTTCCTGAAAAGGGGGAACTGAGGCAGACAGACAAAAATCTGTATCTCAACAGAGATTGATTTCAGCTTTAAGACCCATACTAATTAACACATTATTTGGTAGTCTCATGTTTAAAGAACATCAGTTCTGGGGTTCAGTTTGATTGCAATAAATCCCAAGTAATGCTGCTTCACACAAAGAATTTCACTATGCAAAGTACTTAGGTGTAGGAAAATTATAATACAGCAAAATGCACACTTGTGCAAGTGCATCGAGACTAAAGGCACTGTGCTCCTCCTGTGGTCCATCTGTTGCTACCATTGGCATGCTACCTGGGCCTAAGCCATTGTTTGGTTTAGCATTATCTCTGAACCTGGGCTATTGGTTTTTCTGGAGTAAGAGAAACCCCAAGCCCAGGTTTGAACATCAATCTTTGTCAAACCCATGATTCAGTCCTGGGTAGCACAACAGCAATATTTGCTCCAAAAATCTACTCTTCTTGCTAAACTGTGCTTCAGCTTGTAGACATGCAGTCTTAACATTTATTTAGAGTACTTGCTTTCCAGTTTACAGTTCAGAGCGCCTCTTAAAGCCATTTATTAAAAAATTCTCAAAATTAAAGTCACACTGTAATCTAGACAGGATGGCACGGTACTTGTGTGAAACAGATTATTCAGCCCTTGTCCTTCTCTGGTGTCTGAGCAAGCAGCAGCTCCTTCCAAAGTATTTTTAGGCAAAGGTGGGGCTGAGCAGCTAGGTCTTACTCAGCCCATGTTGGAAGCAGTCTTCCCTTGCTAGCAGGTGGCAGTTGCCAGGAAACAGCTCCTTTTGAGGCAAGGCAAGGGGGCTATACAGCTATATGTTGCTCAGGCTCTGACAAAAGTAGTCTTCCCTTGCTGGCAGTTGCCAGGCAACAATTGTGTAAAGCAGCCTGTCAGGGAAGAAGTAGAGAAACTGCATGTTGTTCCAGAAAACTGAGCTTTCTTCAGCAATTGCAAACTATTGGGACGAGGGGAGGGAGATCATATAAAGCAGACATGGACCAAACTGACAGTCTTGCTACAGCAATGCAACTGAGCTTGTACAAGGTAAGCACAAATCTAACTCTTCTCCTGTACATGTTTCTTGGTCTTTAAATTAATGGGCAGGAAAACAGCCACCCTCACACTGCTAATTTGAATCTGCACTGGACGTACATAAAAGGTGTTAAATTGTCATAACTGCCTCTGTCCTATAGGCATCCTTTTCTTAAAGCAACATGTTTGCTGCCTGTGGTGCAATTTGAGTATCTAAACAGCACATGCTTGCTGTACACAATTCCATGCATGCGAGATTGAAGAGGGAAGGGTTTGTGTAAAAATAAATATTTGAAAGCATCCACTTGTATTTCCTTCCAAACAAGCAATCTAAAAGCTGCAAGCTTGTGTTGGGGCTGTTTTCCAAAATGAGTGGTTTACACATCCACCAACTTATGTGTGATGCCATTACCATGGAAACACGTACCAGCTTGACACAAATAATGCTGCACCATTTGAGGTGCTTCCAATCCAACTGTGGCTTGCCTTAAGAGCCACATCTTGATTTGAAACCTGCAGCCCTAATATGCTAGAATAAAAAGTTAAAAAAGCATTTTGCTTTCTGCAGCGATCAAAAAGCTTTGTCGTAAAGCACCTGGTAATAAGCATACCAAATCAAATTCTTAATGTCTGCTTTATAAATAGCAATGGCATTGCCCTATGCAATGATATGTTTTAAACAGGGTAATCTCAGAAAGCAACTCACCCAGCCAACTTGAAAGCTTTGCATAATTTTGGATTAGGTTCTTTTATGCAGAGTGGAAATGTTTTGAGTGCTAAGCCAGGACACATTGTTGCTCTAGGCAATCCAGACGTTGTGCCCCATAATCCACTATAAATTTGGATTTTATCATCTGGTTATGGCCTACTGCTTTTATCATTTTACTTATTTTAAGTCTGAAGTAGAGGATACCAGGGGAGTTTTATGCTGAAGGGCATCTTATAAGCTGTTTGTTGTATAAATAAATATTGTTTCAAATGGCCCATAAACATATAATTTATTGAACAGCAGAATGCATGTTATGAAATCCATGGACCAGGCCTATAGATGCTCTAATATGCACCCTCTTCTACACTTTTACGGTTGAAACAAGGCATGATAAGGCTTGTGGAAAGTCTGGGCAGCAGCAGCTTGGGTGGTTTCTTCAATCTCATTCTTCCAAAAACCACAAAGCAGATCCCAACATGACAGCTTCCCTGCGTCCCGGTTTATAAACATAACCAATTTTCTCTCACAAACAGCTTTTCTGAACAATCCAAACCCCGAGAAGCGTGCCAAAGCGTAGCCTCCAGGCACAGCAATCAGCAATGCCACCCTCACCCCCATCAAATCTTCTCACATCTGCCAGGCCTTTAAGCTCAATTTGATGGTCTTATCTTCAAAGGTGCGGTCTCCCTCTCTCTGCCAACAGTACAAGAATTATGATGTAGAAGTTGGTTAATAGTTCACAGTTCCTTATTTGCACAGAAGTTTGAAACAGCTGAAGCAGAAAACTTAAAAGGTTTGGTCTATCCTTATCATGACTGACAGACTCTCTTTCGATAACATCATTGTTCTCCAATTCAAACTGTTGTCTTGGTGCAACCCTTGTATAGAGCAGTGTTTCCCAACCTTGTGCCTCCAGCTGTTTTTGAACTACAACTCCCATCATCCCTGACTAGCAAGACCAGTGGCAAGGGATGATGGGAATTATAGTCCAAAAACAGCTGGAGGCACAAGGTTGGGAAACACTGGTATAGAGGCACAGTGACCCCAAATGACAATAAATAATAAGGAAATACACCATAATAAGCTTTGACCTACGCCAAATCGTACATCCAAATCTCAAGAGGAGTGTTGTCTATAAAAAGTATATCTAGCTCAATGTCTCTTCAGCATAGTGCAAGGTCAAATGTGACCCACCACCAATGTATATAGAAAAGAATAAGGAACTGGGCATGTACACCGCAAAAACAAGATTTAGGCCACACCTCCAGTAAAGTATTTATAAAAGGCATTTAATTATGCCTAATTCAATGCTTACTGGGCATAGTGCAGTGCTGAATGCAACAACCCTATGCCAATAATAGCCACAATATGTACTTTGGCCCACCACATCCACAGCATCAGGATAGTGTCCTTTATGAAATGGTACTGAATTGGATTAGGGAGCCAAAATATGTTCCCCCCAAAAAAGAAGGAGCTAAGACTGCACACTCTAAAATAACCTTTGGTCTACCACCAATCATACACCCATGCATCCAGCATTTGGATAGCATTGAATCACATTCACCCCAATGCATTTCTTAGGCACAGACATTTTCAAGTGCTAGTACCCTCCTCACTCAAGACAACCCGTTCCTTTTTTCTGCTATTGATGGTGCCCAGCACATTTGAGCTTTTATAGGCATCAAGCTGCCACTTCTGACAGTTTGCTGCACCCAAATGCTGTTCTGGGCAGGACATAGTTAAATGCCTTTCCACATACCTGGAGGTGTGGAATTTAAGATTTGGGGTGTGCATTGCCCAAATTATTTTTTTGTTATTGCCATTGGAGGTCTTCACCCACTTGGTAGTATTCAGCAAACAGAGCAATTTTGATGGAGAAAACTATTGGGACTCTTGGAGGCGATAGCCTGTCACTCATGGAGATATACAATACATGACAGACAAAAGCTTATTCTGAGGTTCAGGGCCAGATAAACTTTAGTTCTCTTTTTTAAAAAAAGTTTTCTGCTTGAAGTGTGCTTTGAACTTTAATGCAAGTAAGGAACTCGTAACCAGCAACCAACTTAAGCACTATACAAATATTGAATTATAATAAAAAATGTCAAGTATTCAGGGATTCACTAAACTGAATGCTTTCTGTCATTATGTGACTGGTAAAGCTATAAAAGATCAGCCAGAGAGTTCTTCCCCTGATTATATTGTTGTGATTATGTTTTAACTAACAGTCAGATATTTTGTTGGACGGGTGGCTGCTCATTATCAAGTGAGCAACTGACACTATGCTTTGGGGATAAAATCAGTCAAAATCTTGATATACATGATTTTGGCTATGATGGTGATTTTCTGTGGACTAGACTGAAAAGTAAAATGGATGGACTTTCACAAGATGTATTTGGCCACTGTTAGCTTGGAGGCCTTGCAACTCTGCTACTGTACCTTGAAAACAGATAGCACCTTGCTGAGCAGACACATAGAGATGTAACAAAGGACTCACCTCAATGTGAAATCACAATGCAGGATACCTTTGCACTTCATAAGGAGGACAAACAAAATGTGTGTGTGGAAAAAACAAAAAGGCCTGTTTCCCCAGGAATACATTGTTTTAGGCAGTTTAACTGAAGAAGCCCCTTCAAAGGTTTCAGGAAGGCCACTGGGAGGTCAGCGCTTTGATTCTGTGGTATACAAGTCCATCTCAATCCGCTAGGTGGCAGAGCCAGAAGCAGCATCCTTTGGGAAGGTGAAACACAGGAAAGTCCACTTAAGCACCTTGTTTATGGATATCACTTAGTCACCTTTCCATGAATGGGGGAAAAATACTCAAGGCATTAAGTACTACCAAATGTAACGGGATTAGCAGTAGCCTCTAAGGCAGATTATACATTTTAAAAGTGACATAAAATTAATTAGTTGCAGGGATTGTGACTTCTGCAACCGTTATGCAAAAATCCATCAAATATTTTTGTGGGCCGTTCTCTCTTTTAAACATTTCCTTGCCTTGGAGCTGCAGTACCTATGAAGTTGTGCTGCTGGAAAAACAACAGCCTTACCTGCCAACTACACCTGTTGGATTTGCTCTATGCCGCCTTGTCCAAACGCCCTAGGCAGCGAACAGGATCTCGCTGCCGATGGACCTGTTTCTTGCTGATCTTTTCTGTAGCTGCTCGTCTTCGAAATCAACGCAATCATTCCTCATTCTCCGACGGGCGGGAAAATTTAAACACGCACACACGAAGAAACTGCTTCAGCAAGTCCGAAAAAAAGGGGAAATCCTCCCCGCCGCCCCCTTCAGTCCTTTCGAAGCGCGTCCAAAGGGGCGAGCGGCCCCTACGGTAGCTGTGGCCCGCGGGTCCAGAGTGTGTCCAGGGACGTGCCTTTGCGGTCCCTGTCCTGGCGCCGGCTGCCTCCCCCGGCCGAGGTGGTCCTGCTGCCTCTCGCTCGCCAGTCCATCGGCGCTGGGCGGCCTCCCACAGACAGCAAAAGCAGCCGCTCCCTCCCTGGAGGCGAGGCTTGTGCGAGTGGAGGAAGTTCGCCCGAGCATGTGCAGAGTGCCTTGGCGGCGGCGGCGACCAGAATGCATTTCTCTGGGAGACGCAGGACCCCACCAGCGCGAGCTGCCTGAGGGCGCCTTCTTCCCCTTCTCCTCAGCCGGCTGCTCTCCTCCCTTTTCCCTCTTCCTCTCACAGCCGGAGAACCGATTCCCCTCAGGAACCGCTCCTCCCGCCCGCGGAGCTAGCCTGGCGTGCGCGCGCGGAGTGCGCCTGCGCAGTAACTGCGACGGCCCAGGCAGGCAAGCAAGGCGCCTCCTCCCTCTCTCCGTCGCTCTCTCGCTGCTGCCCCCTCCTTCCTCCTCCTCCTCCCGTCATCATCCGGGTCCTTCCGTGCGGTGCAGCAGGTCGGTAGGCGGGAAATGGCGACTGGCCGCTGCCGGGGCTGCTGAGCGGCTACGGAGCCCCCGGCGGCGGCGGCGGTGCTGCTTCGTGCGACCAAGGTGGCGGGGGGCCCGGCCCTGCCGCCGGGGTAGCCGGACACCTGACGGACAGCAGAGACGACCAAGGCGACGACCAAGGCGGCGGGAGAAGTGAGGGACGTCCCCCTTCGCCACAGCCGCCGCCTCCTCACCCCCTCATCTCTCTCAGCGCCTCACAGGTAACCGCCGCCGCGACGCCGCCCTGGGCGACTTCTGAGGGGACAGGGAAGGCAGCGGGAGGAGGCGGGGAGCGCAGCGGGCCCCTCAGCTGCCGCCGCGGGGGAAGGGAGAGAGGAAGGAGGGGTCTCCGGGCTCGCCCCCCTCCCTGGTCGGGCCTAGGCCGGAGGGGAGGGGCGAGGGGGGTCCTTCGCGCCCGAGTGACTCACGAGGCGAGCGCGGGAGGGGGGCGGGCGAGTGAGTAAACGAGCGAGCGGGAGCTTCTCTCTCCCTCTCCGCGCTCGCCTTCCCGCCCGCGCTGCTCCTCCTCCGGGGTGGGCTCTCTCTCTCTCTCTCTCTCTCTCTCTCTCTCTCTCTCTCTCTCTCTCTCTGTATCTACTCGCGAGTTGGATTTGTTTTGGGGGCGCCGCAGAAGGAGGAGCAGCAGCACCCGAACGAGGCGCTTGCGTCCTCTCTCTGCCTGCCTGCATGCTTGCGAGTGGGACTGGCGCTGAGAGCTCCACTCGCGCACGCCTCCTGCTTGTGGTCAGGCCCTAGACGAGTGTGTTGGAGTGGGGCGGGAGAGAGAGGGAGATTGCCCCAGAGCATGTGCAAAGCCTCAACAAGAGCAGGCAGGCAAGCAGACTGGATCCTTAGGCGTTGTTGGACTCTTGTGTTGGATGAAGGTTGGAAGGCCCTGGGGCTAGATGCCCCAGGCACCCCCCACCCCGATGGTAACACTGGCCTTCTTGCCTGGGATTTGTGGCTGGGGATTAGCCATTGAACACACCTGCGAAGCCTGCTTGTCATGCAAAATGTCCCAGGTTCAGTTCCCAGTCACATCTCAGGTGGGATTGGGATGGTCTCTTGCATGCCAACCTGGAGAGACACTGCTCCCTGTCTGTGTGGGCAGGTGGTCCAGTGGTATGACTTGGTATCAAACAGCTTCCTATGCTCTGTGCCTAAGCACTTGATACGCAACCAGGTGTGGGACTTGTCATGCTGAGGAGTGTATTGTGGATCTGCTGCTTAATATGGAAGGTATATTAATATATGCATTTTGGGCTCCTTTTAAAAAAAGAGCTCCAGGCAACATTTATAATTTTAGCTTCTCAACAGCCCTGTGAGGAGGGTTAAGTTGAGACAGGGTAACTGGCCCAAGGTCACCCAAGGAGCTTCACTGAGTGGTGGAATTGAACCTGGGTCTCCCCACTCAGAATCTGACATAACATTTTTGTGAGTCATTTGGAATTTATTCAGGCATGGGAAGCTCCTTTAAGCCATGTATTATACTCCTGGTCTGTGGTTGCCCTTCATCTCTCTAATTGTTTATTAGGAATGTCCAATGTGGGGCTACCCAGTGTTCCTTTTTAATGTATTTGTTGAGACTGGGGAGAAGTTATTGTCTTGGCCATAGAATTAAGCTCAAATCCTTAGGGACTTGTGGCATGTTCTAAGCTAAGGGGCCATACCTCTGCTGGGGTAGGACAAATTTTGACTGCTCACAATGGCACTGAAGAATGTGCCCAGGCAACCAAGTACCTGCCAGTGATGCTTTGGATGTGGCTTTGTCTGCCAAACGCATACCAAGGATAAAGCAATTTGGGGTCCTTTGATAGGAAAAGTGAGACAATATTTCATTGAACTCAAGTAGCTAAGCTATTATTATGGAGATAAAGAGTATTCACAGCAATCAGTACAACAATATATGGTTTATGGGGACTGGGAGTCAAGTGGTATGTTTTACTCATCCATCAGCGGCATCAAAATAGTAGGAATTATCAGATTGTGTTGCTGAACAAATGTATACAACTCTGCACTGAGGCTGCCTGTTGCTCTCAGTATTTGGGCAATTAAATCTGAATGAATGTAGTTACCTGTTTGGCATCAGCAGTGCTTCACCTGCCCATGGCTTGTGGTGGAAATAGTATCAAAGCACAGTGCTTGAATGTGTCTGCTGAATTCTAAACTAATAATACTCCCAAGTGCCGAGTTTCTAATACGGGAGTTTACAACTCCAACTTTGTTTATGGATTCACTTTCTTATTATTGCTATTTATATAACACTGTCAGTGCCTGTGGTGCTTTAGGGAGACATGCCCTGAGGAGCTTACAATCTAAAATTTGATACATTGAGAGCAGGGGAAGGACAGGTGAGATAAACGGGGAAGGAATAAGTGGTTGTTGCAATGGCTTAAGCTTGGTTGCAGGTTTAATTGCAGCCGGGCAACCTGGTGTTTTCCAGAAGTTTTGTACCACAGCTCCCTTTTTTTGTTATAGTCCAAAACAACCAGAAGGGCACCCAGTTGGTGAAGAACACTATAGGACATAGGAACAAGGGAGCCAAGTCAAAGGCCTCATGAAAAATAAATCTTTGAGAAATTTGAAGAAAGTGGCATCTCTTGTTGATATATGAGTACATCACTAGTTTGACTCCTGTTTTCCCTAGAAGGTGGTGAGCATTAATTACTGCTAGCTTGTATTGAACAAAAATAGTAATATTTCTTTCCAATCTATTACAAAGGGCTGGTGCTGCAAAGGTTAATTATTAGTGTAAACAAAGGGCTTTGAATGGAAAATGGCCCACAGAAATGAAACTGTAAGTTACTGGTTTAATTTAATGGTAGCCCTGTGAAGTATGATAGTTGTATCTCATCTGCACATGAAAGAATGGAGGTACCGAACACCTGTGATGCTTTAATAAATGTTGTACATGGGTGACAGAAGAATGAACACCCTTGAGTGCTACTTTTCCTGTCTGTAATAAAGCATTGTCTAAATAGAAAACAAACTTCATTTCAGTGAAATGGGCATATTCTTTCTTCTCCTGAGCTTCCACTTTTGCATCAGAAAATTACTTTTTGGGGGCTTTTCAGATTTTCAAATTAGTTTTGGGGGCTTTTCAGATTTTGGCTAGGTTTATTAGTCAGCCACAATTTGTAGTCCCTGGTCAACCAAATTTGCTGTGCATCCCAAAAGGGTGTGTGTGTGAGAAAGAGGTGAGTGTGAGTGTGGGTAGTCATTGGAATGTGTAGCAGTTGTTGGAGCCCCTTGTGTGGCATCTGCCTACTGTAAAGCTCTTCCTCCTGCTCCAACAATTAAAGATAGGGAAATGGCAAGGATCTAGTCCCGTCTTGGGGTGGAGATGGGAAGTTAGGTAGGGTCAAATGTTGGGTGAGGGCAGAACAAGGGGCGTGAGAAGAATAGAGCCATAAGGTTTTCCGAGGATGAGGGAATAGGTGTGGGCAAATTGGGGAATGGTCAGTGTTTGAAACTCCCATTGTTCTAGGCGCATTTGCGACAGGGAATTTCATTAGTGCAAGCAGTTTCTGAGCTCTGGGCGCAGTACTGTGCCTAAGATTTCAGATTTAAACTGCAGAGTGGAAGGAAAGGATGACATTTTTCTGCCTCCCCACTTCCAGCTACTCTCTGAAGACTGGAGAAGAGACCCTCTTAAGAATATTAGGGGGTGGGCAGGGGAAGGACTAGATCATGTAAAAAATGAACATAATATTTATTCTTTTTCAGCTTTATATTCTTGTTATAAAAAAGTACACTAGACATTCTGTTGTTGCACCCATAACCTAGGTTTAAGGTGCCATTTAGCTTAAGGTTACCAGATGTCCTGGTTTCCTGGGGACAGTCCCCAGATTTACAAATCAGTCCCCTGACAAAATCCATATATTTAGTGAGAAGTTGAAAAGTGTCCCTGGATTCATTGAAAAAAAGTCTGGTAACCTTATTTTGGCTCCTAGCTTTCAAATCTCAGTTTCTAACACTAGAAATGGCCTTATACTAGAGCAGATCATTTGCCCATCTAGCCCATTATTAGTTGCTTTGATTGACAGTGGCTGTCCAGGATCACAGGCAGAGTCCTTTCTCTATCATTTGATGTGGTCCTTTTAACAGGAGATACAGTTATACCTCTTCTTGCAAACGCTTCATGTTGCATTTTTTCGGGTTAAGAATGCGGCAAACCCAGAAGTGCTCACTTCCGGGTTTCTCTGCATGCGCAGAAACGTTCTGCGCAGAAGCTCTCTATCGCGCTTCACACATGTGCAGAAGCGCCGCTCTGGTTACGGAATTTTTGGGGTGCAAACGGCACCCCAGAACGGATCATGTCCTCAACCAGAGGTACCACTGTACAGTGGTATGTCAGGTTAAGAACTTAATTCGTTCTGCAGGTCCGTTCTTAACCTGAAGCTGTTCTTAACCTGAGGTACCACTTTAGCTAATGGGATCTCCCACTGCCGCTGCGTCGCCGCCGCGTGATTTCTGTTCTCATCCTGAAGTAAAGTTCTTAGCCCGAGGTACTATTTCTGCGTTAGCGGAGTCTTCAACCTGAAGCGTCTGTAACCCGAGGTACCACTGTACTAGCGATTGACCCTGGGACCTTTTGCAAACAAAGCAGGAGCACTGCTCCTTGAGCTGTAGCTCCTCCCCTGAAGTAAAGCAGGAGGTGAGCTGGGGCCCTTTCCAGAGGGCATGGGGCATATGTCCCCTGCAAACTGGCAGCTGGATGGTTAGTGATGCTACTTCCTTGTTTGCTTCCACATGGTGTCTTGTTTCCTAGCTGAGCACATTCTCTGGGACATGCAGGATTTGTTTGTTTTGTTAATAAGAGTTTGTAAGCCACCTTTCTGTATTTGACGCCCAGGGCAGCTAACAGCCACCCTGATGTATCTTGCCTGCCTGCTTAATTGGTTTTAGTGGGTCTACTCTGAGTAGAACCCCTATGTGGCATCATTGCTCTGATACATCCCATTTTATTGCCATTATTTAGTGGTGAGTGGTTTCTCCTTGCAGGTGGAGTGTGGTTCTGGTTTATGAAATTCTTTGCTGCTCCAATGTTTTTCAAATTTTGTGAATCCCCACCTCATTGGGTTGCATCCACTCAACAAATCTTTCCTCTTCTTCACATAGCATCTCATTGCCAACCTGAGCCTATTGGAGTCAGGGACTCCATTCCCCAGCCTCTCCCTGCCAGATTCCATTTAGGATACAATGAGGCTTCACTGATAAATCTACTGCATTACAGTTTCAAACGTCTTATTCCACATCCCAATTTGAGAGAGACCGTTTCCCTTTTCCTGTAGAAGCCTGGTAATGTATTTGTCTTGTCCTGGTATTTTAGTTGTGGGTTTTGAAAACCAGGAGCAGCTTCAGTTTTTTCAATTCAAATCTTGTACATGAAAAGAGAAATGATACTGGGTATGTACTGCTTGCAAATATATTGAAACAAAGTTGTCATTCCTCAGAGTAACACTTGTGGTGCCAAAGTTTATAATTGGCAGGGCAGGTGTGATATATTTTCAATCTACTGTACCTGCAATAGTTTGCATTTTACTGGTTTTCAGTGGTAGACCATGAGGAAGCTTCTTTCTCACCTATTTAATGACTTTAAGGTGTTTGCACACCAGGACTAAGTAATTTATAGGAAAGGATATTTCTACATTGCTAAATAGACATTAAACCTTATGTGAAGTATGTGGAAGATCCTTCAGAATGGTCAGTGTGTGCATGCACAGTGAATTCATTGGATGATTGAAACAGAGACATTGTTTCTGTTTCAAGAATATGCAGACTTGTTTGAAATGTGCATACAACATTAATCGGTAAACAGTATAAATTTGTTGTTGGATATATGTAAACAAACTTTCCTGGCCTCATATTTGGCTTGTCGTTTTCAGCAGTTCCATGACACTTCAGTCTTCCAAATGTTAGTCTCCTCTGGAGCAGGTCTGGAAAAATATCTCAACAACCCAGAAACCTGAACAAAGTATTCAAGAAGGGCCATCAGAGTTTGCAGCATGAAATCCTTTGATACCTAGGTGTCCAGGCACCCTGGAAATTTCCAGACCCATTTCTGTGAGTGGCTTTTCTCAAACAGCATGTGACCTAATTGAATGGATATATATATATGTAGGGAAGGAAATAAAAATACAGTCCCAAACGAATAGTCTTGCATTGTCATTATTATTGAGTGGCTCTCTCAAATTTAGTATAGCTTACGGTAACATTTTGGGTGAGCTTTCTTCATGTTTGGTGAAGAAATACAAACTCTGAAAATGAGGAAATAAGTTTCAAATTACGGTTGTTAAGTCTGACCTATGCATGAGATTACAAAGTTGTTCTTCCAGATTTATGGCTTTGTGACTGATCCCTTTTCTTTTCTTTTCTTTTCTCTTCTCTCCCCCCGCCCCCCCCCATGTTGCTCCTTATTGCTATTCACTGACTTTGAACTTCATGTTTGTGCCTATGGTAGGGATAAACAGTTTTGTTCTTTTACCCAGGCTGTCTCAGGCTGCCCTCTCAATATGCACATCAGTTTCTCATCCCAGTGCATTAACTAAGAAACTAGCAAAAGGAAGTAAGGTGTGTAAGAATGAAAATTTTGATAGAGCTTTCCATGAAGTTAATGTGGAAAGGAGGGATTAAAAATCATTTTGCCATGTCTTCCTGTATCATGAATGGATAAGGTGCATTAGGTGGTGCCTGCCAAGTCCTCTATTTACACTTACATTAGGAATGAGGAAATCAAAGAGCTCTTTGCCTGTGCTCTAGCTTGGGTGAAGTCAATGTTACTGTCCTTTCAGCCTTTCCCTCTGGTAAAAAATGATAAAAAAATATTTGCCAGAGACTACAGAGCATCTCTCAACCAGACTTCTGAAGTCAGTCCATTTGGATAGTATTGGCTTTCATAAGATGTTTCCTCTTAGGGTCTAGGAGAATCTACTAAGTTTGTTTCATTTGGGGGCAATGGTGTTTTATTCTTTAAATATATTTAAATGCTGTTTGGGGGCACCACATAGGACCCCCAAGGAAGCTCACAAAAAATAATAAAATTACAATCCAAAAATAAAATAATCAGTTTAAACAAACACCAGAAAACCAAAATAGCATCTTGATAAACCATTACTTTGGAGATTGGATAACATCAAACATATGTCTGAACACAACAAAACTGAGAAAGTGGTAGTGGGGGTGGCAGCACTGAACTGGCTTCCCAAGGGTGACATCACCAAGTAGGCCTTGTCCTTCATACTCACCAGATATATCTTATATATACAACAAGTTCCACAATTTTGGTGGTTTCCTCAACAACTTTTGGGGTGTTCTGGTTTTTACTTTTTGAAATATGGCAACCCTAATATAGGGGTTTAAAGGTAACCAAGTTTGGGCTTGGAATTGCATTCGGAGCACTGTGGATTGAAGTAGCAACAGAGTTGCATGCTCCAAGTAATGGACCCCTGTCAACAGCAGGATGAAACATTTTGAGTCAACTGTAATGACAAGACATAAAATTAAAATGGCAGTCCTGTGTACAGCACATTGCAGCAGTCCGACCTTGATGTATGATATCTTGTGTGATCAGCTATATGGAACAGAGTGATATGAGTGTCATGATCGCTGTATTGCAATTAATTATCAGTTATGTAGCAATATATTCTACTTCTGAATTGCTAATATAAATGCTGTTGTAGATTTAAATGGGGAAGCAATTTAGTAAAAATACTTATTTTAATTACAATGGTGCCTCGGGTTACATACGCTTCAGGTTACAGACTCCGCTAACCCAGAAATATTGCTTCAGGTTAAGAACTTTGCTTCAGGATAAGAACAGAAATCATGCTCCGGCGGCACGGCAGCAGCAGGAGGCCCCATTAGCTAAAGTGGTGCTTCAGGTTAAGAACAGTTTCAGGTTAAGTACGGACCTCCAGAACGAATTAAGTGCTTAACCCGAGGTACCACTGTAGTAATATATCATGCATTTAATCCAAATTGAACCTTTAGGATCATAGCAAGATAAATAATTTACTTGGTGAGAGAACCATACACTTTGTCATTTTTTAAAAAAAAAATTATATTCCACCTTTCAAACTACAGTAGAGGTCTTCAAAACATTTTACACAATAAAAGCAAATAAAAACAAACAGCCATCATATTAAAATGCAATGGTGACATTGAATGTCCTATATGCTACATCAATAAGTACAGTGGTACCTCGGGTTAAGAACTTAGTTCTTTCTGGAGGTCCATTCTTAACCTGAAACTGTTCTTAACCTGAGGTACCACTGTATTGGAGAGAATTGGAGGTACTCTTTAGCCTCATTTGGATATCACACTAACCAATGATGTAGTGTTTTGTGAATGAGCCTCGGTCTCATATATTCTCATATGGATGTGTGGAGGAAATGGGAAGCTTTTGTTCTGTTTCTAACCGCAGCTGGGCAAACTGGGTAGTCTTAACTATGGTTTACTGAAACTAGTCAACTTCATGCTATGGTTTATTGAAAATGGAAGTGACGTCAGCAGATCTCTTCATCACCACACTGGGGACGGGAGGTTTGTTCACATAATGTTAAGACATAGTCCAAATGAGGCCTTTGTATATCTTTTGGGGGGAAACACTCATTTCATTAGAAAATTGTTGTGCCACAATTTCAGTTTAATTTTAGATCTTTGAATGTGTGAAAACAAAACATGTATTTTCTTCTTTTGCCATCCCCACACTGTTTTCATTCAGTTCGGCTTGACTCCCAAGGAAATAGTTACGAGCAGAATAGATGCCATGTGTAAATAATAACTTTTCTATATTGCATTTTGACAAGTTAGACCAATATAGTTATTGTGTTTAAGAAGAGGCAAGTCTGATTCAGGCATATACATTTTTCATGATGTACTTTGTACAAATACAAAGTATTCCTATAATTATTTTAGACTGTGTGCTTTCAATGGTCCTTATTTAATCAGTGACTTAGCTTTTAATACAAAATTCCATTAGGCTGCAGTATTAAGTGTGTTTATTTGGAAACTAGTTTTAATGAAATTAGTAGGAAGTATGACCAGCAACCAGTTGAGCTGAGTCAAATTAATGTTATGCTGTGTGACCTCGAGGACAAGTTGCTCGATGTCTTTGGGCCTGAGGGTTCATTCTTACACTATGTTTTTGTTTTGGATAGATATACATTCATTGTAGTGTTAACATATTATTTAAAAAAATGTTGTCACTTTCTACAGAACAGTTAGGACAACAAGCTATGAGGTTTAAACATGACCTTGAAGAAAGTTACATATATGATTGCCAGAGGATGATGGTCCCGGTCCCCCCCCCCGCCAAAATAGATGTAGCTTCTGAAAAGAAGATCCCTAACCCTAGTTTTGTGCCCCCTTTGTGCCCTTTCTTGATCATTGAATAATTATTACTGGTCATGGAAGGTAACTGAATAATTATTACTGGTCATGGAAGCTGGAACCTGCGGGGCTCCCATAACATCTCTATATATCTTTCCTAGCTTATATTTTGTAAGAGTTATTTCACTTCAGTAATGTGAAATAACTACTTCCTTATTTAATCTAAAAAATGTATATCTTTTATTTCACACTACATGGTATGGTAGGTACTGTCCAATAATTACTTCATAGGCTGCAGTTACACATTTTACAAGACTGCAAATGGGCAGCTCGTCGGTACGTGTAAACCACCAAATGTTTCTTGCCAGTTTTTTTTTTTACTCTCCTTTTGCCCCTACACACTGCCGAAGGCCCAGTCATTTCCCCTATTTCCTTGAATGTTTGACTCTCCTAGAGCAGCTTCTGGCAGAGGCTCACCCCCAGACACCATCCTACGTGTGTAAGCCAGCCTGCGCTAGCTCCCAAATAGCTGTGTGTCAGGCTGTGGGGGTGCATTATTATGATAAGGAGGGCAGCGCAAGGAGGGAAGAGCTAACCCTACCCTCCTTGTACATATTCACTGACCACTTACTGGTGCATGTGAGTTCAAAATTGTTGGCCACTCCTTCACTTAACTGTGGTTTAGCATGATGTGCATGAGGTGGGATGAACCTCGGCCTTCTGCATCGCTCTCTCTCCTTTCTGCTGCCTTATCACAGCATGGAAAACAATTTTAACTGTTTTGTTTCACTGTCCCTGAATCTCAGCTTCTTGTTGTTTGGCTTATGTTTTATAGCAAGCTCCTGCCAGTTTTAGAACAAGCTAATTCCAAACCATGGGTTATGAAGTTGTCTTGTTAAACTAACCAGAGTTTATTGTCATAAGATTCAGGGAGAGTGAAGCAAAATGCAGTCTGAGTAATTTTCCAGGCCATGTGGGCTAATGATGCCACTGTTGGGGTTGTTCCATCTTGTGCACATCATGCTAAAGCAGGGGCGGGAGGCTTTTTCAGCCTGAGGGCCACATTCTCTTGTGGAAAAAATTGTAGGGTCTGGATGCCAGAGGCAAAAGTAGGTGGGGCAAAGGATGCTACTCTTTCCTTTGTAGAGTAGGCTACATTCCAGCCATACAAAGTCAGAGGTTTCTACAAGTGTCTCTTCCCACCCCTTCACATATTTTCATCCATGCAATCACAGTTCAAGGACACATTCCAGCCAATCAAACACTTGAGGAGACTACAGAAATAGGGCTTGTGAGAGGTGTGGCTTGAGAAGAAGGGGTGTGGTCAGAGACTCAATAGAGGGGGCTCCATTTTGCACCTAAACCTTAGGTTCCCCAAACGTGTGCTAGACCATGGTTATAGCCTTATGAACATTGCCACTGAGTCATATGAGACAGGTAATTAGTAATCCCATTTAACATTTAAAATATAGTTTGAATGGAGTATAATTTATTTGGCTTGGTCAAAGTCATCTAAAAAGTTGATGATTAGGCATAGATTGGAAATGTGTTTGATGGTTTTTATTAATTTGCCATTTTTATAGTCTGCCTTTGCTGAAAGATCCCAGCGTAGAAATACATAAAATCAAAGTTAAGCAGTAATATCAAAACAGGCCAACATTAATTCCATACAACAAAATGACAGCAGCCCTGAAAGTCCAATCCAGTGTACCACACCCCTTTTTAAAGTGCCCAGAAATGGACATAAAATTCCAGATGAGGTGTGAATAGTGCAGAATAAAGTGGAACTGTTGCTTCTTGTTATTTGGAAACTGTGGTTCGATTAATGCAGCCTAAAATCACAGTAGGCCTTTTGCAGCCTTTTCATATGTGCTGTTTCCAAGCAGGGTACAGTGGTACCTCGTGTTATGGACGGGATCCGTTCCAGAGGCCTGTCCGTAATGTGAAATGCCCACAACTCGAAGTGCTGCATCTGCACAGGCACGTGGCGCAATATGGTGCTTCTGCACATGCGCGAAGCAGAATTTGGTGCTTCTGCGCATGCGTGAGTGGCGAAACCCAGAAGTAACCTGTTCCGGTACTTCTGGGTTGCCGCGGGATGTAACGCGAAAAGACACAACATGAAGTGGACACAACACAAGGTATGACTGTATCTCCCATCTTATTACTGTTTGTGAATATATGTTTGCTTCACTATGTGCAGAGCTTTGCATTTGTCTCTGATGAATTACATTTTTTAGTTTCCACTCAGTTTTCCCCACAAGTCATGCTACTTTTAGAACTTTGCAGACTGTTTTCTTTAGGGGAGAAGGTGGAGGCAAGATTGATGTAGAATCTGATGGATTACTTAAAATTAATTGGCTTTAGACACCAGGTCTTTTTGCATGGGTAAGCATACTTGTTAAGGAAATGCAAACTTTTTCCACCAGGCCTTTGGCTTTTAATTATCTATGGCCTTGTTGCATAGTGGAATGCTTTAATTTAGCTTTAAAAAAATAAAATTATCTTTTAGACAAGTTTTTTTAAAAAAAATCTGGTTTTAATGTATGTGTTGTTGTTTTTTGCTTAGAATACTTTTTGTGGTTTTTTTGGTCATGTTTGAAAATGATTAATAAATTTAATAAGTAATAACATCTAAAGACCCCCTGGCTCTCCACCCCGCCACATCATACAGATGACTAATATTATTTAAAAGTGGGTGGAAAGCCAAGGGAATCAGAGGTGGCTGAACATCAGGAAGAATTTTCCGGCAGTAAGAGCTGTTTGACAGTGGAACAGATGCCCCTGAGAGGCGGTGGACTCCCTTTCCGTGGAGGTTGGATGGTCATCTGTCATGTATGAGCTAGCTGAGATTCTTGTATTGCAGTGGGTTCTTTTCAACTCTACAATTCTATGATGCTTCACTACCCTTTGGGGGGGGTAGTGTCTGTAGCTTTTCAATTGGTTACTATTTAAACTACTCCTGTTGTGAAAAGTGTGTGTGTGTGTGTGTGTGTGTGTGTGTGTCTCATATACATTTTAGCTTTGCAGAGATATGTGATAGCCTTCCTGCATTTCAAGGCCCTACTGTTTATAATTTCCCCCTCTGTATATATGTGTATAATATTCAAAGAGAACAGTTTTTGTATCTGATGGAAATGGGCTGCAGCCCATGGAAGCTTATATAATAATAAAACTGTTAAGCCTTTAAGTTGCCACAACACTCTGCATTGTCTTTTCCCCAAATTGCTGCCATTTAACAGGTGCTGCTGCCTGTTTTATTTTTCTCCATTCAGTGTGCTGCTGCTACTGCTGCATGGGAAGAACAAATGCCTGCCTCCAGTAGTAGGCACTCTGGGCATAAGCAAATCTTCAAAAAAGATAAGAGTGGCTTTGTTAAATTTTAGAGGTTATTTAAACTTCCAGTTGATGGTAACAGACAACAACATCACAGAATGAGACTTGAATGAGTTGGACAGGTTTTCATCTCTTTAGAGTAAGGAAATTATTTTTAACATTCTGGTCGGTCACAATAGACTAGACTTATTTTTTATACTTGCACAGTGGGCTAGACATTAACTACCGGTTAGTGTTTGGAGGTTATTATAAATAAATATCCCAAAAGTGATACAAAAAATGAAAACACTTTTGTGCTATTCTTCTGCAACTTCATTCTCTAGATGTTCCTGAGGCTATAAATTGCCATGTGGTTCTTACACACACACACACACACACAGAGAGAGAGAGAGAGAGAGAGAGAGAGAGAGAGAGAGAGAGAGAGACTACTTGAAGAAAAGTATGCCTTATTCTTACAGCTTTGGGGGGTCACTTCTGCTTACCATAGAGAATTCAGACTGATAATACTGAAACACTATACACATAAGTTGCCAGGGTCAAAAGAACTCCACAAAATTATCTTTAATATTTTAGATATTTCTAAATATCTCTGTAGAATCTTAGACCAGAAGTGGTCCTTGTAAGAAAGTGACTTGTGAGAAAGTCACACGAAGGGTGAAAATAGAATATTTTGTCCATTTTCATAGTAGACATTTCACTTCCCTTAATATCACTACAAACTGTTTTAGAGGTCGATAGCACCCCAAAACCCTTTAAAAACTTTTTTTCTCTAATTCTTCATTAAAAAGGTAAAGGTACCCCTGACCGTTAACAAAGCCCAGCAAAACCCAGGACAGTGATTCTTGCATTCATTCCATAAAGATGCTGCAATTCAGATAGCAGCAAGTCCTTGCCTAAGATAACTTTGCACTGGCTCCCACACCATTTCAGGACTCTTCCTACTTGTGTGTTGTGTAGTAGGCCAGTTATTCCTTACTTGTTAGCCTACCAAGTGTTAAATAGTAGGCAGAAATAATTACTGGCTGATAAAGCTTATAGTGTAAGAATAAATGCCTGGGAACCACAAAAATCAAGCCAGTTAAGTCTTATAATTACTTTGTTTTGCTTAAAATTACAAACGTGCCTGAGGTAAGCAATTAAAGATGCCAATAAAATTATTATTTAGGGTCATGACTTCCCATGAAAAACCTAAAGGGCACATTCAGGAAGTTTTTAGCAGTCTGGCTATACTACATCAGCTTTGAAACAAGAGGAAAATTACTTCCAAAAATAGGCTTCTGCATGTCCAGTGCTATGGATTATAAATCCAGAGAGCTTAATGTCTCCAGGAGCAGCTGTTTCATTCCAGAATCCCAACAGGAACTGCACAGGTTTTGCTGAAACCTATAAGCCACTAACAGTTCAGTCTTGCACATATCTATTCAAAAGGAAGCCCTGCTGAGTTCATTGGACTTAGGCATTGCAACTTAACAAAGTTTTGTGAATTGTCAGTGCAGGATCTTAAAATTCTTGGTGGGGGAGGGGGGAAGTGTACAAAAATATAATGTAAAGCTCATCTCAACCCATTTCTTTCTTGTGGAATCATACTTGCTGCTGTCCAAAGTTTTTAATTGTCTAATCATCTTAATGTCAATAGATGGATTAAATCTATTTACATTTGGATATTACAAATAGTGTTTTTGTGAATATTGAAGGAAATATAGATAAATTAGAGTTTAATTAACAGCTTTTTCATCATCATTAGTAGAAAATGCTATGTCGCACTCGTTTTAAATAAAAAGAGTCAAAACGGATTTGGTTTTTAAAATGTCATTCAGTCTTGCACCAACAATTTAAAGCCCTCCTGCTCGCTTCATTGGTTGATGAATGTTCAATTAAATTGATTAATGCTTGAAGCCCTGTTCTTTTCAATTTGATGCAGCTTCAGCACATCCTTTCATTGGTCAGGTCTGGACTTAGACATGAATTGGCATATGGGCAGTTGTCGCTGTGTTTCTGTGTTGTGAAAGTGAGTGAAGCTTACAGTGAAATATGTGTGGTGTTACACTGGAGGTGTAGCTATTTCCACTTCAAGCAGAAACCACACCACACTTCTTGATATATCACAGGCAGTCTAGATGGAGCTCCAGTTGGGACTATATTTGCCCTTCCAACTCAAACCCATGTTCTTAGGAAAAGCAGGCAGTTTGACTCTATCCTGCCACTGATGTACCTGTAGCATCTGTCAAAATTCATCGAGTGTCATGTTTTAGGGATCAGCTTTGTATGACTTGGCATATTCATAGAAACATTGCTTCATGCCTCCCAATTCCAGCCTCCACACATCTATGCTTGGTGGGCTGAAATACACAATTCTAGAGTGACAGGCAGCAACAGCTGCCAATTACAACACGACTTCCGAACTCCTGCTGATTGATCGGCCTCTTAGAACTCTGCTCAGTGTTTGTGAGACACAAACTGCAAACACATCTGCAGATAAAAAAGGCTTTTCTTGTAATGTTATGGAAGGGGGTGTTAAAAAAAGTATTTTTACTAGTTTGGGTCCAATCTTATAGCCTGTTGAAAAGGATATGTTTCTGAAAGGTGTTCATACTCTTTATAGGAAGGGAATTTCACAGTTGTATATAACAAATAATACTGTATTTACTCTAGTCTAATGTGCCATCAAATTTAATGCACATCTCAATTTTCAGAACCTTGAAACCAAAAAAAGTGTTTGCTGGTGAATGTAAATGTTCCATCGAATCTAATGCGCACCTTAATTTTCACCACGTAATTTGGCCCCAAAAAGTGATTGTTAGATTTGAGTAAATACAGTAGTTCTCTATGTCTTTCATTATATGGAAAAATTATTTTACACCTTTCCCTATCCTGATGCAGCTCTCTTTACTGCCATCTGTCACTATCTGATTTTCTAGCATTTAGAGTTGTACAGGTAGCAACGTTTTTTGTTGGTTGCTAGTGCGCTGCTCCAAACTTTTGGCAAGCCAAAAAGGAAGCCTCCTGTCTAATTATGGAAAGCAGCTCAGATCTGATAGAACCTGGAATTCACTGCACACACTTCACTACTGTGTCTCATACTGTGTCTTATATGCCCGTCATATAACTGTTAAAGGCATAAAACTTCTGTGAGGAATCAATCGCCTTCAGCATGGTGGCCTACCAGTAAATGTCTGAATTGAGTGAACATGTTCGTTTAGCACAAATATTTAATGTTGTGCTGATTATTCTGTGTTTTGTTTGTGTGCAATTCAAGTCAAAACAGCACTTGTGTTCTGGGTGCATCAGGTAATGGGAAAACAAACTTCTGTCATCAAGAGGATTGTAGGTACCTGTTGCTAAGTCCATTAAGGATATTTATAACTGAGGTTTGATAGCCAGGATGTGAAGTAAGCCAAAGACTCTCTGGCACTAGCAGTCGGCCCAGTTAAGTGAACGGCAGCTTAGAGGATAACGCTCATGCTCTCTCAATATAGACACCTAATCTTCCATTCAAAAACATTTACTCTGTGTGCACGTTTGCAGCTTACCTTCTATCGCTTTCTGTAAAGAAGTGCAGTGTTCCCTTTCACACTTTTTGGATAGAGGACTGGTAATATGTTTCCCTTCAGGTTTTTCCCAAACTAAGGATTCATTCCAACAAACACCTGGAAGCCTCATTAATTCCAATGGAATTGTTTTGGATAACACTGTCCTGTTGAAACCAATGGGACATTAAAAGACTTGGCATTGCTTGGATCTTGCCCTGTTAATAATATCCTAACAAAATTCCCAAGGCACATTTTATAATTGGGTAATGCACTCTGTTGTTGAGAGACAATGGAGAACGCCTCTGAGAGTTAAATCAAACCACTGTGCTAGCAGCACTGAAGTGACCTCCCCAGGGCACAAGCCTTTGGTAGTGTATATGGAGGTCCTGGGTCCAGATGATAAGAACCCCCTCTCTAGCTTGCTGATGTGGTCCAAAGGAAAGCAGAGCAATACATTTGGCACCACCTTGGTGAAGGCTGAGTGTAGGGTGAGGACCAAACATGGACAAACTACCAAAGAAAGAGCACGATGTACTACTCCTCCCCTAACGCCCCCTCCCCATACACATGCAATAACTGCTTCTTTTAAATTAACTTAAAATTAAAGAGTTTCAGCATGAAACTGTATGCTCCTTATCTTAGTACTTCAAATGGAAAGTAACAAGGCAAGACTACACCTTCGTGTTTCATTTTACCTGGTTAAGATTTCACAGCTCTGTTTATGGGTGGTGATTCTTAGCAGTTTTATTGACATTATACCTAATTAAGGCTTTTATTGTTAGAGACACGAAGAGTCGGACACGACTAAACAACAACCACAATTGTTAGAGAAAATCAGTTCACAGAGTAGTCCTGTGTTTTATAAATGTAGAAGTTGAAGTTATCAACACTGACAAATGGAAACCCATTTACCTAAGCATACTGTTTTCATGATGTAATATTTTTACTGGTTTGTTAACTTTGGCAAAGTTAGATACCTTTTGCACAGTGCGCTTGGAGTTTAGCAGACTTGTCTCCCTCCTCATTGTTGTTTGTTAGCAGCTTACAAACATTAGTGAAAGCTCACTTCCTCTCCCTCCCTCTGGTGGGCCACACAAACATACTTGTTCCCCAGATGGTAAGCAGAGGATCTGACAGGTTGTGGCTTGCCTCTAGCCATGCAGGAAGTGTGTAGGAGAGCTGGAAATTGATATGGTGTGTGTTCAGGTGCCAGTCACTGAATTAACCTTTTGCGAATATGGATGTACAAAGTAACATATTCCATTTGCCCTCTCAAACATAAGTGTTCAATTAGAATGTGATTAGGACATGGCTGTTTTACACCTTAATTTGCACAGTGATAATGCAGCAAACAAATAAACTGCCTGGTATTTTTCTTTGTGCTCTGCTGGGATAGACTGGGCTTGTCAGTATGCGTCCTAATGCACATAAATGAGAGAAAATAATTTTTTATTCAGTTCCGTACTTCCATCTCTTGATCATGCTGAGCTTATTTTCAGGGAAAAGAGCCAGTAAGACCAATGACCCTGTTCCAGGCCAGGGCAGAAAAGTTGCAGGAAGGAGCCTGCCTTGTTTTCTTCAGTGGCTAACTTGTCATGGCAATGGGGAGATGATGCTTTAACTTCTTCTTTAGAAACCCATGAAATTTTCTACAACTGTTAGGTATACTGATCTCTGAGAGTCAGACAGGCCCTATGCCCAAAGTATGGGGTAGGCTTTTCTTTTGTGAGAGTAGAATCATAAACTGCATCCTTTAGATTTCTCAGTGCTGAATGGCTGCCCCTTTCATGCTAGAAGACCTACTCCAGAGCAGCATCCATGAAGAGTCCTGCTGAAAGGCATGTTGAGATTCTGGATAGAAATGTTGCAAATATCCTGAGCATGTGCTAATGTCCCCTTTGAAAATATGGCTCACCTGAATAATGAGATGGGTACCCGACCCCTCAAGTTCTCATATCTTGATCTTGATCAAATAGTGTGTAGGAGACTCAAACATATGTTCTTTATCCAGGAATGGCTGAATTTTCAAATTCCTACATGCCAGCCTTAGCATTTTAGGGAGCTAGAAACCAGTTGTGCATGTGGCTTTTCATTTATTTACTTTAAATAAATAAAATGCTTAGTTAAAAAAGAAAACAGTTACCCCAGTTTTGGATTAATTATTGAAAGTGCTATAAAACCATAGATGATTAGTACTTCTTAGGCTTTAGTTAATGTTATGTGCTTGTTCTCTTACAGTTTTACATGTGATACCAACAAAATGAGGCTGAGAACGCGGAAAGCTTCTCAGCAGTCAAATCAAAATCACACGCAGCGTCCACTGAGGGTGAAGAGAAAGTACTCAGATGTAGAAGAGAGCTTACCTGTTGGGGGAGGAAAACCTCAGAAAAATGAAACAGGCTTATTATCTTCAATCAAAAAGTTTATTAAAGGAAGCACCCCAAAGGTAAGCTTCAAATATTTTGATCATGCTAATCTATCTATGGAATATTTATCACCACAGTCTTCCCAAAAGGGATTTACACAAAAAAGTTTTAAAACCACAAAAATTCACAAGAAAAAGAAATGTAAACACATTAGTTGTCTGTAGAATAAGCAGCCTCACATAACCAACATGCTTAAGTCTAATTAATGCATGAAGGGGTTAAGACCGTAGAGCAAGCTGTCCTGCCCAGCTTCGCTCAACTTGGAAGGGTCTACCTGAGAAGCTCCCATGTGAAGAGTTTTGAGTTGGCTGCTCCAGCTCAGACTGCATGGCTCTCACAAGCCACTCTTGATTTCCTATACCAGTAACCAAGGAACTTTCACCACTCTGTAACTAAGGTAAGTTTTACTTCCTGTGACTTTTTCTGAATGCTGTATGGAAAAGCACATGAATCTGACATTTGGAGTGTTTATACGTAAGCCGTTTTTAACTTACCAAATGTGTGGTGTTTTTGTATGCCAGTGGGAAACTTTGTAAAGAAGCCTTTTAAGGGGACAATTTGATACTCACTTTAACTGGCACATTTTAAGGTTCTACAGCTTGTATTTCCACACTTTACTTTGCTGCATGTTTTGTGATTCCAAATCTCTGTTAGGGTTCTCTCACCAAAAGAGTACTTGCCCTAAACTTGGATCTTGGCATCCAGGAATTCTCCTTTATACCTGTATAAATGTTGGTCCCTTTGAACCAAAATTGTAAACATGATGCCAGAATAGAAACTGGACCTTACAGAATAAATCTTAACATGTCCACTAAGGCCTGTGTGTGGAGTGGCCCTACCAGTTGTGTTGGCTGGGGCATCTAGTGCTCATATTAGGGATAGCTAGACTGCCACTTCATGAAGGGATAGAGAGATTTCTCAAGGGGATTGGCACAGCAAAGCTAGCATGGCCTTAGAATTCAAGTTCACTTTGCGGGGGGGGGGGGGCAAGCTTCCCATGCAAAATAAGATCCAGTAAGTGGCCTGAAGCTGCAAGGCTACTGAGATAAGCAGGTGGGGAAGCAATCCTAAAGATAGCAAGAAAGCAGACTTGGTAAAGTTCCCTATGAAAGGAATTACAAAAACATGGGGCCACCACTGAAAAGGCTCTGTCCTTGCTATTTCATAAAGCTAATCTCA
Source organism: Podarcis melisellensis (assembly GCF_964234715.1). Classification (NCBI taxonomy): domain Eukaryota; kingdom Metazoa; phylum Chordata; class Lepidosauria; order Squamata; family Lacertidae; genus Podarcis; species Podarcis melisellensis. The sequence continues at coordinate 25,799,388 of NC_138546.1, forward strand.
AGTAGGTTATTATGAGAGCTGTCAGACCTTCATCTAACATGGCTCCAAATGTTTTAGGGATTTAAGGATCAATGCCAGCACATTAAATTGAACCTGGAAATAAACATCAATGTAGTTGGTGTAGGAATGATGTAATGCAAGGACAGGCAACCCCCAATGCAAATGCTAGTAGGAAGGGGCTTCCCTCCTCTCCTGCCTGCCCCCTCCCCCAATCTTCTCTGGAGGGAACTCCCAGAACAGCACACAGTGGGAGAAGAAAAGAGGTCATTTTGTTGATGGAACAATAAGAAGAGTGTGCAGATGAATTCCTCCCAGCGTGCTGGAAAAGTGATTCAGCACGTCTTCTCAGTGATAAGAATGGAAACTTCCTGGGAAATTTCCATCATTCAGGTTGGTGACAATGGAGCAGACTTTAATTGGGATTATCTCAAGAGAGAAAGTTCCTCATCCACCCTATGCTTGTTTCACACAAGAATGCAGGACATTTTGTAAAAAGCTCATACTTTAGTAGAGCCATGTGTTTCCCAGTAATAACTTTCCACAAAGCTCCAAGCAGTGATTTTGGGAGACTTTTAAAGGCAACATTTTAGGTTGTTAGAGAATTTCAGTTTGTAGTACCTCAAATATTGGTAAAAAAGCAGCCAGTCCTCATACAGGTATTAAAATCTTAGAATACAAATGTTGAAAAGAAAGAAGTTTGATCCTTCTATTTCTCCCTTCCCTCCTATAGTGTAACAATTTCTATAATTGCATTTTTCTATAGAGCTGTATAAGTACGAGGAATATTTTTTTAAAAAACAAACAAAGCTTTTGGACTTTGAAGGTTCAAACTTGAGCACACACAAGAAACCAACACACCCAACCACACTTTTGTCCCAAGTGGGGATGGGACCTGTGCAGCTTTCACTTGCTTTCAACTGAAGGGCCCCTTTATTTCAGCCTTTTATGACATATTTTCTGCCAAAACAGTCAGAGCTGAACTTTATGAAATGAGAGATGTGGAAACGAAAATGTGGTAGATGCTAACAGTGCCACCACCATGAGCATAAAAGTGAGGATCAGTTTTTTTAAAGGGCATAGAAAGTTTGTTAGTAACCTACATATCAGATAATAAATTGTTTATGCTTTATTCTTTAAGGATGAAAGAGAACATCCTGCAAAGAGGAGTAGAACTGAACGTGATATAGATGACAACTTGATTACATCCACTCCTCGAACAGGAGAAAAACCTAACAAACAGATTTCTCGAGTTAGGCGGAAAAGTCAAGTGAATGGAGGTTTGTAAATATTCTACTCAAGTGACTCCTATGAAGCCTTTGGTCTTTCTACACCATTGAAGTAATTAAGATTTTGTGTCCTGGTTTCATGGAAGAGAAAATTTGAGCCTGCAGTGCCAGGTGCACATTGGTTATTGGGCAGCATATAAATACTTAAAACCAACTTATTTGGGTGTTTTAGAAGTAAACCTAGTGCCTTTATTGTGTAAAATACATTGCAGTATTTTTTCTTGATGCTTACAGTAGCCCAATCTGACATAAGTCAAAATGGTTGGGTCCTTAGAGAAGTTAGTTTAAGAAAATTCACAGAAGACAAGTTTGCAGTCCCCTCCTTTCCTCCCTTACCCCCCCAAACTACTTGTGACCCCCACCCACAGTAGCCTCTGCAGAGTATTGGTTGGCCATCCTGAACAATATTACAAGGGCAGGGAGGACTCCTGACGGAAGGAAGGGATGGGCTGTGATTTTCATTTTGTTACCATCTTAGGATCCATGCATGGTACGGGAGGATTTCTCCCTCCCACAGCAGCCCCCTGCACAGCATCAAACGTTGTCCAGAGAAGATTTTGGGGGACATGGGGGGCGGGGGGTCTGCTGTAGGTAGAAGGGAAAACAAAACCATATTTCCATGAACTTCCTTAATTAAACTTCTCTTAGAATCCAGAATTATTTATTTTGTTAGAAACAAAAGCTAAAAGAGTGTTTTGCCTTACTGAACTAGGGTTTGAAATGTGATGCGTGTCCACTCAAACCTCTTGACAGAGTAGCCAACATGGTGCCCTCCAAATCTTGGGCTACAGCTCCATTGTCCTTGACCATCGGTCATGTTGACTAGAACTGATAGGAGTTGAAGTCCAACAACATATGGAGGGCAGCATGTTGGCTGACCCCACCCCACCCCACCTACACTGTAGTGGTTAATGATGTTTGGCAATGGAGCAGAGCACTCTTGCATAGCTTGTAGCTGCATAGTTAGCAGGATCACCCGCAATCCTCCTTCAATGAAATGGGCTATATTGTTTGCACTGGGGATAGTTAATGCTTAACACGCTGAACTGCATTTTTGTTTTACACAAATGGATCACTTAAGAAAAGAAATAAAACAGTATTAGTTTCCCTTAGGAAGGAGAGGATAGTTGGGTGAGTTGGCTGCTCCACTAGGCAATAATATGCAAATTGAGCTGTTCTTACCTTGGGTGGGAGGGAAACTGACCCTTCAGTTCCCTTTCCCTTCCATATTTAAGAAGGCCCTGACAACTGAGTGGACAGAGCCTGCGGGTGGGTGGGTGTCTGACTTTAGTATCTTATCTGATATTCCAGATAGATTATGGTGCAAGCAGCCACTGTGTATTGTTGGATACATGTTGTGAGCAAATAACTGTATCTTTAATAGGGATTTGGTAGTCAGAGGTGACCAATTGTGATGCTGCTTGCTTTACTGCCTTGAAGACTGCAGGCCACAGGATTTGCCTTAATCTCATCAGCTCTATGAGTTTCCTAGATATTGAGTGGCTGTTCTGGTGTTTAATTGCAGGGTTTTTTGTGGTTTTTTTACTGTAAAACAAACGCAGAAACCTCTTGTTCCAGTTTTAAGAGGATTAAACTCCTGAAATAAGTATTTGTTGAACTAAGCATGTGTTTGTATGGATTGAAAATATTGCCTACTGAAATCCTGATAAGAAAGAAAAATATTGCTATTGCTACTCATACGTATTGACTGTGTTTGGATGTAATGCCAGCTCCCCTTTCGCCTCCAGTATGGCTGCAAGGAGAAGTCGGCCTCAGGCAGCAAAATGTCTTGTTCTGGTCCTGGAAATTTACTTGAAGATACTGTGTGACTTGGTCATTCCAACCTATGTAGTAAAAATGACATCAGGAACAATGTGAGCATTGTACAATACTGTCAAGTCAAATGTTTTGTGTCTGCATTCTAGAAGCTGGAAATTATGAAATGACAAACCAGCATGTTAGGCAAAATGGAAAATTGGAAGATAATCCCGCAACCGGCAGCCCTCCACGGACTACTTTACTGGGGACCATATTTTCTCCCGTCTTCAATTTTTTCTCACCAGCAAATAAAAATGGCAAGTATTATGCAAACCTATGTTTAATGTGTTATATACGCTTAAAAATAAAATAGCAATTTAGAAAAAGTAATCTCCTGTCTCAATGCTGGGCAAAAGAGAGGTATGTTTTGATTACTCTTTTTTTAAAAAATATTTAAAGATTCTGAAGCTAAAAATGAAATAAGAATGTTAATTCTTACCTAAGTGCAATAGCAATCTGTGAACTGAAAACATCATTTCAGGGACAGCCGGCTCAGACTCTCCGGGGCAAGCTGTTGAAGCTGAAGAAATAGTGAAGCAGCTTGATATGGAGCAGGTGGATGAGATTATCACTAGCACTGCAACTTCAGCCAATGGAGCATCATATACTAGCCAAGCAGTGCAAGTCAGATCAACGATCAACAATGGCTTGGAGGAAGTAGAGGATGTAACTGATCGTGATTTGCCTCCTCTCACTGGTAAGAACCAGGCATATTTTGGTGTGGCTGTTTTTTAAATCTTATGTACATGACTAATTTTGGGGGGTTGGAGGGGTACGCCCTCACTCTTCTGAACCAAATCGCTCAGGGACACAAGATTCTCCATGACCAGCATGGTTGTGCTGTCTGCTACCTGGCTACCTTTCCATGATTTGTTGGGAGAGAATGATGTCCTAAACTTCCCTTCCTTGAGATACTCCAAGCGTTTCTATAGCCATGGACTGCAGGAGCAGAGAAGCTTTTATCTGGACTTATTCTGTTGAACAGTGCTCTGCAATTTTGAATGGGAATGGTGCAAATCTAGTTTACCTGAGCATGAATTAACAATCATTTTTTGTTGTTGTTGTTATTTCTGTCATTCTTATTTATCTACCCTTCACACTAAGGTCCCAGGGTGGGTTACAACAATAAAAACACCATGTTGAAAACAGTTGAAAACACCTTACAATCTCAGAAAAAATGTGGGTCTTAAAAATGTACATCCCAAATGTCAGAAGCCAGGGGAAAGAGGTGTATCTTCTGCCTTCACTGAAAGATATATAATGCCAGGTGCACCTCTGTGAGGAGGGACTTTCACAACTTAGAACTAAATACAGTGGTACCTCTAGTTACAAACTTAATTTGTTCCAGAGGTGCGTTCTTAACCTGAAACTGTACTTAACTAGAGGCGTGCTTTCGCTAATGGGGCCTCTTGCTGCTGCTGCGCCGCCGGCACACGATTTCCGTTCTCGTCCTGGGGCAAGGTTCTCAACTCAAAGTGATGCTTCCAGGTTAGAGGAGTTTGTAACCTGAAGCGTTTGTAACCTGAAATGTTTGTAACTCGAGGTACCTCTGTAATTGCATTGAGTGTCTTAGTGCCAAAGAAAGAAAAGAAAACCAAAGGGAATAACTCTTTGGTGGATGAGAGTGTAGCCGAAGAAATGGATGGTGGTTTTTTCTGTCTTACGTTTGTACATTCTAGTTTCAGTGTGTCATTAACTATGCTCTGTTGTAACATTCAAATGAAATTATAGCTGACACTTGAAACTTAGCATTTAAGACTTTAATAGATTGATAAAAGCTGTTATTAGAGGTGAAACTGTTATATGTAGGACCATTCTGGGGAGGTTCCCAGTAATTATTTTAGTAGTGTTACATTTTTACATATATCCTACCTCTCCCCCACACCAGGACTGATGGAAGCTTACACAGATTAAATAGAACAGACTAAAAATAATCAATCCTTAAAATGTGATCAAATGTAATTTAAGGCAAAAATGGAGACTAGAAATATTTTGATCATTGAATATTCCACTTAGCTGCTAACTGGAGCCTTCCTCCCCTCTTCAGATGAACTAATGAGGAGCTTTTGTGTTTATTAGCACCAGTATCTCCGGACAGTGGTTACTCATCAGCTCATGCGGAAGGTGCCTATGAGGAAGACTGGGAGGTTTTTGATCCGTATGTGTTCATGTTTGATTTCACTTTGTAATTCTAGATAATGACATTTTGAGAAATAAAATACTTTGCCCTCTTAGTTAGCTTTGTGAGTCAGTGTTGAAGACTGCAGTACTTAACATTTATTTTGAGCACAATACTACAGCAGTTCTACAAGCCTCAGTTGTAGAGCCACAGCAGTAAAATCAACATTTATTTATTTGAACCCTCTTTATACTGCTCTTCATCAAAATTGATTTCAGCAGAGTTTACAAGGTTTAAGAAGAATAAAATATACATTACGTTCTGTAACAGCAAACTCAGGTAGTGAGCACTGACAAGTGTATGGCCCAAACTTGGCTGCTGAGAAACAAGGAAGAGGTATTGATATGCTCAAGGGAACCATATGGTTTGCAGAAATGAAAAGGGAAAAAAAGGAAAATGTATGGAGGCATTTGAAAAAACAACAACCCAGTGAGGACTGCATGCTTACTGGTCACAGAATTATTGATGTTGGGGGGGGGCGGGGTGGAATAGAATAGAATATCTTGGAAGAGAGCCAAGTCAGCTGTCTAGAACCCTGAGCAGGAGCATGCCACGCTGCTGCAACATTTACAGCTCCCACTTAGATACAGGTACTTCCCCATTTGCGCATGATCAGCACGTGCATGACTGCTGACAGGCACACAATTTTCGGCACTGCAAGGGGGTGGGGTAGAATGGGGTGGGTTTATATCATCCCGCTGGTGCTTGCGATGCCTCAGAATCTACTCCCATGTAAATGGGGATCTGCCTGTATGTACATAAAACGTTTAGTAAAAAAAAAAAAAAGACCTGCTGGTAAAAGAAAAATCAGCAGTCCTTAGTTGTGTGAATAAAAAGGTTTTATCTCAAAACACCTTCATTTGATCCCAAAACATTACAATTGCACACGCACGCCACATCCCACTGAATCATACAGGAAAGTTTTCCAGGGCTTCCCAGATTAGATATGTGTCTATTTCCATCCTGCGTCCAGTGGGGACTGGGATTGCTGAAGATGTCTTCTTACTGCCCTGGTGGTCCATTACATTAGCCTGCCAGGGCTGCTTTCCAAATTTGTCCCAAGAGTTGTAAAGCAGCAGTTGTAATAAATTACCAAACCGTATATTGGTTTGCCTTTCTTCTAGGTACTACTTCATCAAACATGTTCCACCACTAACAGAAGAACAACTTAATCGGAAGCCTGCTCTTCCATTGAAAACGAGAAGCACACCAGAATTTTCTTTAGTTCTAGACTTGGTAAGGAATACATATTGGCATTAGGTATGATAGAAAGGTGTGTGTGTGTGTGTGTGTGTGTGTGAGAGAGAGAGAGAGAGAGAGAGAGAGAGAGAGAGAGAGAGAGAGAGAGAGAGAGAGGTGGGAGGGCTTCATTTCCGAGCATACTTTATTTTTACCTGCCTTCTAAGTCATCTCATTTCTTAATTCTTTATAGGATGAAACACTAGTCCACTGTAGTCTAAATGAACTGGAAGATGCTGCACTCACATTTCCAGTCCTTTTCCAAGATGTCATTTACCAGGTAATCAAAACCACGTTCCAGTGAAGTATAAAACTGCTTATATAAATTAAATGGGCAAACACTTGTCATGCACATGGTGTCTTCTTGCCACCCTGGAACATTGGCAATTAAGCAGTATTGATTACATTCTTTGAAATTTTGTCAGGCACGTCCTCAGATATTAGATGTATTGTGACACACTGCTTCTTCCTTGTACACTTGCATACTTTTACACTTCCTTTTCATTTATTTGTAAAGAGCTCAAGCATGAGGAAGCCAGAAGGCTTCCTCTTAGCTGTCTTTCTACGTGGCAGCTTTTCTCCCTGCCAGCAGGTGGAGGCAGGAGTTCTGGAAGCTTAAATAATTTTACTACAGAAGAGCTTAGTGCAGACTTGCTTTTCTGCCTTGCCTGAGTAAAATCGACCCATGCTATTCTGCTCAGAAGGGATTAAAAATACAGACCTGGGAATAACTTGTGCAGATCCATCTCTTCCTTCATCGTGAGGTGCTGCTTGTGTGGCAGGAGTTGCTTTTGTTGATGGAGACTACCAGATTGCTAGCTGTTGGTTGTGCTTCACAACATATTCTTAGCTTCCATCTACTGTGTGTACAACAGTCCGGTCAGTGAAGAACAGAGGAAAGAGGAAGAGTTGGAGGTGTGTTCCAGCAACTGCCAAAAATGCTGCACTCACCCCGGCTGTTGTTCTCAGGTCCCTATTGTGTGATGTACCTGGGAGTAGCAACAGCTTCCCTTCATGTAATTTGCATGATATTGGACTCCTCTGTAGTATCTTTGGAGAATGACATCAGGCACCTTAAATGGACACTTGTCCAGGTATTTTACCCTAATTTTAAAACTTCCATTTTATCTTTTTGTTCTGTAAAACCTTCCAAACTTCTGAGGCTTAAAATGAGGTATTTCCTTTCCCCAGAAGAAATCATGTTTAGTGACACCAATGTTCAGCTTCCTCTTTAATTAGATAAGTGAGGAAGTTACCTTAGAATATTTTGGATAGTAAAAGCAAGAGCTGAAAATTGGCTGATAGCATCATCATCTTTTCTGTGGCTTGCCAATACTACATCTTGCTGAGAACAGCTGAGAAGTAAACACTACTTTATGAGGTTTCTTTATATAAATATTGCTGAAGTGAGCAACAACACATTTGAGTCTTGGGTGGAATAAATGTAGAGTTCCAATTTTACAAACCCCTCCTTGGTTCATGGGCTGGGCTATTGTTTAGGGGGTGTAGTTTGGGATGGGGTTGTTGTTGCTTTTGCTGTTAAATTGTAAAATCCAAAATAAAAATCCTAAAAATTATGTGGAAAGTGTTCAATAGTTTTGATATTTTGTTTAGTGTTTATAACTACTTTTGTTACATTAGTAGTTATGCAATTTTTTAATATGTTGTAAGCTGCCTTGAGCATAGTTTTAAATTTGGAAAGGCGGCATACAAATAAAATGATTGACTGAGTGATTGGTTTCTTGGCAGTCCTTTTCTGCCTAGCACAGGGCTAGCACCATAAAACTTGATTTTTGCAAACTTGGACATTTAGTTAGGAGTTTAGTGACCTCTGTACCTCAACCTTTGTAATCCTCTATCCACTTATTCCACTGCCAGTCTCATAAAAAGCTCCTCCAGAGTAAGCAGGTTAAGAATTGCAGCTGTAAATGTTCCAGACCTGGTCCTAACCCTTAAGCATTTTGCCTCCCAAGCCAAATGCTCACATATGGAAGTACATTTCATTGCTTTGAGGGGAAACCAGTTTCCAAGTATGCTTGAAATTGCAGTCACAGCCATCTATGGGTATAGATAAACAGAGTTTGCCCCTATTACGCTTGAGTGTCATTTCTTCTATTTTGATATGGGCCCAGTGAAAATGGCAAGGAAGTGTGAAGTGTCAGCTTCATAATATTATTGTTAGTCTCTGAAAAACCATTATTCAGTCAAACTCCAAAAGGCAAAAACAATCAAAAGCCTTTTGTGGACCAGAGTCCTCTTTATTTGCTACATAATTTATTTAGAACTAATTTTGTGCAAATGGTCACAATGATGATCAAGTGTTGTAGTGATGTGGTCCATTACTGCAGCCAAGCTTGTGCTTATCTGGGTCCTTTGGTCATCCAGAAGACTTCCTCCAAGATCTTGCTGAAAAGCAGAATGGCAACAAGAGAGACTTTTTTTGTGGTTGTCCCCCATTTCTGGGGTACTTTCTCCAGAGATGCTCCCCTGGCACCAGTCTTTGTGGCAGCAGGCAAATACCTGTCTTTCCTCCCAGGCAGTTTACTATCTTCTTCTCAGTTGGTGCCCTTAATGCTATGTGCCAGGGTAGCTCAATTTTTTTAATGGGGGTTGTGTCCATACTTGAGTGGATTTTGTTATTAGTTTGTTGCTTTGTTAAAAACTTGGTTATGCTGTATTTATCTTACAGGTTGTATTTGCTTATTTGATGTTTTAAACTATTTTATTGTAAGTCATCAGGAGGTTTTGGAGTTGGTGACTAAAAATTTAATTAATAATAATAGGAAGGAAGGTTCAAGTAGTTACTTAACTGTGCAAAGAATGACTGAGACCATGCAAGTTCACTCTTTTGCTCTCCCCACCCTTTTTAATGATCATCTACTGTTGATTGCAAAGGCCTGTTGTGACAGTACTGATTCAAGAAGGCAGTATGGGGTTTAAATTCTCTGTCATGTGGTCCTTTGGAAGTGGTGATCTGCTTAATTTGTTTCTCAGTGTGGTTTTGAAGGCAAATGAGAGTTGTAAAGCAAGTTGGGCACTGAAAGATACTATAGAATTAAGTATCCTAAAATATAGCAACTGTCTAGAGTTGAGGTTTTTTTAAAGGCCTTGCTCACTCCTTTAGCATTTGTGCTTTTCCCTTAGACAGAGGCATATTGATAGCTTGTCTTAAATTATTGACACCAACTGGAAATAATGTGAACCCAAGAACTTTGTCCACTTTGCAGCCAAATATTGTTTATTCTTCTGGATGGAAACCAATTCCTGCATTGCAGGGGGTTGGACTAGATGGCACTTGGGGGTCCCTTCCAACTCTGTGATTCTATGAGTCAGTACTCAGTACACACTTGGGTACTAATAACTTGTATTGGCACTTGCAGAGGTTCTGATGAAGGGATTGTTAATCAGTGAATAAGACTTCTCTTTAGTTCACTAGAGAGCAACCTTCTCACGCTCTTCAGTGTGACTCACCACAGGCACTCAATCCACCCTCACTGCTGAATTTCATCCCCCACTTGGGAACACCAGAACATAGGAAGCTGACTAGGACTTAGACAGTTCGTCTGCTGAACTCAGTATTTTCTCTCCCAGCTGTACCTGGAGATGTTGGGGATTGAACCTGGGGCCTTCTGCATACAAAACAGGTGGCCCTTCCCACCATAACTTGCCCCAGGCACCAAAGCAGATGAACAGCAAAGGATCTGCTGCTGTATCTCTTCCATTTATTGAGCCCAATTTGCTGCAATGGGTTGCTTTTTAGCTTCATCTAAGGACCACAGGGTGATTTACAATATAAAAGCACAAAAATACATAACATAGTAACAAACTAAAGCAATACCTCCCACCCCATATAGTTTTAAAGGCCATAGATTGTTTAATTAGCCAAAGGCCTGGGAGAAGGAGAATGTGTTTGCCTGGTGCCTAAGATACATAATGAAGGCACCCTTGGGCCCCGGGGTGCACTTCATTCAGCTCTCCTTTTCTCCAGTCCCAGCCAGCACCAGCCTTGCCCACAGGCATGCAGCCGCTAACCACCACCGACATGTGTCCTTTGTGAGCTAAATGGTGGCACATCCCTGCTTTAAACGGGGATCTTTGCTGAGGAACATTCTTGTGGAAGCTACAGAGTACAGCTAAGGCTTCCATCCTGTACACACTTATGTCAGGAGGGATAGTTTGGCCACAGTAGTACTGCCCTTGCTCACCTTCTAGACTGAACTACACACTCTGGGGCTGCTCTAGAGGTTGGTTCAGAAATTATAGCTAGTGCAGAATGCTGCACCCCAATTGTTGATGGAACACGGCATATTACACGGATGAAGAAAGCTCTGCACTGGCTGCCAGTACATTATTGAACTAAGCTTAATGTATTATAAAGGTGTATAAACCTAAATGACCTGGGATCAGGTTACCTGAAGGCACTGCCTTATTCCTTATGTACTGTGCTTATCTGGAGAAGCTTTCCTGATTGTCCCAGTTATCCCATACTTTTTTAGTTTCTCCACATACCAAGGCTTTCAGTATAGGGGAACTTGCTGAAATAGCATACCAAGGCTTTCAGTAATTTGGAACACTGTTCCAGGCACCTACAATCCTGGTATTTTGTTGCCTGCGGAAAACTTGTTTGTAGAAAATTAATTTGATACAGTTTTGGTGAGACAAAGTGTTCTTTATTTTATGATTCTATAATTTTAAGATTTAAAAACTTTTATGATGATTTTACTGTACACTGTTGTCAGGGACTGCCGCTAGGTCCCAGCTCGCAGAGGACCAACGCCCAGTGGATCTTATATACAAAAGTCTTTATTGAAGTTTAGTTTCCATTTCCAAGCTCTGGGCGCGCAGACCCCACGTCTTGACGCTAGATCGGCTAAGTCCCCTCTGACTCGCTGCTAAAGCCACACCACTTTAAGATTCTCGCTTTGCTCCACCTCCTACGCTGCTCCTTCCTACGCTGGGTCCTTCTGCCCTCAGGGGTTATCTCTTTCCTCGATTCCTCTGACGCTGACCCCCCTGAGCTCCACCCTTCCTTCCGGCGGGCTTTAGGACCTGGCTCCCTGTCCGGACTCCCTGCTGTGCCGCTCGCCTGTACATTTGAACTTGGCGCGCGCGCCCAGCCGGTAACCTTCCTTCTGACCGTTTCCCCGCTTCCGGATGTGGGCGTGGCCAACCCTGCCTCCTCTCCTCCCGCCGGTGGCAAGAACACTGGTCCCGACTCCTGGGACTCCCCCTCCCCACTGCGCTCAGGTGGGGAAGCTGGTCCCGATTTCCAGCTGCTGCTCAGAGACTCCCCGCTGGCCCCTCCCTCCTGAGGTTTCTCCCCTGGAACCTCCCTCGCTCTGGCCATCGGTGCTCCCTTCTGTGAGTCCTCCGATTCGCTAGAGAGGCTTGAGTCACGACTCTGGTAACTGTCACTGCCTGCACCCCCTTCGTCCTCTTCCTCCTCACTCTCCATTTGCTCCCCCTCCTGTGTCTCTCCTTCTGAACCCCTGACAACTGTTTTGATACTTTTTATGTGTTGGTGGTTTATAAATATTCTTATAAATAAAAATAAAAATAAGATACTGCCTGGTACAATTGCCATTGTATCAAGTGCAAGAGATGATGCTACAAGTTTTTGAGTGAGTTGTAGTAATAGTAATTTTTATTGATTTATCATAAAACATATGGACAAACTAACATACGAACCAAACAATAACTGGGTTGTTTTTTGTTTTGTTTTGTTTTCCAATTATACAAGCAAACAGTAATAAGAATTTTAAACCCTCTCTAGCATTACTATTTCTTCTTCAATTACTGAATATAATAAGTATTTTACTGTAAATTTTCACTGCTGTCCACCAACTATAGTTTCAGAAACCCCTGCCATTTGAAGCAAAATGTCTCTATTGTATTCTGTGTATTTTAAAATTGTTTTTTCTTTTTGTTCTAGGTTTATGTGAGATTAAGACCATTCTTCAGAGAATTTTTGGAGCGTATGTCCCAAATCTACGAGGTAAAGGGACTTAATTTGGATCTTGTATGGTTATCTTAGCCTTCAGCAGTAGAACAGATAATAACAATGTCCTCCCTTCATTTTCAGATCATTCTTTTTACTGCTTCAAAGAAAGTATATGCAGACAAATTGCTGAACATACTAGACCCCAAAAAGCAACTGGTCAGGTAAGCTTGATGACCAAGTGGTGGCTGTTATTTCTTTTTTAATCAGAATTGCAGCATACACTATTATGATGTAGAACCTGAGTGCATTTTAGTTATCATATCTGAATACACATGGAAACACAGATAAAACGCTGAAAACAGGCTATTTTGAAACCTTGGAAACGTTGAACAGTACAACAACAAATGGGTGCCTGCAACAAAATGCTGCAGTGTCTCCTCAGGCTCTACTGAGTGCTCATGTTCAGGGTTCCCACCTGCCAGCCATACCTTCCCCAAGTTCTAAGGGGCTCAAGCAGGCCAGTTCGTTCCATTTCTGCCCACCCCAGACTTCCATTTCCTAGTTTTCTTTACCAAATTACGTCAGCGTTCCATAGCAGCTTGCAGTGGCCACTGGTGGCATGCTCAGTTCTCATTGGACTCTTATGTTCCGGGGTGGGTGGGGTGTGGCATTTGCCCTCCTAGGTGGGTCATAAGGAAAGGGTTAAATGAGTGTGAAGTGATTGGCCAGTGAGAACCCAAGGGGAGGAGTTAGAGTTAGAGTTGGAGTTGTTTGGAAGTCAGTGGGCAGTTGGAGAAGGAAGAGGGAGGATAAGTTTGTGGGTTGGTCTAGTTTTAATGTGAGAGAGTGAGAGGAACTGTTAGGTGGAGTCAGATAGTTGGGATAATCAGTTTGAAGTTGTTAGGAACATGCTTATAAGTTGTTGTTCATGCTTATAAAATAAATTGATTATTTGTTAATGTTAACAACTGTCTGGACTCCATGTGTACCTGAGAGAAACGGGTTGGTGGCAGCGAGGAGGCAATCACAGTGGTGGCACAGGGATCAATAGACTGTCAAACATCCGGGGACCCTGTGTGATCGCCACAGGATGTTTTTTAAAGTGTTGTATTTCTGCATACTTTAGGGATCACTAAGCATTTTAAAATATTCCTCTTGATTCTCAGTGACTCCATTTTGGCTTCAATTCCCTGTCATCACTCAATCCCCTTGAGTTTTTTATTGGAGGATTTGATTATCCATTTTATTCATATATGTGGTAGCAACTCAGATGGTCTAGTGCAGGGGTGGGAAATCTGTGGGGGCCCTCTGGATGTGGTTGGTTACAGCTCCTACCATCCCTGACCATCATCATCCCTATCCCTGACCATTGATTAGCTGCTGGGGGTGCCTGGAGTTGGAGTCCAGCATCACCTGAAGGGTCCACATGGGAGAAAAATGGGACTACCTGCCAATGAGGTAGCACTTCCTACATATATGAGGGACTGTACTGGTAAATGAAAAATAGGATACTCATTTGGCCTGGAATGGGGGGTGGGGTAGGCTGACTTGCTTGAGTCCCTAGCAGCACCTAGTATCCTGGAAAAATATGTGACTGACTGGAAGTCTGAAGAGAAGCACTCGTGTTAATGATGCAACATTTTGTTGCAGGTCCCACTTGTTCCTTCTAATAGTGAACTCATGTGGCTGAGTGCAGACAGAATTGGGCTACTGAGGAACAGGAGGGAGGTATCGGCACGCTTGGGTGAACCCCGAGGTATGCAGAAGTACAAAACATTTTTAAAAGCAAAAAAGAAAAACTCCCAAATGTTTGCTGGGCATGCTCAGTAGTGTCCAGGAGCCACAGAATGTTGAAATATTGGGAAGGAAAAACAGAAACTTGTGGGGAGGGCTCTGTTGGCCTGATAGTGTGTACTATTCTGAAGGAAGACACAGCTGGATGTTTGGAACCCTGAAGATGAGCCGTCCTATTTTATTTATTCATAATATTTTTATCCCACACAATAACAAAAGTTCTTTTGGCAGATTATAGTAAAAATTAAATCAATACAAATAAATTAGGCTCAAACAAGAAAACTATAACAACATAAGAAGAACAACTGAATTCTCCTGGTGGACTTGTGCGTGAAAGATGGCAGTTGAGGCTTGGCTGTCTTTGGGTTCTCTCCAAATGTTACGGGATCATTGTAAAAACACTTCATCATTGCCTGATTTTCTTCCATAGTTAACAGCACAGTTGCTCCACCTCCTGGTCAAATTAATCATTAAGAACACAAGGCCTTGTTTGGTTTTGCGTGATATATATATATGGTAAATATATTGTACTGCAGAGAATTAAAAATCTATTTTTCAGCCAAGAAAAGCAACCTTTAGCTGTGTTTTTAACATCTATTTTTCAAATAGATATAACACCACACACACCAAAAAACTACCATTTAATAAAAAGACAATTCTTAATATTAAATCCCATGAAAGAGAGGAAATCTTGTAAAAAGCAGCATTTGCTTCATATACATTTTTCTCCATGTAATCTGAATATGTTCTTTTAACCAAATACAGGCATCGACTTTTCCGTGAGCATTGTGTTTGTGTACAAGGAAACTACATAAAGGATTTAAATATCCTTGGTAGAGATCTCTCAAAAACTATTATTATTGACAATTCACCACAAGCCTTTGCCTATCAGGTGAGTGTTTTTTCTCCGCAGCTGGCTTTGCAGACAAAACAAATGCTAACATAACTTCATCTGTAGCCTCAGCAAGTAAAAAAGCATGATTTTTGTTTATGCATGTGGGGGCAAGTACCTAATTCATCACAAAACGTATACGGTACGTTACAATTTGAAGGGCAGTTTGCGACCACAATATTTCATGATAAATACTGAAAAAGTGTGCTTATGTAAAATTATGTGGTTGAATCAGAGTTAGGACACTGCTGTTGACCTTATCCTGTATTAGTTTTGGTCATGTTAAGAGATTTGCCTTCACACGCCTTCCTGGATTAGGGGCCAGGATGTTTCAGCATTAAGCATGAAATCTCTGGAATGGAGAGGAAACAAAGTGTTGATATGATCCGTTGACAGAAATAGAAGTTGCACTGTATTGATTGTGGCTACAATCTGTAGTAAGGCAAGATGCACTTAATGCACTGAAGTTTCCAACTGCTTTCCCCAGCCTTTTTTCCCACCGTTACAGCTTTTCATATTTCGGGACTGTTGGGCTCATAGGGGAATTGCCAAAAATGAAACTCACAGTAAGATGGCATTGCTACTTGCCTGAACTCGCTTCAGAAATTCTTGTCAATTGACCATATGTCTGGTGTTG
The DNA here is from genome assembly GCF_964234715.1 of Podarcis melisellensis. NCBI lineage: Eukaryota > Metazoa > Chordata > Lepidosauria > Squamata > Lacertidae > Podarcis > Podarcis melisellensis. The sequence goes on from NC_138546.1 coordinate 25,815,174, forward strand.
GCCTGTTTAATTGCATGTATTTAATTATAATATGCCTTGTGAGCTGAATGAAGGGTGGGTTTAGAAATTTAAATAAAAACATATAAATAATTAAACTCGCCTCTGATATTTTGCTTTTTCTAGCTTTCAAATGGAATTCCTATAGAGAGCTGGTTCATGGATAAAAATGACAATGAGCTCCTAAAATTGATTCCTTTTCTGGAGAAACTTGTAGAAATGGTATGTATTTCAGTGATTAATCTTTTAATAGAATTTTTCCTCTTAAAACCTGATAGCATTACAAGTGTAGTGGCCCTGTGTTGCTTTCTGGGCATAATTCAGGATGCTGATGTTGATGTAAAAAGCCTTCCCTAAAAAAACATTGTTTGGGATTCCAGATCATCATGCAGGGTTTGCAAATATTTCTGCACAGTGATTTCAGGACCACTGATCAGCTGATCACGGGCACTTCAAAACACTTAGCAGGGCTGCCTGTAAGGAGCTTTTCCTCTGCTCTTTGCAAGCCCCTTCAACTCCCTGTGGAGTTCAGTTTGGGGAGCTCAGTAGTACAACAAGTCCCATGGTGCTTGAAGTTAGCATATGTCAGCTGATAGTCATTGACTTCTGCTTTCTTGTGGGGTTGGCTACACTATGGAATTCCCCATGGGGAACTTAGTAGCGCACCCAATTTCATTTGGCTTGCTCTAAGTGCCCATTCAGAGGGACGTGGGTGGTGCTGTGGGTTAAACCACAGAGCCTAGGACTTGCCAATCAGAAGGTCGGCGGTTCGAATCCCCGCGACGGGGTGAGCTCCTGTTGCTTGGTGCCTGCTCCTCCCAACCTAGCAGTTCGAAAGCACGTTAAAGTGCAGGTAGATAAATAGGTGCCGCTCCGGCGGGACGGTAAATGGCGTTTCCGTGCGCTGCTCTGGTTCGCCAGAAGCAGCTTAGTCATGCTGGCCACATGACCCGGAAGCTGTACGCTGGCTCCCTCAGCCAGTAAAGTGAGATGAGCGCCACAACCCCAGAGTCGGCCACAGCTGGACCTAATGGTCAGGGGTCCCTTTACCTTTAGCTTTTTAAGTGCCCATTCACCAATTGGTGGTGGCAGCAATCAGGCATGCACTTCTAAGGTTTGGCACTTCGTGCACCTGCCCCACACCTGATGCTGTGTGGGGCAGGTTGATGTGGTTTGGGAATAAGAAGCTAGAGCAGAGGCGGGGAACCTCTAACCTGCCTGGCTTAATGTGGCCCAGCACAGGTTCCAATTTGGCACATGGGTTGGCGGTTCCCTGCTCCTGCTATAGCTTCTGCATTAGTAAATGTAAAGTCTGCCAAAGCTCAAGGATGAACGCTTTCAGGAGGCCAAGCAATGTGGAATTTTGCAGAGGATAGCTAGATTAGTGGCGCTACCTTGAGTCTCTGGAATTGGGTTGGAGAGGAACAACAGCAAAACCATTCGCTGGATTTTACATGCATGCAAGAAGTCAGTGTACTTGGAAATTCTGCATAGAAGTAGGTTTAGGCATAACATTTGAGTAAAAGGGAATTGTGGAAAACTGCAGGTGAGCAGTTGAAAATTAGAATCTCTGTTGACATCTTTTCTTCTGCTGTGGTGGAGAACTACTGTGCAGTTACAAGTGGAGCGCCGTTTCTTACATGTGAGACATGGAAGTTACTGGTTTTTCCTTCCTTGCTTCTTTTTAGAATGAAGATGTTCGACCTCACATCAGAGACAGATTTCGCTTGCACGACTTACTACCCCCTGACTAAACACCAATGCTTTGCCAGGTAGCTGAAGGAGAAGAAAATGCAGGACCTTTTTTTTCTTTTCTTTTTGGACTAAAACAAAAACATTGCCATTACTGTTGAAATTTTTGCATTTTTGTACCCTGTCTCGCTTTTCTTATCTCTGGTGCCCAACAATAATCAAGGGTTACAGAAGAACTTTATATAATAATATTCGCCAAATGGAATCCATACAGTAGGTAGGCTAGAACAGAAGCGTCTTTAGAACTAGTGCAACTCCAATAATTTTTTTTATGTACAGGACATCTGCCGTTTTTAAAGAATTCTGTTTCTGCCACCAGCAGTTTGACCTATAAACACACACACAGGATTTTATGAAATAACAGAGATTGAAAATGGACTCTTTTTCTTTTCTCTCTGTTCGGTGCTCTCTAAGTGGGTTTATAGCCACTTTGTGTTACTTTTAAGATTCTCATTTCAACAGGAATGGCCAGTAAATGTTTTTTTTTTTCCTGTTAAGGTTTATAACCTTCTTACATTTTTGACTTGTATTAGAGTTTAGAATTTCATTATGCATTCCTTTTAGTTGAGGCGGCTTCATAGTTTTTCTGGGAATAGCCAAGTTTTATTAGTTTTTTATTATACAATTGAATGGCCATTTTCCTGCTTTGACTGCCTGAATACTGTATATTTGTTTAAAAATATCTAGTTTTATTCCATGTAAGTTTCATTTAGAAATCTGCGTTTAAATATATATTTTTTGTTTCTGTAATATTCTACTGTAGTGGAAATCTTTTCAAAAAAAATCAAGAGACTGGCTAGATAAGAAAAAATATAAGAATTACTAATATTCAGAATATTTAAACCATTGTGATGGCATGTACTCTGGACAGAGATGATCTATTGTGGTGGTGCACATAGCTGATGGACAAGGATCAATACCTCAGAGTCTACTGTGCATAATACAAGTCCTTGGGGAGAGCTTGCTTGGTCTAATGCAATTCAGTTACTTCTGCCTTCAGTGTCCTCCAAGAATGAAGTATTGTGGAGAGCAGTTCAGTATTTGAAACTGTCTTGCGTGGGTTGGTCTCTCTGCTATGCAGCTTGTTACAATCAACGCTAAACTTCTTGCCTAGCAGGGACAGGGCCACCACAGTAACTGTGCATAACCCTGTGGTTCAGTACACTCCTTTGCCACCAGTGCAGCTGATATGCTATCAGAGTGGTTTTCTATGCTATATGGAAATGGTTTTCAAGCCTTGGTTCTCTAATGCAGCTTGTACAAAGAGGCTGATATTTTTTTAATGGAGTGTAATCTCCTTTTTAGGAGGCTTTTTATGGAAGGGAAAAATTTGTAAAAGTTAGTAAGCTTTGCCTCTAAACTGCATTGACATGCCATAGGCTCGGGCTGTTTTTGTGTAAAGGGTGTTGCAGAATGGCACTTTTTCTAAAGAGAAGTTTGATATTTTGTATGCTTGTTAAAGAAAGTACAGTATTGGAAATTAAAGGTGGACAACTGATAATTGAGAAGTATGTCAATTAATTTTTTATGTATATTACCTGTTTACTTGTACAATTTTATTGTACAAATTACACGCAGCTTCATTTTCAAATGAGTCCTTAAAATAAGGAAAATCTTTTTAGGAAAACATTTAATTTTTGTATTTTTTGATTTTAAAAGGCATGAGTTATATCAACTTTTTCCAATGTATTAATGAAGATTTTAACTTTTCATCAGGTTGAGTGTTTTCTTACTATATTATCTGTTGTATATGTAGCTAGCACATTGTGTCACTGAACTGTTAAAAAAAAGTAAGCATGTAGAGCAAGCCTGCTTTGTGGAAAATCATTATTCATTTGAAACAAAATTTTGGTGGATTTTCTGCAGAAAGAAAGAAAGAAAAAGAAAGAAAGAAAGGCATTTGCTATCTAGAATGCTAAAGGTATTTTGCTTGCAGGAAAATGATACAAATTCATTTTAATGAGAATCTCTGAAATGTATTTATCTTTAGGGCATCTGAACATCTTTATGCTGTTTGTCTTAACGTCTTTATTGAAATAAAATGTACATAATGTTACTAATTTTATATATATATATATATATATATATAAATGTGTATATACATATATATGTATGTATAATAGATTATATATATATGTATATGTATATTAATATATATATACATATATAATTATAAATGTGTATGTGTTTGCAGAGAAGTGACCCCTGTAACCACTCCCTTCCTGTTTTGCTAAAATAGGGATATAGATACATTTGATTTTGAAAATGTTAAGTTTTAAATTTCCCACATTTTTTTTTAAGGAAAAGATACATCTAGTGATAACCAAGAAACACTCCCTTATTGCTCCTACCAATGCTAGCAACCCACAGCAGTTTTTCCCAGTGGTCTCTAGGAAGAGGCATCCCAAGCACACTCTTTCTGTTCACACTTGGATACAGAAGTTGACCGAGGAGGCTTTGCAGGGACACCTGCCCAGGCTGAGTTTCTTCAGCTTGATAGAAGCACCAGCTAAAAGTGGGGTGACAGCAGCACGATAATGGCAGCTGCGATGGGAGCAAAATGTACCTGCCTCGGTGGAAGGTAGGTACAGAGAGATTCTTTATTTTCTGCAGTTCACAAATAAGTGAGTAGAACCTCCTCCCCACCAAATAAATAGTTGGACATTTTTTGGTGACTTGAAGGAAAAACTGTACAGCATTTTCTTTAGAGTACCTTTCGGAAGCATTTGTGCATTTCCATTTTTTTCCCATTGACACAGTGCATATTACCAACCTACCTGTTCTGTGATGTCTGATCACTGAAAAGAGAAAAGAAGAAAGAATGTGAGCTTTTACAACAACGATTATTAGAAATTGTAGGGAAATCTACAGTCCTACCTAGGACAGCTAAATCGACCATTGCAGGCTGCTCTGTAAATACATATTAAAGTATCATTTTGTAAGTTGGTGCAAGTCTGATTTTTAATTCCCATTGTCCCTTTTCAGTGGAAATGTAAAAATGCTACTATGGTTATTGTAAATGTCATACGGTGTTGCGATTTCATTCTTTTGGCATGGTTGGGTTGTTTTTTCTTGAATTTGGAATAACTAAACAAGGTAGTATGGGAAGGTCTTCCTTTTGTTATTGAGAACAAATCATCTAGGCCAAATGCATTTTGAGAACTATCATTGAAAAAAGGCAAAGGACACAAACTTGTATTCCATCACTTACTCCAGCTGAATTCCTACTTGCATAAAGAAAATTCCAAAGTTGTTCAGATTTTCCTCATCTGTCACCCCCACCCTTTTTAGCAAAAGCACCCATCCTTGATGTGATTTTTAAAAGCCCTATCATCAAACCAGATGATTCTTTTCCAAATGGACAGGCAGACACAGCTTAAAGCTGCTGCCTCCTTTTATGTTCCATGTGCTCAGCAATCCCTGTTTCCATTCTCTTGGAGGTAAAGCTACAGCTGTAGTTATGGTTTGCCAGGTCAGACATTGTGCCATGGCCTAGTTAGCACAAGCCATGGTGTCTGAGTCCAATTGCTGCAAAGTGTGCTTGGTCAATTCAGCCCAAATCATAATTAAGCTTCCTCAACTACAGTTTGGTGTGGCTATTGAGCCGTATCAAGTTCTAATCTGCTAATAATTATTTTAAGAGCACTTTCACTTTGCAGGGTTTAGTCTGGGTTTGGCTATCACAACAAGCTGCTGCTACTTTGTATCCATGAAGATTTGAGCACTTTCAGATCAGTGTCTTAATTCTTCATTCACTGGCTGTCATGTTTTGCATCCTTTTGTAAACTGGATTCTGATGCTCAATGTGAGTCATTTGTTCATTTTTGTGTGCCTTTAAAAAACCAGGTAATTATGAATATAGTTTATGATCGACCAATCACATACTGTATTCAAATATACAGACTATTAAAATAAAAATAAGAAAGCAGCCATAGATTGTCTAAAGCAAATCACAATATTTAGGCATTTTGCAAATGGCTTAGTAATTTAAAAAAGAACCCTTCAATGAAATGATCAGTAGAGACTCTGAATGTTACCTTGAGAAGGACTGTGTAATGGGACACACCAGTTTTTCTAGCTCCCTGATGAAAACTTTTTAACAAGAATATATGACACTACCCCCACTGTTTAATTATTACAAGGGCATAATATGTTATTTCTACTATACATTTCCTTTGTTTTAAGTTTCTTTTTCAAGGATTTTGCATGCATAATATGGCTGACACTGGCTTCTGGGTTAGAGGTGAACAGCAAGAAATAACTTAAAACCTACTACTAACCCCTAAGCAGCAAATGACATTCCTTCCTGAACGGCTTAGGATATTGAATTCCCTCACTCAAGTAAACATCAGAAATGGGGCAGCAAGTCATCTGGCAACACCTAACCACAACTCCAGCTTTTTAAAAAAGAATGAAATCCTAACAAAACTTTTCTAAAGTTAACGGGTATGCAGCGCTTTGTAAACAGTAAAAATTAGATCTATTATCTTACGTACATCTCCATAGGTTTGTGGATCTCTGCTATTATTATTATTATTATTATTTATTTATTTATTTATTTACTTATATGGGTTGCCCCAACCACTCTGGGCAGCTCCCAACAAAAAATAGTAAAAACACCATACAGCATCACATACTAAAAACTTCCCAAGTGCTTGGTTTGAGCATGCTCAAGACATCAGGTTTCCTAATAAATGCAGCTTTAAGTTAAATTAAATCTTTATCTTCTTCTCCTAGAAGTAATTCACACACAAAGGAGATTTACTCTTTTTAAATACAAAAGGGGTGGTGACGGCAAACTTGGGTTTGTTTTTTTGTTAGAACTTAACACAACCTCTGGGACGCAGGTGGCGCTATGGGTTAAACCACAGAGCCTAGGACTTGCTGATCAGAAGGTCAGCGGTTCAAATCCCCGCAATGGGGTGAGCTCCTGTTGTAAGGTGCCAGGTCCTGCCCACCTAGCAGTTCGAAAGCACGTCAAAGTGCAAGTAGATAAATAGGTACCGCTCCGGCGGGAAGGTATACAGCATTTCTGTGCGCTGCTCTGGTTCGCCAGAAGCGGCTTAGTCATGCCAGCCACATGACCCGGAAGCTGAATGCCAGCTCCCTCGGCCACTAAAGCGAGATGAGCGCCGCAACTCCAGAGTCTGCTACGACTGGACCTAATGGTCAGGGGTACCTTTACCTTTAACACAACCTCTGCTAGAGTGGTGCCTTCAAATGATTTGGACCATTAACTCACATCAGCCCCCTGGTCAGCAAAAGATGCCCTGAGCCAAGCTGAAGCAAAGACTCTCAAAAGCCATCCAGTGGCAAAAAGCAGAGAAAGCCCAGGCAAAACTGATGAGAGTTGTAGTCCAAAACACCTTGAGGGCACCAGGTTGGTGAAAGCTGCTGCTGGTCATTTGGCAGGCTACCTGCTATTGACTTCCCTAAAGTGCTTCTCACTGTTTATATGCAAGCTTTTCAGAGGCACTTGGGAAACAAGGTTGGACTAGATTACTCTTCGGCTCCCTTCCAGCTCTACCAATCCTGATTCCCAGCGACCTGGAGGCTACTAACTGCCTATCTGTCCCTTTTGCTTGCAGCATCCAGGGCAGGCCTAATGTATTCTGCAGTCTCCTGTCCGGCTTCTACAAAATTGATCACACAATCTGAAACATGCATGTGCTAGTGCTTTAAAAACCTCTGCAGATTCTCAAAGCTGCCAGATGTAACTCAGTCTTGACTGCTGATTAGAGCTGAGCAAGGAGGTGGCAGGGCGCCCTCTAGAGTTAAAGGTGGGAATTTTGCCTGTTGCAAAGTCCTGAGGCTCAGAGAGCTCCCACTTCAGTCACAACAGTTCAAAGCAAAAAATAAAGGAGGCAGGCATACTTGCCCAGACATGGTTGCCACTGCCTGCCAGCTATTCTAAGTCCCAAGTTCAAACACCACACTGGTGCTCTTGCTGCCATTCTGCCAAAAGATGAGAGGCTGGGATTGAATTAAATAATAGGTAGGGTGGTGACTATCTGTCTTGACAGTGTCATGTGTGAAAAGGCTCTCAGGATAGCAGTGAATAACAGCGAGCAAGAGGCAGTCATGGTGTAGGGCTACAAAAAAGCCTAATGTAACAGAACCATTGTTTTCAAGTAGAAAAAAGCAACAGTCAACTTTACTCTGCATTCGAAGCCTTGAAAGTGGAGCCAGCAGCTGGGACAGGTCAGTAGACTTGCAGTAATGCAAAAGTGAAGGACACTAAGATAGGCCGCAGGGTCACCAGCTCAAATCCCTGCAGGCAGAAGTGTTTCATATTTTCTATAAGTGCACTGTGTTTTATATTTTATGGGCTGTCTCATGGAATATGGAGCAAACTTGTTTTCTGCTGCGCTAGAGTGGAGGACCCAAACAAATGAATTCAAATGACAAGAAAGGATATCGTGACTAAACATTAGGGGGAGCTTTCTGACCCCTAAGAACTGTTGGGACAGTGGAACGGACTTCCTCAGAAAGTGGTGGCCTCACCTTGATGGGATGTTTTTAAGTAGCGCTTGTCAGGAATTCTTTAGCTGTGATTCTTGCATTGCGTGGGGTTGGACTAGATGACTCTCGGGATCCCTTCCAACTCCAAGCAGTCCTATGATATCCCCATGGTGGCGCAGACTGGGGGGCTGCTGGAAGTTGGAAGGCAGCAAGTTGGGAGAAGCCGCATGGAATAAACTCCACGGGCTCCTCCCTCAAGGGTCAGCCATCCGCAGACACTGCACTTGGAGCGCAGGGCCTCCCCACCAGCAACTTTTGCCGCCGCCTCTGCTTAAGCTGTTCTGCCTCCCGCAAGCGGGCCATGCCAAGAATCCCAGGGCCTGAGGCTGCTCCGCTTCCCCGATCTCCGCCCTGCAACCCCTTTCGCTTTTGCGCCGTGATTATGTCAGAGCGTAAACCATGAGGTCTGGGGCTGTTTTTCTCACCCGTAGAATAAATGAATGTCAAGGCGGCGGCCGGGAGTCTGCAGAGTCCCTGCTTCTCCCTCCTCTGCTTTTTCGTGTAACAGGCGGCAACTCCTATCCGGCCTAAACAGAGCCGGAAGCTGGGTCCCCGCGGTCAAGTCACCATTTTAGTAAATCTATGGCCAACGTCGCCGTCATGGTCTGCGAGGGGGCGGGGCGGATCGGCGGGAAGTTCCGCCCATTGCTCCACTCCGCCTCCTCCGTCCCGGCATTCTCCGCGCGGCTGACGCCTACTTCTCCTCCCTCCCGCTTGCCTGACTGGCCTGAGCGAGCAAGCGGGCAAGATGGCGGCCGAGGCGGATTCCTGGGGTAAGTCCGGCCCGGCCTAGTCCGGCCCAGCGGCACGTCTCGCTCCCTCCCTCCCCCTTCCCCTCGGCCCAGCGCCGTCCGCTGACGCCGCTTTCCCTCCTTCTCCCGCCACAGACGTGGACTCCTTCGAGGCGCCGGACCCCGTGGCCAGGCGGCTCCTACCCACGCCGGCCGGGGTGGTGGCGGTGGATCGATGGGCCGGCGAAGACGAGGACGACGACGTCAAGGTGGGCAGCGGAGGGGCCCCCACTCAGGCCTGTCAAGAGGCTTCTCCCCTCCCGGCCCCTTGTAGGCCCGGTCGCTATGGAGACGCCCCTGCCTCCCCCCGCGACAGGGGTGGGGACTTTGAAGCGGATGGGGGGGGGTCTTCTCCTCCGAGCGGGAACAGGGCGGGGGGAGCGTGCTGGATCTGCCTCCCCGTCCTTCCTCGGCGGCCCTCCATATGTCGAGCTGGGTCTCCTCTCTCTCGGGCTGGGTCTCCCTCCGGCTCGGGAAAGGGGCTGATGACTCAGCAGGAAAGGATCCTGTATGTAATGGGGGTGGGGGCTGCTCAGGCCGCCGCCTGCTGGGCCGCTTCCGCTTCTGCCATGTGGCGGCCCAACAGGTGCCGGGGCTGCTGTGCTGCTCGGCCAGCGTGGCCCCTCGGCGCCCCCTTCCGCCTGCGTTCCAGGGAGCCCCGGACGTGGAAGCCGTTTTCCTAGTCGATCTGGAAGTTGGTCCCGCCGCGGGAGAAGCCGCGTGGGACTTGGTTGTGTCGGGCTCTGCTTTGGGACTTGCTTATTTAGGGCAGGATTTGGCCCTGGGACATGTGGCACCGCCAGGGCCAAATGCTTTACGCTGCCTGTATGTATGTGGGGAGGGGAGAACGGGCCCAGGGAGATCTCAGCAAGGCCTATATGGCCCCGGCCCACTGGGTAGGGGTCACCTTTGTAGGGCACCCCGCTTTTTTTCTATGGACTTGAGATCTCGTGTTGTCAAGTCCGAGCTTCTCTTGCTTGCAGCTGGCTGGGTCCGTTTCTTGGCTTAGGCTGTGGGGCCTCCCTTGCTCACAGCCCACAGAGAGAAAGGTAGGTGGGATTACCCAGCTGTAGCTGCCCGCTGACCAGTCAGTATCTAGTTACTACATGTTTTGGAAAGAGTGTGAGATCATGAAGGGGAAGGGCATAGAGGTGGGGGCAGCTACCATCTCCTACACCAGGTAACATTACACTGGTGCCCAGGCAGGTGAAATAGGTAGTTTGAATCAAGCTTGTTTGGACTTCAGGTTAACCTAAGAACATTAAATAGGTTTAGTATCTTTCAGGCAAGGTTCTTGTTGAGTTTTGCAGATTTCCCCTTAAAAGCAGACAAGGCAAATCATGAAATAAAACTTGTCAGGCAACTGTACCTTTCTGTGATGTAGCAGGGGGCTTAACAACAGAAAGCTGGGGAACGGTGCAGTGTTTGAGAGGGAGATATTTCCTATTGATCAAGCCATTCTTACTGGATTTGTCTCCAACAAAAATCATGGATGTACTAAAATTCTTAATGATGGAAGAGTTTTTTAATATATTTTTGGATTCTCTTAAACAACCTAGAACAGTAACATTGTCCATGTCTGTCATCTTGGAGCACAAACTTTGGTGCTCTGATGGAAGTTTAATGTAAGTTAATAACTCTGTTGATGGTTCATGTTTGAGTCTCTTCTGGACTCTGTTAGCTTTCTCTGATGCAGCTACCTTGCCAGATTCTTTCAGAATGAGCATATAGTTTATATATAGTTTATTTCTATAGTGATCATATTCTTAGAGCTGGGATAACTGTCATGAATTTGTTTTGTTTTTCTGGGGCTCCAGCCATGGTTGTATCAGGGGAGCAAATGGACTTGGGGCAGGGCCATATGTTCAGTCTTGCCCTTATCAGTCATGGGCATGGAGGTGTGTCAAGCCAGGCAGAGGGTGTGGCTGCTTGTAGGGTTGCTGCTGAGAAGCTAGACTCTGGAAGTGGGATGTCAGAGGGCCTGTCCCTAGAATATGGCTAGGCACACTAGTTTATTTGTGGGAGATGAGTGACTGCCTGATGTGTGTCATAATCCCTGCGGGTAAAAATAGCCACATTCAGTTTCCTTGGCTTATACTTCAAATATCTGTTGACACTTGTATATTTTGTCAGAAACGCTATTTGCAGAAGATAAATTGGTCTCCATCCACACACAGAGAGTGAGTTTTTCAAGGATGCAGAGATGAGTAACTTGTAAATCATTGCTGTCGATTATTGAAAAAGTTTCCCCATGAATGGAAATAGGAGGCTCCCTTGCTACTGTTTCAAAAACAGGTTTGTAAATAGCCACTTCTTTGGCTGCCTGCAGCAAGTAAGAACTTCCAGGCAGGGAAGGCAGTTCTTGTTTTATTGTTTGTCAGTTGCAGACTGAAAGACTAGCGTGCAAGGGAAGATGATCCAGCTGTGCTATGAGGGACACTGCTGAGCCAATGCGCCATGTGTTGGAGCTGCAGCTCCAGGCAGAACTCTTGTATTCCGGCACTTGCTGGGTGAGCAAAGCACTCTGGACTGGGAAGTCCAGTTCCTCCCCTCTTGTTTTTCACTTATGTTGGTAATTAAAGTGTGCTACTTGGAGTTAGCAATTAAGTCTGATGCTTTGTTGCAATTCTTCAAGGCCGGAAGGACCCGAGTCTGCGGCTGAGCTGGCTCCAGTAAGATGCAGAGATGCCATCTTGCAGCAGCTATATTAGCTCAAGGATGCTGTCTTAAGATGTCTTTGGTGGAAATAGCTAAGCAGCTGGTGGCTGGCTTTAGTGCTCTGGTTGAGGGCTCCTCCCTGGAACAGTATCCAAACAGGGTGAAATTCTATAGCTTTTTACACTGTGGGAATGTTTCTCATTTTCCAATGAAAACTTTATTTTGTCCTTGGAAAAATATTCTGTTGAGTGGGTCATAAAGGAAGCCAGCCTGCTGGCTGAGCTTGGCCTTAGTTGAGAGTCCATCTCTCAGTTCCTGTAACTCTTAAGGGTGGGAGCAGTGGGACTCTTAAAGAGCAGAGCCAGCTTCCCTTGCATAAGGCCTCAGTGATCTGAAGTGGTAGAAATATACCTGGGTGCTTCAGTGGTAAGCCTGGTCCCAATTTCTCCACTCCGGTTCCAAAGACTGCATTGAATTATTTGAAAAAGGATCTAGTGTTGGGGTCAGGGGCCGCTGCATTGGGCATGATTGCTGACAACCAGTCCTACCTCTTCTTTCCCCCATCTAGGATAATTGGGATGATGAGGAAGAGGAAGAAGAAAAGGAGGCGGATGTAAAGACAGGTGAGAGATATGGCAGGGGGCGGGATTCTGCTCCTTTTGTGGGGCAGGAGGATGCTGGTTGTGGCTTGGGCAGCCTCATGCATGTTTCCTGCAGATGGGATTGGATACCTATGGATGATGTGTGGGTAGCACTTCTTGTTCTGAATCCTTAGCACTGAAAAATAAGATGGAAGGAAATAATGTTGTGCCCTGTTTGCAGAACCCAAAGTTTCAGAAAAGAAGAAAATAGCAGAAAAAATAAAAGAGAGGGAAAAACTGCAGAAGAAAAAGCAAGAGGAGATTAAAAAAAGGGTAAGGCATTTCTGAGATAGGAGAGGGTGGAGATCCTACTTCATGCATCAGTGCCTTGATTCAGTTTTACCTGCCCCTTTGGTTTGTTAAGGAGTGAGCTCCCATAGCCTTTGAGGTTGTCAAAGAGCTGGGGGTGCGGGATACTTATCGTGAGTTACCAAAGGCCAGCTCTGTCCACATAGTGAGAGCTTTCTCTGGATGTTCCGAGTTTGTCCCGTGAGGTCACACTGAGCTGCTCCACAAATCAGTTCCCTCTGCTTGTATGTAGATCACCTGGTGAGGTTAGCTTTGAGAGGCACCCTCCAACTCCCCAGGTGGACATGACTTCTCTGAGGGGAAGGCCCTTGATCTTGATTTTGCTGCTGGGATTTGTAGTGCTGCATCTTACTCAAAGACCAATCACAACAAGAGAAAGTACAGGCAAACTTGATTATAATTGCAAAGGAAAGTGTTTTTTAAGACAACAATCAAGCTAGCAGAACAAACCAAAAACTGCAAAAAGTTTTCATAACAGCCAGCTGTCACACTGGGTAAATAGGGATGACCACCCTGAGCACTACAGGGGTCTTGTGGGTCTTTAAAGGCTCCATCTTGATGCTGAGGCCTCTTCCCAGGCTCCAATAAGGAGGGAAGGGGCGTTTGTATTTTAACGAAACTATATTGACTTTAGAGCAGGCATAGGCAAACTTGGCCCTCCAGATGTTTTGGGACTACAACTCCCATCATCCCTGACCACTGGTCCTGTTAGCTAGGGATGATGGGAGTTGTATTCCCAAAACATCTGGAGGGCCGAGTTTGCCTATGCCTGCTTTAGAGGTATTTTATCTTGTTTTTCATCATTGTTGTGCCTAGTAATGGACACAAATGACTGATTGAAAAGCTAACTTGTGCAAAAAAGGGGGGTCCATTTGACCCTGTAGAAGCAGTGTTATTACAGTCTCACATGACTATCCATTTCTAGTAATAGCTAGGGGATTAAAAAAGCATTTCATATTGGACTCTGCAATTTTTGCTATGTTGTTGCTTAGTTATATATATAAACGTATGCAATTATTTTTGAAGTTTCACTTTTTAAAATATAGTTGAATAAAGTAAGAGTTAAACCTGTTTGTGATACCCCTGCATGCTCAACTAAGTGGTCAGATTTTTTCCCCAGAAGGGGTGTTCATGTGAGGACATTAAAGATGTAAAATATTCCCATTGTTTGCTCGCTATATGAATGCCAAGTTTTCTAAAACCCACATTGGCTTCCATATTTAGTTTATTAAGCAGCATTGACAAAAGAGCTGCTGCATGTAACTGATCTTGATTTTATTACTTCTTTCAAGTTAGAGGAATCGGAAGAATCTAAAGAACTTACGCCAGAAGAACAGTTAGCAGAGAAACTACGGATGCAGAAATTGCAAGAAGAGGCAGACCTTGAGTTAGCAAAAGAAACCTTTGGTAAGTGTTAAGAGACTGCTGCGGGGACATGTATGGAATACACAAGGATGTTCTGTTGTCACAGTTGCCACCAGGGAGCCTGATACTTGAAATTGGGTGGGTAGGTTTGCCCCTCACTTCTGGGCACCACAGAAAGGTAATTGATTTTTGCCACCCTGTCTCCAACACCACTCTGATCAATTGGCTGTTCTTTCTACAGGTGTAAATAGCACGTGTGGAATAGATGCCATGAATCCATCTTCCAAAGATGACTTCACGGAGTTCGGCAAATTGTTAAAAGAGAAAATAACACAGTATGAGAAATCCCTATATTATGCTGGTTTTTTGGAAGCATTAGTTCGAGATGTATGTATTTCACGTAAGTATGTTTATCACAAATTTGCATTGCTCTTCTAAACATGTGGAAGAGATAAAATGGGGATCAATTGGGAGAGGCTGGGTGGTCAGGTGGGGTTAAACTGGTGTTCTTTGTATAGTATGTCCTGTGCTCCATCTGAAGACTGTTACAAACTGCAGCACTTTGGGCATTTTTGTGACTTATTTTGCGCTTGGCTCCCCTTCTCCTCCGTTTTGCTGTTTTACGTAACAGTCAGCATCCTTGTGGCATTTTAGTTAGTCCTAATCCGCATTGCCTGAGGGTTTTTGGGATCATAATCTCTATTTACTGGACCAACATGACCACCTAAAATATTTTCTGTGGTTGGGTTGTGCCACTATGATCAGCCTTGTCCTTTGTATCTCTGTCACAGCAGCTGGGCGGCCTCCCCAAGGGGGAGACTTGAGGGGTTTTCCTTTCAGAGATCATGTGAGAGCTTGTGAGCAATTGCTTATTTCATCTGTCTCCTGTTTTCCACTTACAAGCAGTATAAGGAGGAGCCGCCTTGACCTGGGAATATTGACCCAGGGCTGTCTACCCTGCTTGGCAGAGGGGTCTTTTTCAGCTCTGCATTTGAGATGCTTGTAACCTGGAGATGGCAGCGGCTGAACCTGTGGCCACAAGCATCTGAACACCCACAATGCTTTGCTAGTAAGCTTCAGCCCTTCTTTCCCTTGGCTTCTTTCCATTCCGTCTGAAGCATTTTTTTCTGAAAGGGGCTTCCTGTGGAGATCTAAAATGCCACACTTGTTTTGTAAATAGGAATCCCGTTATTCAGTAACAGAAACAAACTGGGTCCAGTGCCTGGAAAGCCATATAAATGACCCTCCTTACTGTGCTTTTATTTCCAATTTAGTGGAAGTTGATGACTTGAAAAAGATCACAAATTCCTTGACAGTGCTATGCAGCGAGAAGCAGAAACAAGAGAAGGTACGTCTTGAGCATATTTCCTCTGAGAATGTTGTGTTGAGTGCCCTCTAGGTCAGGGGTCGGCAAGGTTTATCTTACCTGGGCTGGATTTCACAAGTGTGCAGAAGCGATTTCTGGCACTGTGGAAGCGAGTTCCCGCGCTGATCCAGTTTAGCACAGCGGGCAGGCAACTGAATTCGGGGGCAGATCGTGGGCTGGTAAAACAACCTCTGCGGGCTGCTTCCTGCCCATGGGCCTTAGGTTGCTGACCCCTGCTCTAGGTGATGCTGAGCGTCTGTAGAATGCTTCTTTCTAATGACTGTGGTAGCATTCAGTTCTTACACCTTTCTAAGTTGCTAATCCAACTTTCCCCAATTGGGTGCCCTTCAGGTGTGGTCGGACACCCAAGTCCTCCTCAGTCCCAATGGCTCAGGATTATGGGAGCTGTAGTTCCATACATCTGGACCATGCCAGATCAGGGGAGGGTTGTATGATCTAAATGGAAGCATTGATGCTAGAACTCTTTGCCATCTCCCTCTTACCATGTGCATCTTTGCAATACCTTTGCTGAAGCATCCCGAGATTGCCATGTTGAATGTGTTCAGTTTCTCGATTCTCGTTGCCTAGTTAAATCCATAAATTTTTTGGGTGAAACACAGTACAGTGGTGCCTCGCAAGACGAAATTAATTCGTTCCGCGAGTCTTTTCATCTTGCGCGGTTTTTCGTCTTGCGAAGCATGGTCAGTCGCAACTGCACCTCTTCAAGCGGTTTTAAGAAAAAAGGAAACAAACTCACAAGACGTTTTCGTCTTGCGAAGCAAGCCCATAGGGAAAATCGTCTTGCGAAGCAACTCAAAAAATGAAAAACCCTTTCGTCTTGCGCGTTTTTCATCTTGCGAGGCATTCGTCGTGCGAGGTACCACTGTACTGTACACACATAGTCAGTAGATGGTACGGAATACTGTGATTGACTACCATGAGAGAAAATTCAGGCAATGGCCATTCTTTTATTTGTAAACTGCTTTGCGGGTGGTGGGTTTGTTTTTAAGAATCTAGTGGCATATAAACTGCATGAAATAAATAAATCATAGTCTGTGCTTATAGAAAGTGCCGTTCTCTTTTCACTAACTGAGGGTAGGAATGCTGAGGCTGGGCTTTATTGTTCCCTTCCTAAACTGCTTCTGTCTTTCCCGCAGCAAAACAAAGCCAAAAAGAAGAAAAAGGGGGTGGTGCCAGGAGGTGGTTTAAAAGCGACTATGAAAGACGACCTGGCAGACTATGGTGGTTATGACGGTGGCTATGTACAAGACTTTGAAGACTTCATGTGACATTTCTTCTCCCTCCTGTTGTCTTTCTGTTGCCCATAATCCCTTAAATGTGTAGCACAACTTCTTTCCTTTAAATTCTGCCAAATGCTACAATCAAAAAAAGGGCAGTATATTTGTGCTGTTGGGTTAGCCTGTCGCCACTCAGCTGCTGAAGCATTGGGATGCCCATCTCGATGCCAAGGGAGTAAAATTATGAGGCTCAATTGCTTAATCATAGGAAATAATGGAACTTTGTTCATCTTTGACTTCATAGCAGCAGAAGCAGCACTGAATTGGAAACTAATTAATTTCAACAAGGCCAAAATTGTATTCTTACCAGCACAGTTTAGTCATAACAGCCTTAACTGTACCTCTTCCACTGACTACCCAGACAACAAAAGCAGTTTGCAGCAAGGGGGCATGGTGTGTATTTAGTATTAAAAATGGCTTTTATCTATTAAACTAGAACTTGAGGTGTTTCATTAGGTTGGCAAATGGCCTGAGGGAGAAGATTCTGCACTTGGACATTGGAGCTTTTGAAAGCAGCAAATAACCCTTTCTTTGGGTCAGAACAGAGGCTGGTTCTGTTGCATTGGGCGGGGGGAACTTGTGGCTTAAGTCTAAGCAGTTTAGTTTATACACATTTTTTTCCTGACTCTTTGGGAGAATTCTTTGTCACCAGGTTGTGGTGGCTTTAATTGAGCTCTCACAAGACTTTGCTGTTTTTCATTTTTTTTCATTTACAGGAATCCTGCTTAGCAAACTGCAACAGTTACGACAGTTGGGTAAATTGTTATGTTAACAATTATGACATCTGCAATGTTTTATAAAAGCAACTAATTTAATAAAATCACTATTGTGAGGACTGAGAGCTTTGGTTTGGTTGTGCTTCCACCTCGGGCAAGAACTGTTGCTGGATTGGGGCAAGCCCACTGCAGGGTGTTTAATCACAGGACATAAAGTCTTGTGGCACCACAGAAGACTAACAGATGTCTTAGTTTTTGTGAACTGCAGTAACTCCATCCCTGCCAAAAAAAAAGTCCAAAGGGGCTGAGAAGCAGGGAGGAGTGAAGTAGGACTGCTTGGGCAGAGCCAGAGACCAACTAGTAGTGTTTATCCTACCCATATCCCTCTTCCTTTCCATTGCTATTTGAGGGATGGATCTATGGGGAGATGCTAGGCAGGCTTGCTGTAAGCAAGGTGAGGGTGAGGGACTAGACTGGTGGGCAGGCATGGTTTGGGGGCAATGGATCATGTCCAGAGATTCCCCACCCCTGCTCTCTAGGGTCAAAAGGCTGTTATTTAATCAGATGCTTATGGGAAGATTTAATTTTAATTCACCAAAAGGCAATAAAAACCATCAACCTGTAAGAGGTTGCCATGTTTTCTTTCTTCCTATCACTTCTGATTTCCCCCCACTAACAGCTACAAGCTTGCAAATGGATATGTATTTGAGGAGCAAGCAAGAATTGTAGTCAAGCAGAGATTTCTTTTCCCAGAAGAGCTTCTTTGGCTCACTGTATACCCCAACTACAGGGAGCCTTGTAATGTTGTGTAGTCTTCACACAAGTATACACCACCATAACTCAAGCTGTATTGATGACTTTAGAAACACAGCAAAATATGAGTAACAGAAACATTGGAAGACCATTTCTATAAACACTCCTCATTTAACTACCTTCCTACGGACAAAAACACACAGTGCCACTGTTGTTGACGCTCATTCTGAAAGATAGTAAAAGCCGGGCACTGGTGTTGGCTAAGGAACAGCTTTGCAGAAATGAGCAAGAACAGCTCATGCACTGGAGTCGTAAGGGTTAGAGGAGCTCAGCACTCTCAGATAGTGCCTCCAAGTTTCTATGACACTCCACCTACCTTGTACCCGAAATACTTTGAGAAGATTAAATTATACATAACCAGGGAAAAGCAGGTATGGCAAAGTTTATACCATATGTTCAATATTAAATCTGCACAAAAAATATTTTTAGACAGCAAATGGTTCTCCAGATATTCATATCATCCAGCAATATGCAAGGGGGAGAGGTTACCAAAGAGAAAGCCTGCCCTCATCATTTTGTAACCCAGAAACTCAGCTGCAGCTTCAAGAGCCAGCTTAGTTTTTAAGTAACCTCTATATTCAACACAAGGATTCCCAGAGAGAAAAGCTCTCTCCTAATAAAAAGTTCTAACTTCAACTGTCAAATTAACTCGAAACCAACCCTGTGGTTAATATTCCTCACCATTTCATACCATTGATTAATGCTGTCGTCCGCTTTGTTGCACGTTTCAGATACTGAAACAAATGTATCCGCTTCTGCACAAACCCCTGCCTGTACTGACCGGAGTTTCCTACAACACCAGTGATGGCTGTGGCTCTTCTTTCTCCCAGCATCGTCTAGTTGGCCAGCAGGTCCTTCAGACAACAACCTGTCTGAGGATCTTTTAGAAGCGTGTTCACTACGTCGCTGAACTGGTTGTCATAAGCCAGCTTGTAATACACATAGATGTCATCGCAGTAGGTCAGCAGCCGCTTCAGGTTTTTCAGAGCAGGCTCATTGCCTGTGTGCTGCTTGAACCTGGAACAGAAGGTCACAGAGGGGTTAGACATAAGCCTCGTCCCCCCCACTCTGCCCTCTGACAGGATCCCACTTCTACCTGCCACCTAAGTGCAGCAGGGGAGAAAGGTGTTGCCCTTGGGACAAAAAGGTGCCCAGTGGAGAGAGAACTCTTTCAGTACATACAGTATGACTGCAATTTACCAGGGTGGGGGGTTGGTTCCAAGGGTCCTATATATAAACCTTGGAACCGCTCCTGTGTGAACCTTCTGGAGTGAGCCCTGCTTCTCAAGCACAGCAGAGAGCTTAAAAGCTCTCCGCTTTGCTTGTATTTCAACTTGCAGGATTGCAACCAGCAACCTTCAACCAAGGATTAGAGTGAGGATCTCGACTCTATAGAAAGCCTGATTTGGGGATTGTCTCCCACTGGGAGTAGTGGGCTGCAAATGGTTCCCCTGGACTCACTTCCGGGCTATTTCCTCAAAGGTGCTGGTCTTGAGCAGGCCACGCTGCTTGTACTCCTCCAGGTAGCTGAAGTCTCCCTTCAAGATCACATGCTGATACAGGACCTCAGCCCAGTCTGGGATGAAGTCGTAGGCCTCAGCCACAATGGCAGCCTGGGGAGAGACGGAAGAGAAATGCCAGCTGACATCATCCTCCCAGGAATGTGATCTCTGTCCTTCCATCAATAGGACACCACAGGCTCTTGTGATGGTGCCTGGCATCCTTACCTGGTAGAACCTGGGCAGGGACATGATACACTCCAGCAGGCTCTTCCTGCTCAGATTGATCAGCTTGGTGCTGTGGCTGCTGTTCAGGAAGTGGAGTTGCAGGGTGATGAGCTTTGTCAGCCTGTTGCAGCGCAAGGACTGTCGCACACAGAAGTCCTAAGAGAAGGGAGTCAAAGACGCACGGATGAAGCTAAGTGGCTGCAACTGCCTTCCCTCCTCCACACACACACTTGCAAACATCTCGCTGGTCACAGCCCTCTTCTCACATCTGATGCCACCTCTGTAACTCTACGGGACACATCAATCCCTGAAGCAAACACAAACAAGGCCCTGCCTCACGCCTTTCCACCTTCACTCAGTCCCAGTCCCATCTTGCCTTGGAATAGCTTTCTGCAGCATCTATGTAGAGGGTCAGGGCTTTCATCAGGAGCTTCTTCAGATTGGGCACATCCTGCAGGCACTCCTCTGAAAAGGAAAGAGGTGTTGAATGCCTTCATGGGGAGAAAGCAGCAGATACAGAACCAAATGCTAAATCCAGAGGGAGGGAAGAGAGGTAGCAAGTGAACCAAAGATGTATCCACCAAAGCCAATCCAGGCACCTCAGTGAGGACTCAAATGATCGGCACAAAGCAAGCAGATTATGCCTTTCACTAGATCAACCTAGGCTGATTCAGGGCAATGTGTACTTTCAGATATAGGCCTCCCTAATGCCAAGTTTTAAACTTGCTGTGGCTCAACTGGACATTGCCTGATTTTTCTGAAATTTAGCCATATCATACACCTTACTGAACAGATTCCCCATGCTAAATTTCATACTGCTAGGACGAACAGTCAGTTTTAGGGCCTATAGAATTTTGGGGTCTAGAATGATACAGTTGCTTCCTTAAACTATGGAGCTGCTCTCGCAGTTCCATCACATCTCCTTCTTCACAAAAGGTGAATAAGGAACCAGGGTGTTGAGCACCTGTTATCCTGGGCAGGTAGGCTCTCTGCATGTCTGGAGTATACTGGCTCCTCTTTAGCTGGAGCTGGTGAGAATTGTAGTCCAAACTATCTGAACAGCACCAGGCTGGCAAAGGAGTTCATTCCTCTTCAGACAGACTGTCTTCCTCCCCATCAGACTGCCGAAGTGTCAGATGAGCCCCGAGAATACAGAGACTGCCCATCTACCCACTACCCATTGGTCTGGCAACTTACCCCATGGCTGGGATTCAATGAGCTTCAGCTGGGTGTTGGCTGCTGCCTCGTGGTTCTCCCCAATCTCTCGGCACATGCTGAAGCAGAGGGCAATCATGTTGTGCTTCTCGCTGTCCCCCGGGCGACAGCGCTTGATGTAGTCCAGCAGAGCTGTCTTGAGGGTCCCGCTCTGCCAAAGTGGGAGGGAGGCAAGGAGTGGATGTGACAAAGAGGAGTTGAGAAAGCTTGCAGCTGAGAACAGGGGAAGCTAGAGCTTTCAGGCAGAGCCTTCAGCAGCAGCACCCCCCAAAAAAAGTGTATCTAGAAAGGATTAGCAGAGTTGGAGCCACAAGTGTTAAGGAAAGGAATGGCTGCATTTCAGGGCTGCATTTCAACAAGTGAGCGAGAAAAAGCCACTATGAAAGAAGGAGCGTTTTAGCTTTATGGCTTTACTATAGCAGGGACATTCTGGAGTGGGGATGCTGTGACTGGAATGATGATTTGGCAAGAAGGTAACAAATGGGAAGACTGAAAGCACTGCGAGGGAAGCAGATTTGAGAATTGAGAATGAGCCTTCAGATAGAGAAATACTTTGAGCTGCATACAACTGCCACCTTTCCCAGGCCAGTCAAGTTCCCTTCAGAATAAAGAGCCAGCACATATCCTGGCTTCAACCTCCCTCCCTTGGATCACTCAGGGTGATGATATCCATATGATGGCAGAGAGAGAGAGAGAGAGGGAGACTAAGCCTCATCCACATCCTGCTGAAAATAAAGGCCTCAGACTCAATGACACATTTACATTTGGATTTCCTCTATTGTCCCTCTCATGGAAGGGTTGGAACTCTTGAGAAAGGATGAGGCAGATTTGCGTCTCCTGCACTCACCGGATCCAGCTTTTTCCTCATGAGCACCTCAAAGTAATGCTTCTCGTGCAGCAGGTCAAAGATATATGTCATCTCGTTGTATCTGCCAATGCCAGTGAGAAGCCGAACCTTTGGTAGGGAGGAAGAAGAGATAAGGACTTGTACAGCAAGGCAGGCAGAAGGGCCTTACTCTGTGTCATCATGCACACTGAGGTAAGCCAGAAGGTCATGGCAGCCGCCACCACCCCTCCTTAGGGGGCACAACAGAAGTCTGTGGAAGGCTACTGATCAGCCATTTCCAATAGATGGTCAGGGGAAAGCAAAGGCAGCTTTCCTACCAGGCCAGGGGAACCCAATGAAGGCTGCACATAGTGCTTCTTATAAGAGGAGCTACTTGTTAACATCAATGCAGAGGGCAGCCGAGCATGGACCATCTGTGGGAGTCTTTGACCTGCCACTACCTTCCTTTTTCAGCAAAGCAAGGGGATGTCTTGGAATCAGCAGGACCCTTCAAAGGCATGGTGTGTGTCCGTGTGTCCCTGCAACCAGTTCACATTTCCCACAAATAGGGCAGCTTTAGAGCAGTCACATACCACAAGGCCATATTCTTCGTTGGGTGCCAAATGCTCCTCTGTGAGCAGCCGGGCAGCTTGCAGAACCCGTGTGATCCCTTCCATGTGACAGGTCAAGCTAAAGCAGTTGTGGGCCAAGATCAGCAGCTCTGTAGCTGAAAAAGGAGGGAAGGGGACTTCATAAGCAAGCACATTTTTTGCAGTTTTGCAGGTGCTCTCCAATACAACAAGGGAGACCCCCTCCCCGCCCCGATTTAAGTTTCTCCCTTGGCCAAAGATTGTGTGGCATCTGGTCCCTCAACTGTGGGACAACAACTGGAACTTTCACATACACTGGACAGGGACAGCAGCTCTTGGAGGCAAAAGCTCCTCAGCGGCTCATAAACAAACCCTGTTCCCCACTTGAGGACAGCTAGGTGAAGTCAGAGGCCACTCCCTTTCCCCCCAGAATTGCTAAATGCTCTTTTATGAAAGGCTCCAGCAAAAACCTGTACTACTGCTAAGACAGATGGAGAATGGCAGCATGTGGGTCAAACCCTTCACAACCACAGCTCCAGCTCCCTGGCATCAATGAAGATGATCGGGGGTGGGGTGGGGTGGTTGCATTTTCCAGATGAAAACCACACAAAGACAGCTAACAGAAAAAAGGGCATGAGAACCCTCCTTCTGAGGCCTAACCCCACCTATATTTATGTAGAAGCATAGTCCCAAGAACCTGAATAAGCTCTGCATTCAAGTAAGCAGGCTTTGGATCACAGCTTTAGCCATGCAGCATGCTAGTGTGCTGTTACTGGATGTTTGATCCCTGGCCAAAAAGGATCCTCCCCCTGCCCATCATTGACTTACTGCATGCAAGTTCCCCGTGCGGCACAGATGAGATCTTGTCCAATAGCTTCATGCCAACCAATGTGTGGTCCTGGCACAGTTTAGCCAGCTGCAGGAATGCCTGGCTCTCCTCTGCTGGGTTCAGAATTTGCTTTTGTTCTGTATATACAAATGACATATTGGTGACAGGATATTCCAGCTGACAGGGGGAAGGGGAAGAAACAGCACCGCCTCCACTCCTGCCCAAACCCGATCCTAGGAGTCTTTCCGCTTCCCCACAAGTTATAGCATTATTCTCCTTGGTCAATAACAACAAAGCAGGACTCACTGCCTTTCCCTTGCAAAGGGGCCAGCAGCTCTCGGGTTACTTCCTCGGCCACAATCTCCGCCACGGTTTCCAGCTCCATTCCCTGTGTGGTGACAAAGGCCTGGGCTTTTTTGCACCTGTCCGGCTGCTGAGAAGACAGGATCACCCGAAGCAGCTTCTCGGAATCGTGGGCAGAGATCTCACTGAAGGGACAGCCCAGTTCCTGCAAAAGACCATGGGGAAGTCTTACGTCTTGGATCCTGAGGCGTCTCATCCTCAAAGGGCCCCTCAGTGCCATGCTGGCAGGCAAGGACCCACTGGAGAGATCCTGCAGCTCCCATCACTGTAGCACAATGGCTGCCCCTCCCCAGTTCCCAACCCGCACACACCTTGGACAGCTCAAACAGGCAGAGGACCTGCCGGCAGTAGTTCCGCCCGTGGACACATTCCGCCAGCAGGGCCTGCAGGCTGCCCACCACCTCGCTCTCTGGGCCTGGACCTCCCACAAAGGACCAGGACTCAAGGCTCGAGGCTGAAAAGGAAACAGAGACTCTGGATAGCAAGGAACGAGCAGGCTGAGCAGGATGCTTGGGCAGGGGGAGAAGACAAGGCTGGAGATGGACAGGGCAAAACTGGGAGGAGAAAAACACTGGGTGGGATAAGGGCACATTTCTTGCTCTTCTGAGCGCTGGAGGCTGGAGATTTTTAAACACAGGGATTATTTAGCTGTGATTCCTATATTGCAGAGGATTGGTTTAGATGACCCTTTGGGTCCCTTCAACTCGACACTGCCATGATTCTATGACAAACCTGAGCACTGGAAATGTTCAGTGGTTCTCAACTGATCAGCTGCCGCCTTCCCTTCTCTTCCCCCCTCCCAATTTTTGAAGGAAAAACATTGCAGCAGTTTTGAATGCTACGAATGGCAAAGTTTGAGATCCAAGAAACACCTACATTTCTAAAGAACAGGCAATGACAAGACCCACAAAATGGCAGAGAAAGGAAGAAAGGAAGAAATGGCCCAGGAGGGTCCTCTGTGGACTCCTGAGGAGAGATGCTTTTGTCCAATTTGCAGCTCCAAATACTCCTGCTACTTACTGCTCAGAGATTTTTTCTTTGAAGAGTCCTCTCCCCCTCCATTATTCTTGTCCTTCACCTCCTCTCTGTCTCTTGCTGCAAGGATGGCATGAACCTCTGGGTGAAACTCGCTCCGAAGGACTTCTCCAGATGCCAGCACTCTGAAGTGCAAGACCAGCAAGACATCTCGACTGTAAAAGTTAAAGTACCGGCAAACCCGGCTGGCCTCGTGGATGCTCCCCTCGTCCAGCAGGCGCCCAACCAGAAAGCTCAGTGATTCCACATCAGCCGCAGAAAGTGTGGCTTGCAAGGATGCATTGTGTGAGGGCAAACCCTCCAGCTGCAAGTACTTGGGCACGTTCAAGGCAGCCAGCTTGGAAAAGGAAAACTCCTTGGCTAAGGAATCAAAGGACACTTCACCGCTCATAGAAATCTGGTGGGAGAATCTGTGCTTGGCCTTCTCGGGGCCCTGGTTCAAAGTCTGCTGAGCGATGCGGCAAAGCCAGATTTCTTTCTCAATCCCTTCCAGCTCCTGAAGCGGAACTGGATCGCTTTTGGCTAACCAGTGGCCAGCCAAGGTCAGCAGAAGTTGCCTCTCAGAGATGCCAGATGTTCTCCCCTCATCCAAGGACTCAGACAGAAGGTCTGCCTGAGATAAGAAGAAATTGGAGGCCGCTTGGGTTGAGATGGCATTTCTCATATAGTTTTCGTGGCATTTTTCCCAGAACTCGATCCTTGTCCGCTTCTGAGACCAGTGGCCAATTTGTTGCAAGAGATGAATATTCTGGAGGACCTGCAAAACACACAAAAGATCAAAGGGATTCTTAGCCCCATCTTTCCATGGCAACCAATGAAAGGAAGCTGAAGTACTGATTCACCAGCTATGGCCATTTGTCGATAGGGAGGAGCCTGGCTGCAACTCCTGTTTACACAACATGGGACTGCTCTTGAGAACTGTGTGGAGATGGAAGATAATGCCAAATGTAACTCCTAGCATACTGATGGGCCTGATGGCTCAAGAACATGTACCAACAGCTTTGAGAGACCTGCGCTGGTTGCCTGATTATTACCAGACATAGACCAAGGTGATGGCTTTGACAGATAAATATGTATTCCCCTCTCACTGCCTCACAGCAGGAAACTACACACACCTCATTCTTGGTCCCCAAGTTCCCTTACTTACTCATATGTAGCCAAAGGCAGCACTGGATCTGGGACCGAGCCACCAAAACTAGAGGCTGAGTCCAACAGATGGGAAAGCCACATTCTAATTCTGCCTTGGTTGGAGATGGAACATAATCAACCAAAACATGAGTTGTCAAAAGGTGCACACCTCTTGGATCACCACGTTGTCCACAGGCAGCTCTGCCAGTTCTGCCACCTTCCGCGCTATTAGGAAAGAACTTTGGTCCTGCAGCTCCTCCAGAATTCTTCTGCACTCCTTCTGGAAATTCTCTGGGGTGTAACTGCTCAGAATGGCACAGTCAATGGAGACAGGAGAGTCCTTCAAGGTGAAGCTGAGGGCACTCATCTTCTTCATATCAGGCCCTAAGTACAAAAGCAGCCCAAAAAGAAACAGGTCCTTAACTGGATAGTCTGTGCTTTAATGATACAGGTTTTTCTGGAAAGGAGCAAAGAGGATCCCCATCAAGCTGCCCATACTGTGGCCCTTTGCTGAGCAACAGCTTTGGCAGAAGTGAAGTGGAGGGCAACAAAGGGAGGCCTAGGAAGGGAGGTCTTTTTGGCTGCAGAGCCCCAAATAGGGGAGACCCACTTGGCATCAGTATTTTTATTTTATTTTAGACACCAGACCAAAAACCTTCTTGTTCACCCCAATGCTTTTAAATTGCTGACGTGCTGCTGTTGCTTCTAATTCACTAGTTTATTCCCATGTTTTACTTCTTCTATCTTTAAAGTTCACAAGCCAACCTGGGATCATTTTAGATGAAAGGTGGTATAAAAATGAAGAAGACGACAACCATCTCTCATGCAGATCAGTCCCTGCCTTTCTAAGTAGCATTGAGGATGCACATGGTGGACAAAGAGAGAAGTGACTGGGTTGCCCAACATGCCAAGGAGAGGCGGGACTTGGAAAGGGAGGGGCTGCTTTCACACATACGCATCCCTTTTTCTGGTCTTCCAAACCTCCTGGATTCCCATCTTATTTCCATGCCCCGAAAACCAATGATTTGACTACACTTAAAAGCAGAATGAACTCGGCAGCTGATGCTCCTTTACTACCACCTCCCAAGGGCTGCCTGGTGTCAGGCACTGAAAGAAGATTTCAAGAGGAAGTCTTGGCTGTGCAGGTAACAAATTACTGACAGGGAACCAAAGAAAACTGTCCGTACCGTGAGGGAGAACGGTGTCCGTATCTGCAAAAAGCTGAAGGACCTTTCCCAGCTCGTACTGAGTCCTGCACTGCTGAAGCATCAGCTCAAGAAGAAATGAAGCCTGTGACACCAGCCAGGGCACAGGCAAGAGGAGAGGTGGACCTTCGGGTAAGGCTTGCAGCTGTGCAAAAGTCATTTTGAAAGTTATCCAAGTGCCAAAACATGCCTCTCCCCCACCCTCTCCTTCATCTCTCTGACAAAGTAAGCCAACTTGTACAATGCAAAGCAGTAGCGTGGTAGGGAACTGGGAAGGATGCATCTAAGGAAGAAGGGTGGGCAGCCATATGTGTGTGCCCGCATGCTCAAACAATCCTTAAACCGGAAAAATTAAACCTCACACACTCAAGAGAAGACCATGCTCTAGCCTAGAGATGCTAGCTACCTCTGTAATTAAAGAGTTGGTTCAAAAGCTTCAGCAAGCAAAGGGAAGGGTCTGCTTACTCTTGAAATACTGGCTTGGAATGCAAGGAGTCTGCTCTGCGCTTCGCTGTAGTTTCTGTAGTCCATGCACAACTCATACAGCTCCAGGATCATCAGCAAAGGGGAGTCCTGAATAGATTGATGCAAATGTTCAACATTCTTCACAAGTGTTGCACCATTTATTTATTTAAAAATACACCTCTGACATTGAACACCCCCCCCCCAATCTAGCTCCTGAGGCTCTGAAAGTGTAACCACAGCAGGGGGCAGAAATTGGACGATTTCCCTTCCTTAACTTGGAACGGAGGGTTCATTTGGGCTGCTCCATGTGCAGTTTCCATGTCTCTTGAAGCTTTCAGTTTGAAGACATCACACACACACACAGGAACCCTTGTTACATTTATTTTCAAAGGCACTCTTGAAAATGTGAAGAAGCACAAGTTAAACAAATGGGAGTTGCATGCTGGGGTGGTTTCTGGTGCACCCAGCAGAGGCAGCCCAAGTAATATCAGGTAAAGGGACTTAAAGAGTTACCTTCAGAAAGAACCGAAAGCCACGAAGAAGAGTTTGGATTTTCTGCCTCTGGAGAAGTGTCTGCCAGAGGGTGGCCAAGTCCTGAAGATCCCATTCATGGGTTTCAGCTGAGCCTTCCAAGTGGTCTGTCACTTGGGCAGTGGTGGAGCTATCCAAGGAAGTTATGAGCCAAACACAGAGGCAATGGATAATACTGGTGTCCTTCCAAACGGGTGGATGTGGCCAGAGAGCAGTAGGAAAGAAGTAAATAAGTTAGATACAAGGAGGAAGTGACCCACCTTGAGGAATGTACTTGCAAATATTTCTAAAATATCACACATATGGCCTATGGAAATAAATGAACAACAGAAGCACAGGGTCATCCTCAGAGCATTCTTACCTGGAAGCATGCAGCAAGGATGCTCAGAATGGGAGCCTGGTGTTTCACAGCTTCACCCAGAAGGTAATGCCAGGGACGTGGCTGCTCCTGACACCAAAGGAGAATGCGGAAAAGATCACTGGTGTGGGTGTCCGGCTTTTGCTCATGCCTCAGCCGGTGGGAGTTGCCACCCTGACCGTCCTCCAATGGACTAACTGAGGACTGCAAACTCTCCAAGGCCAGCCTCAAGTGGTCCTGCAGAGGAGGGGGAAATTCCTGGAGGATGGGGACAACCTGGGGAAGGGAAAGAACAAACTAGGTGAACAGTATAAAGTGAACAAACAGCACAAAGAGGCAACCAGACAATGGTTTATTGAAGTCTTCACCAACTTGGTGCCCTCGAGGGACTGATGGGAGTTGCAGAACAAAACACCTGGAAGTCTAGTTTATTGTCTTGAGCTCATGAGTGGTACACATACCAAACACAAATTAGAACTCTACTATATTAATGCCTTTATAGATTTGTACCTGTCTTTCTGCTGCCAGGGCAAATGAAGCCACATTAGTGATCTCTCCCCCTATTTCAAGAGCATTGTCTGTTCAAAGCAGCCACTGCAAAGACTAAACCCCAAATTAATAAAGATGGCCATAGCACTTTTGCCTGAAGGGTTCCATACCTCAGAGGGTTGGTAGTTGTACCTCTGGGCTTCAATGAGGAACTGCAGCCATTCGCTGGATCTCGCACACACCTTCAGGTATGACATGCTCAGCTTGAGGCCGTGGAGCCTGCAAAACTGGGCCACCAGAGACCACTGCTTCCTTGCCTCGCTGGATGTCCTATGGGGAAGGGATGTATTAGCTCTACTGAAACAGCCAGTAACTTAAGCTTCCACCTCCATAAAAAACACTTGCCAAGAACAACCAAAACCTTCAAGGGACTAGCACAACAGCCCTCTAAAGAAAAGGCAAGTGAAGGCATAGAACATTACTAGAACATTACTATTATTCTTATGCATGGTGTGCAGAAAATGAACACATCATACTAGACCACACTTGGGTCATCCAATTAAGATAAATGGTGGAAGAGTAGAGACAAACAAAAGACATTGCAAGAATTTGCTAACA
The DNA here is from genome assembly GCF_964234715.1 of Podarcis melisellensis. Taxonomy (NCBI): domain Eukaryota; kingdom Metazoa; phylum Chordata; class Lepidosauria; order Squamata; family Lacertidae; genus Podarcis; species Podarcis melisellensis. Next base: position 25,844,781 of record NC_138546.1, read on the forward strand.
TAAAACATAGCGATGGCCATGAATCTGGGTTGCTTTGAAAGGGGTCAGCATTCACGGGGAACAAGGCTATCAAAGGCTACTGGTTATGACAGCGAGATATTACTACCTCCAGTGTCAGAGAGGGCATTCCTATGAATGGCAGCTGCTATGGGTGGGAGAGTGCCATTGCTCTCGTGCCTCAGAGGTATCTGGAAACAGCACTGGATTAATTGGGCCCTTTGCTTCTTACACTCTTCTCTGCCCCTCCTTGCTTTGGTGTTCTTAACTACCCCTCTCCATCCCCTGTGACACAAGTGAATGTGGAGATACAGGAAACTGAAACACAGAAACAGCATTTGGAAGGGGAATCTCTCTTTGTTAATATGCAGCTAGCAGGGATTCCAGGCTAAAAAGTAAAGGGGGTGGAGACAGCATGCAAGCTATACTTGTTTTCCTCCTTTTTTTTTTTTTTGTTCTATACATCACACTTCAACCTTAAGCTGTATTTGTGATGTTCTATTATGTCATTGTTATTTATTGTTTGTATTGTAAGCTGTTATGAGATTCACTTGAATGAAAAGTGGCATAGAAATATAATAAATCAAATCTACTCAAAAATCAAATCAATCCTTCCAAATTTGAATCCTTAAGTCTTCATAGAAGTAATATAAGGCCACAAAGAATGTATAGCAAATTCCCACCACTGGGCTCAAAGGGCTGACTCACTTGCTTATCTCCTGGTGCTCCATCTTATCCCACACGGCTTCCTCCAAGCAGACAAGGAGTTCTTCTGCTGCTGTTTTTTCTCCCTCTGCCAACTGAGTCAGCTTTTCAACTGCAAACAGAAAAGACAAAGCATTCTGCTTCATGTGGCTGCAGAATACTTCCAAGTTATCTTTTTCTTCCAATAGGTTATCTACCTTTGGTTTAGCGTTTTGGCGCTTTTATCAACATTATGTATTTTTGTTTTGCTGGTATTCTAACCTTGTGATTTTATGGTGTCTACTTTGTAAATCTCTTGGAATTTTAAAAATATCAAACAGTCTACAAACTGATTAAATAAATATAACAGTTCTAATTTCGCTGTGGATGTGGACTTTGCCATTCAGGAACAAAAGGGCAGGGGGCTTTCTGCTCTTGTGCACCCATCAAATATTACACTCTTTTCTCCAATATAGAAAACATGTAGAAGAAACGCTACCCAAGGACTGCCTGATCGAGTTATGCTGAGGCTCCTCTCTTCGAGACATGAAGCTCAGGATCACGTTGGCAGCTTTAACATCCACCCGGAGTTTGAGGCTATCAAGGCCCAGCAGTTCCAAAAAGCAGGCGCAGGCGGAAGCCACAGACGGCACATAAAAGAAGGAGAGGGCCAAGGAGTAGGCATCATTGCCGGCTTGCTGGATCCTAGGGAAGAAAAGGCAGCAGCCATTAGCATCATGCATCTGGAACAGCAGAGAGGTTGCAAGGAAAGGACCCAACTCTGCACACAGTCAAAATCAAAGCCAAGGGGACTATAAGCAGGTCAGAAAAAACCTGAGATCCAAATCTGAAAAATACTTTATATAAATTAATACCTCTTCTTACAAGGCAGCTTACATCTATCTAAAACAACACAATACCTTATTGCAATACAAAGATTTCTCCATAGAAAATGTTCTGTCAAGAACATGAGAGGCTCCTTTCCAAATCTCTGCTGCTTTCAAATACTCACAGCTGCTTTGGAGTTTTGCTCTTCGCTAGCTGTTGGACTAAAAAAGTCCCAAAAGCAAATGAGGGGCGTTCATGACGCAAGAAGTAGGAGAAATCCAGACGTTCAACTACAGCATATTTGTTGACCAAAGGGGCACTTGAGAAGTGAGGAAGGTCACTACAGGTATCTAAAGAGAAGGGAGAACACGGTGGTGAGTAGACAGAAAAATAGCAGGCTCCACAGGCCCAAGTGCCAGACACAATTCTTCTGGTTGACTCCTTGAAACTTGGCCTCGCATCTGGCCACAGGTACTTCTCTGGGATCAGTCCACTGAAAGAGCTATAAAAAGGCAGCCCTGTCCTTTCATGTATGTGTTGTGGGTTTCAATGGGGCTGGCACAGGAAAAGTTTCTGGTAGGAGGTTTTGCTGCTCAGTGTCTACAGCAGGAGGTAACTGACAATCTCGGCAATCTACATAAAAACTTAAGAGCCTATTGGATCAGACCCAAGGTCTGTCTAAAAGAGCATCCTGTTCTCACAATGGCCAAACACAAGCCCCAACAGGAAGCCCCAACACAGGACCTGAGTGCCAGAGCACCACATGGGATTACAGTTGAAACACCAGCAACAGCCATTATAGCCTTGGGGATGGACACTTTCGACACTTGAAAGAGGAAGCCTTGCCAAACTAGCGCTCTCCAGATGTTTTTGACTACAACTCTCATCAACACCAGCCAAATAAGGCCAAGCTGGCAAAAACAACCCCAGAGCCTCCATAGGGTCCCAACACTGGAAGAGCTGCAGAGTTACAGGCTGTCCAGCTGCCAATGGAAGCAGACTAGGGTGGGGGCTATTTTCCCACACAGCCTCCACATGCCCTTCTAATAGCTGCAGCTGAAACAACCACACCACTCCCAACAACTTCTAAGGAGAACACACTGGTTTCTAAAAGCAAGTTCCACTTGCATAAAGTATCTTGATTTATTATTGTACTCTAGAATCCATAACTAGATACATCACAGATATGAACACAATTACTATATAGAAGAGAACACAACCCATTAAACAAACAAAACCCACAAGGACAATCGCTGGGACAATAAATTATGGTGTCTTTTAACCAGCTGCTTTCTGATCTTCTCTGCCAGTGAAACCCTAGGAGTTTTATCTGCTCATCGAACCACTTGTATAAAAACTTACTGACCTATCCAGTAGTGACCAGAAGGAGGACAACTAGTTGGTTTCAAATTCCAGAATAAAAATGGCAAGAAGGGAGGACTTGACCCAACATTTCCACTTCCATTAGACCTTCCCTCTCTCAAGACCACCAAACTGTCAACAAACCTTCTAAATAAAACTTGGGAATGCAGAACATCCAGGGTGAGAGAAGTGAAACACAACTGGCATCTTGTAAACACAAATAATTGATAAATTGGATACATTTTCCATCGAGAATTTTAAAAAGTGCAGAGAAAATTTTATTTGTATGAACCAAGAGCTCTTGAAAACATTATATTCCAGGATTTGATTTGATTAAACTTGTTGTGCAACTGAACTTGGCTTAAAGGAAAGAGGGGCACAGACCAGTGCTGCTGCAGGTATTCTAAGAGAGCCCATTTTCATCCATATACTATTACAGCTGTCACTTGGAGCCAGAGACACTTTAGTAAATGTGGATACAGAGCTAAAGTTTTTAAGCAGCCAACCATGCCCTAAAATCTGTGGGGCCAGTTTCCAAAGCAGTGGCTGCATCTGATCCAGAGTGCAAACCCGTAAAGAATTTGGACTGAGACTTTGGAATGGTAAACATTTCATTGCTGCTGGAACAGGCTGGCCTCCTCTGATACAGAAGAACCACAGGACCATTGTCTGACTTGCAGTGGCTTTCTGGACAGTGTAAAGCTTGTGTGTGAGATCCAAGAAGTGGATTGATGAAAGGGAGCTCCAAGGGAAGGAGAACTCTTTTTCAAGAATTTGTTCAAGAATTTGGCTGTCCAATAGCCACATCCACTGAATAAACTTTTTTTTAAAAAAAATAGTAATCTGTTGTCAGGGAACTGCCATCTAAAGCGCCGGGGGCGCAAAGGCTCACTGAGGTTGAGAGAGGAGTAGCAGCGGAAGAGGGAACCAGTAGAGGGCGAGCAAGAACTCCAAGGGAAAGTGAGTCGGAGGGATGGCTCAGAGACGCTTCCAGCGAAAACAGTGGGGAGGTCTCAGGACCTCCTATAGGGACACCCACACCTCGCCGGAAACTGTCACGCCGAGAGGCCAGACGACGTGTTTCCGTTAAAGAGCTTTTATGTTGGAAACGATTCCGAAAGCAGCCACTTTCGGATTCTACTAGTGATTGACGCAGCCATGCTGGAGGGGCTCCGTCACAGGCAGAGGTTTGAAAACCTGATCAAACTCTGAGGGACTTGCATTTTACGCACAAGCAGCTCATCGTCCCATCACAGCAATCCGAAAGTCACCGAAAGCCAGCTTGTGCAGGGAAAAGCATCATGAGCAACCCAGCCGGAACCGGAGGAGCAGGAGCAGCTGGAGGGGGTCCAAGCCTGGAAGAAAGGTACAGGGCGTTGGAGATCCAGTTGGCGCTGCAAACGGCGAGGCTTGAGGAGAGGAGGGCTCAGGATGCAGAAAAGGGAAAGGAGAAAACCACCCCGCTCGCCAGAAAGGTGCCAGGATTGGTGCAGAAATTCGGGGGGGATCCCAGGAACTATCATGCCTTTAGAACAGAGATGCAATACGCTCTAAACTTGCAGTTTGATGACTTCCCCGACGAGGAATCGCGAGTGGCTTTTGTGATTGGCCATCTCGAATCCGGGGCGAAAGATTGGGTTAGTCCCCTGATGGCAGCGAATAATGAGATCCTAAAGGACACGAGGAAGTTTTTTCGTGCCATGGACCTGATGTTTTCCAGCGATATTGAGCAGGGGGTGGTGCGAAGGCAGTTAATGGCTTGCCAGCAAGGAAGCAGATCTGTCCGTGAGTACTGGACTGAGTTTACTATGCTGATTCATAAATTGGGGTGGGACCTATCGGCGGAGCCCATCCAAATGCTTTTCGAAGAGGGGCTTTCTTCAACCGTCAAAGATAAGCTTTCCCGGGGGCCCAGGGCGGAGTCTATGGATCAGTTAACCAAATCTGCGCTGTGCATAGGAGCGCGCCAGGAGGCGAGGGCTTTGGAAAAGCGGGAAGGGAAAGGAGACCGTTGGAGGGAGTTCCGCATTCCAGACATTCCAGAGCCACCTTTCCCGCCGGCAGAGCCGATGGAAGTTGGAACAGCGCGGGCGCGCGCAGTTTCAAATCCCAGTGAAGGGCGGAAGAAGGAGGGAAGGAGCGCCAAGAGATGTTATCTCTGCCAACAGCCAGGGCACTTTGCCAGAGTCTGCCCACAAAGAAAGGAATGGCAAGGGATGGCAGGAGCTGTTGGGGGAAAGGAAGAGGAAGGCAAGGAGCAAGTAAAAGCCAACGCCTGGCTGCCACCGTCGGGGCACAGCAGCCAGGCCAAAGAGCAGTGAAAGTGCCCATGCCGGAACCTCCCAGACCCGCTTTAGTGATAGAGGTGTTACTAGAACTGCCAAACGGACACCCACTAAAGATCAAGGCGCTTTTGGATTCAGGCAGCTCCTGTAATTTCATGAGTAAGGAGTTTGCAGCTGAGCACCAGATACAGACCATCCCTTTAAGTAACCCCTTGCAGGTGACTACGATTGACGGCAGAGAGCTGTTGGGGGGAGAAGTTAGCCAACAGACTGTCCCGATGATAATGAGGGTGGCAAGGCACACCGAACAGATAGCGTTTAATGTGGCCATCCTGGGAGGAGCGCCCATCATTTTGGGGATGAGCTGGCTGGCGCTACACGATCCGCTAGTGGGCTGGCATCAGAGGGTGGTCTCCTTTGGGTCAGCGCATTGCCTAGAACACTGCAAGGAGGGGAAGGTTTCGGGAGGAGACAGAGTCACCCTAGCCGGGATGGAAGTAATGGACAAAGGGAAGGTGCCCCCGCAATACGCAGATCTGAGCAACGTATTCAGCGAAAGGGAAGCAGACAAACTGCCACCGCATAGACCCTTTGACTGTCAAATCAACCTACTCCCTGGGGCCCAACTCCCAGTAGGCAAACTGTACGCCATGTCAGACAGGGAGATGCAGGAGCTGAGGGAGTTCATTGACAAAAACCTGAAGCGAGGTTTCATCAGAGAGTCCCGAGCGGTGGGGGGCAGCCCAGTGTTTTTTGTGGACAAAAAGAACACAGACAAACCGAGACTGGTGTGTGACTTTAGGGCCCTCAATGCAGTGTCGGAGCCCCTGGCTTTCCCTATGCCCCGAATTGATGACATTTTGACCAGAGTAAGGAAGGGAAAGATTTTTACAAAGCTGGACCTGCGGGGGGCGTACAATCTGATACGCATAAGGAAGGGAGATGAATGGAAGACCACCATGTTTACCCCTTTGGGAGCCTTTGAATACCTCGTTATGCCCTTCGGTCTACAAGGGGGCTCCGCGTGTTTTCAAGCTTTTATAAACCACGTTCTGGGACCTTTGCTCTACAAGAATTGTGTGGCCTTTTTAGACGACGTGTTGGTGTATTCGGAAGATGAGGAACAGCATGTGAGGGACGTTCGAGAAGTGTTGGGCAGGCTGCAAGCCAACCAGCTGTGGGTGAAACTGGAGAAGTGCCAGTTTCATACCAAGGAGGTGGAATTCCTGGGGTACCGCTTGTCAGACAAGGGATTGGCCATGGATCCAGGCAAGGTCCAAGCGGTACTGGAATGGAAGACACCGAAGACCAAGAAGGACGTGCAAAGATTCTTGGGGTTTGGGAACTTTTATCGGAAGTTCATCAAGAACTTTGCCCACTTGACGGCGCCCATCACCGACTGCCTCAGCAGCAAGAAGAAATTTGTTTGGACGGTAGAGGCGGATCGAGCCTTTGAAGAACTGAAAAGGGCTTTCGCCTCGGAAGAACAACTTCTGCATGTGGATTTACGAAAACCCATGAGAGTGGAAACCGATGCATCCGACCGGGCGGTAGGGGCGGTCCTTCTTCAACCGGGGAGGAGTGCGTCGGAGTGGAGACCGTGTGCCTTCTTCTCGCGGAAGCTGAATAAATCCGAGAGGAATTACACGGTGTATGACAGGGAACTACTTGCCATTCACGAAGCATTCCGGAGGTGGAGACATTTATTAATTGGGGCACAACACAAGGTGCAAGTGTGCACCGACCACAAGAATTTAGAGTATTGGAGAACAGCTCGAGTGCTCAACCAACGACAAGTGAGATGGGCACAGGAATTCTCCAAATTCAACTTTGAAATTTGTTATGTGCCAGGCCCAGAAAACGTCAGGGCGGACGCGCTCTCACGCAAACCAGAGTATTGGGAAGGGGAGGGGGTGATCGAAGAGAGACATGTCATCCCTGAGGACCGCTGGGTGTGTGGGGCGGCGCTGGTGGGGCAACGAGAACTGGTAGAGGAAACGGAAAATGATGAATATGCCCAGGATAAGCTCAGAGGTCTCAGGGGGGAGGGCGAGAGCCCCGGAGGTTTTGAGGAAAGAAATGGGGCATTGTATTACAAAGGGGCACTGTATATACCCGAAGGTGAATTGAGGGGGAGAGTACTCAAGCAGTTGCATGATAGCCCCACGGCGGGACATTTTGGACAACACAAGACCATGTGGTTGGTTACCAGGGAATTTTGGTGGCCTAAGGTGAGGGAAGATGTAAGGGAGTATGTAAGAGGGTGTGACCAATGTCAGCGAGCCAAAGGGGAAAGAAGGGCACCGGCAGGGTTATTAGAACCATTACCCACACCAGAACGGCCTTGGGAAGCGATATCAATAGATTTTATGACGGATCTGCCAAAGTCCAAGGGGAAAACAGCCATCATGGTAGTAGTAGACCTGTTAACTAAGATGTGCCACTTTGTAGCATGCTCACATGCAGTCACAGCGGAAGAAACAGCGAAGTTGTTTGTAGAACACATCTTTAGGTTGCACGGGGCTCCCTTGAGGGTGATCTCAGATCGCGGCAAACAATTTACTTCCAGGTTCTGGAGGAAGCTCATGAGGTTGCTGCACGTGGAAGTCAATTTTTCAACTGCCCGGCACCCTGAAACCAACGGGCAGGCGGAAAGAGCAAATGGCATTCTTCAACAATATCTGAGGTGTTATGTCAATGACAGAGAGAACGATTGGGTCGAAAAGTTGGCGTTGGCAGAATTTGCCTACAATAATGCGGAGAATGTGTCCACAGGGATGAGTCCCTTTTTGGCTAATTACGGGTGTCACCCCAGGGCATTTCCAGGGGAAGGAGGGGAGAGATGGAGCGTCCCAGCGGCTGAACATTTTGTAGAAGAGATGGAAGCGATCCATCATCAGCTCCAGCTCAACTTAGAAAGGGCTAAGGCACAATATAAGAAGCAGGCAGACAAGAACAGAAGGGAAGGTGAAACCATAAGGGTGGGGGATCAAGTGTGGTTGTCAACCCAAGGGTTGCCGTTCAAAGGGGGTTGTAAGAAATTGAGGCCCAGAAGATTGGGACCCTTTGAGGTCATTCAGCAGGTCAACCCGGTAGCTTTCAAACTCCGATTACCCAACCACATGAAATTGCACCCAGTGTTCCACAGGTCGTTACTGTCACCATACAGGGGGGGACGTGAAGGGGAGTACGTCAGGGGACCAGCCTTGGAAGAGAGGGAACGCCGCAACCATGTAGCGGAAATCCTCGATTCCAGGTGGAAGGGAAATCAGGTGGAGTATTTGGTGGCGTGGGAAGGGGAACCGGAGTCAGAAAACACCTGGGTGAATGCAGAGGAAGTCAATGACGAGGTTTTAACAGAAACGTTCCACCAAAGGTTCCCGAGGAAACCTCAGCCGATAGCAAGGTTTAGGAGGGAGTATTTCGGCACCACCGATGAGGAAGAGGAAATGGAAGGGTTCGCGGAGTCGGAGTTGGAAGAGGGAGTGGACTCCGATGACGAAGATTACCGAGAGAGTAGGAACAGCAACAAGTGGAGGGAAGTGTTCGCGACGTCGGAAGACGAAGGAGGTTCTTTCAGGGGTTTTACCTCCTCACCGCCAGTAGGGGAGGAGACGGGAGGGGGTGAAGGGGGCCCTGGAGGGGAGGTGGATGTCAGGGAACTGCCATCTAAAGCGCCGGGGGCGCAAAGGCTCACTGAGGTTGAGAGAGGAGTAGCAGCGGAAGAGGGAACCAGTAGAGGGCGAGCAAGAACTCCAAGGGAAAGTGAGTCGGAGGGATGGCTCAGAGACGCTTCCAGCGAAAACAGTGGGGAGGTCTCAGGACCTCCTATAGGGACACCCACACCTCGCCGGAAACTGTCACGCCGAGAGGCCAGACGACGTGTTTCCGTTAAAGAGCTTTTATGTTGGAAACGATTCCGAAAGCAGCCACTTTCGGATTCTACTAGTGATTGACGCAGCCATGCTGGAGGGGCTCCGTCACAGGCAGAGGTTTGAAAACCTGATCAAACTCTGAGGGACTTGCATTTTACGCACAAGCAGCTCATCGTCCCATCACATCTGTAAACAATTTAAATTACAGGAGCAAGACAACATGGCCAAAAACCACTTAAGATCAAGTCTTAATAACTGGCAATGTTCTTGTTACCAACTTTAGGAGAGTGGCAGTCTGGGACATCATTTAGATTCAAGATATACAGCTAGGAGGCAAGAATACAAGATTGCCTAATTCTAGGGCTCTATTTCACCTTTTGAAAGATCAGATGCAACAGGGAGAGCAAAGAAGATTCTGCAGGAAGCCAAACCTCTCAGCATCTTGTCAGCTCCCAGAGAAATGTCTATTTAACAGAATGAAATACTGGGAGATTCCACACACGTATACTTTATACTCACTTTAAATAGTAACAAGATATGGCAAAAGTTACCTACCAGGCATGACAAGTGTATTTGCTGACTGCCAGCCAAACAATTTTGTGGGATCAAATGGAACTAATGCCTGAAAAATTAGAACACAACATTAATTTCAAGGCCTGCTTAAAATGCAGCAAACATGTTAACCCAAGCTGCTCGATTGAGCACACATCTTGTGCAGCATCTTACACATGTAGTACAGCTGCTGCCACACACTGACCCAGATATCCTGGAATGAAACAGTCACATCAAATTCAAACCCAGTCTTATATACATACACTCCACAGAGCAGAGTGCAGCTCCAGAGGATTTTATTTATTCAAAAGCATATTTAAGCCACTTAATATTTTAAAGTATCCGTGTCAAGTGAAACCAAGCTGAGAGGAGAAAATTTTCCACAGAGGGCGAGCAAAAGGGCATTTCACTCTTAAACATTGGTAGGCAAACTAGGGCCCAGGGGCCAGATCCAGCCCAATCACCTTCTAAATCCGGCCTGCAGACGGTCAGGGAATCAGTGTCTTTTTATATGAGAACCAAGGAGGATCTCATACATTACATGTTGTATTGTCCCATCTATTCGGCCTTCAGGGATGCGATGTTACAAACTATTCCTAAATCAATAGTCAACCCTGAGGACCAAGTAAAGTTTTTACTGGTGGACGCTGATCCACGGATTTCTCACGTGGTAGCAGTCTTTGTGGTGAAGGCTATGAAAACTAGGGTACGGTTCCTGGATGAAACGGTGAGGTCCCTTCCATTGATCTCCTAACCTGTTGCTGTATCTTCTTTCCTGAACGGTGGGGGTTTCTGGGTAGTTTCCTTGCTGGGATAGCATGACATGAATTTTAGCTTACTTTTATAATTTTATTGTTTATCTTTTAATAATGTTTATGGTATTTTGTGTAAAGGCATGGACCTCACAAATTTAATAAACTTGTTCTTGTTCTATATGAGTAGAATGTGTGCTTTTATTTAAAATGCATCTCTGGGTTATTTGTGGGGCATAGGAATTCGTTCATTTTTATTTTTATTTCCAAAATATAGTCCAGCCCCCCACAAGGTCTGAGAGACAGTGGACCGGCCCTCTGCTGAAAAAGTTTGCTGACCCCTGCTTAAGCATCCAACAAGATGCAGCAGCTCCATGAAATGCTCTTGTGGTAAGTGATGGTGGGAGAAGCAGGTGCCCTTCCACTTGTGCAAGTCAGGGCTATTGCTATGTAGCTGTGGCTAAGATGGGGAGAAGTGGCCAAAGGGTGGTGGTATGGGAGCCATGTCACCACACACAGAGATCCCCGGTAGTACTGCTCCCTGCCTTGCAAGGCTTTTTCCACTTGGCCTGAGAGGACTGACTCCAGCTACAAAAGCTGAGGCTGCTGAACAGATTCTTAGGTTGGGGGGTGTAGTTGGGGGCAGTTATTGTTTCTATTAATTGTTTTGTGCCTTTATTTTAGGTTTTATTATGATTTATGTGGAAACTGTTTAATTTGCTTGTGCACTATTTGCTGTTTTATTTACAGTTTATGACTACTTACTTTTGCAATTATGTGTCATTTTTAATGTTACAAGCTGCCTTGAGCATGGATTTAACTTTGGAAAGGCGAAATGCAAATATAATTATGCAATATATATGTTCTAGTGTACACTGCTGGGAGTTCTGGGCTCTGTACGTTGGAAGGAGGTGTGCCATAGGCTAAGCCCCCAGGACATCCACACAGGCTCAGTCATGTGTCTTTTTTCCTACCTGCTCCTGTGACTGTGTGGTTAGGGAGTTGCTCTCTGAAGCTGGAAGCTGCAGCCTCTCCCTATCCAATCCCAAATTAATGCTGCCTGCAGAATACCCAGAAGGAAGAGGCAATGCCCTGCAGAGGTCACCGTCAGCATTTTGCAGGAGAGGATCTCAAACCTGTGCCCCACTTTCCCATTACAGCCCTCTTTCAAGTCTCACTGGTGTAAGTTTGAGTAAAGTGGCAGCTGCTGTAACTGGACTCTAGCATTACAGCGCCCAGATCAAGGGAAGTAATAGTTCCACTCTATTCTGCCTTGCTCAAACCCCACCTGGGCACCACAGTTTAGGAAGGATATGGACAAGCTGGAACATGGGCAGAGGAGGGACACTAACAAGATAAAGGGTCTACAAACCAAGTCTTATGAGGAACAGTTGAAGGAGTTGTGTACGTTTAGCCTGGAAGAGAAGACTGAAAGGTGATAAACCTCCTTCCTTGGAGGGTTTTCAGCAGAGGTCGGATGAGTTTCCTGCATTGCAGAGGGTTGGACTAGATGACCCTTGGGGTCCCTTCCAACCCTACAATTCGATGATTCTATTTGTATTGGGGGCAGATGGGTATATATTTATACCTGGACAAGGTGGTAGAGAGAAATGTCGGAAGGCAAGGTCCCATGACTGGTATACTGGGGGAAGAGGGCTGCTCTCAGCTTGGGATACGGAGCAAGGGCCATCCTGAAGAGCTGGGCATCTACTTTCTCTCCTCCATCTCCATTCTGAAGGACCTACAATGAAGAAGAAGAACCTGAATACACTTGCAAGGAAATGGAAACCAAAAGTTCACTGGCACAAGCCACAGCACCTGGCACAAGGCTTTATCTGCACCTTCAGAGAAAGAACACGACCCAAATTTTCTGAGGCTGCTGGCATTTAAGATCTTTTTGAGATTTTCTGTCACTTTGAAAGGAAAAGGCCATCAACAGCCTGCCAATATTCTACAGCATACCTGGTCAATACCTCCAGGGGTGTACATTGTGGTGGCAAGAGCAAGGAGCGTTCGGCCTTCCAACAGCATTGTGCTCACACTGGCCTGGTTGCTGGGAATCAAGATCTGGGCGTTTGCCAGGCTAGCTTGGAAAATCTTATTTGCATCTGGAGGGAGGAAAGAAAGAAAAAAAAACTGTTGCCTTGTTTTCCATTATTATACCCTGTCTTTCTGCCCAAGAACATGCTCCAAAGGCGAGTGGCAAAGAGAAGAAATTCACACGTTACTACTACTACTACTACTACTACTACTACTACTACTACATTACTTGATTTCTTACCTGCCCTTCACCATTACACATTATAGCAATTTTAAAATACAGTATTAAAACCAGTTAAAACACAGCAAAACTTAAAAAGGCCAAGCACATGGCAACAATAATAGTTGATCAACAGTTAACTTTTCTAATGTCAGCCAGAATGTTATCCCCAATTTAAATAAAAATAAAAATCCAACCCATGGCATATACAACCCTCTCTCTGAAAGCTCCCTGTGGGGAAGGTTCCATAGATGGGGCACTGCTATAACTAGTTCCCCCACCACAATGCTGTAGGTAGGGGAACCTGGAGCAGGACTTACCACCCCTTTTGAGTTGGGTCCAGAAATCAACCAGGAGTCAGTTAAGAACAAAAAAAAATCATTCCTATGTCGAAAGCCCAGTACGTTCTGGACCAGCTGTTGCATCCAAACATTTTTTAAAGGCAGCCCCACATAAAGCACATTGCAGAAACCTAATCTTTGAGGTTAGCAGATTGTTATTGACAGTGGCTGGGTCCCCATTTCTCAGAATAGGATGCCAGAAAGCCCACAGACCAGACAACGCTGGTATAAAAGGTGCTCGTCCCAGAGCAACCACCTAAGCATCCACAGAAAAGGTCAAGCCCAGGTGAGTTCCAAGCTGACCATTAAGGGAGAATCCATCATCACTTGGGATGGTCAATGGCTCACAAATGTTTGTTTTTAATCAGAATTGCACAAAGAACATTGGCCCAGAAGAGAATCACAGATGAAGGTTCCTACCTCCAGAATTGCTGGCGATGGCTCGACACCGCACTAAAAACTCAAACCACGGATGAGCTTCGTGAAGTGCTTTGTCATCCAAAAGAGGGCAATTTGAAGGAAATAAACTGCAAAATTAAGGACAAAATATCAATTTCATAGAATAAAAAAAACAAAACAAGTTATTTCCCCCTTCTAAAATATGGGCCAGTAGAAGGCTGGGTAAGCAGCCACATGGATTTTGAGAGGACCAACTGCTCTGGCAGGAGTAAGAGAGACTGATGTCTTAGTTAGCTAGGGGTGTATTGGCCATACAGACCCCACTGGGCAAGCACTCTCTCATCTCTGCTCCTTTAGGTTACATATTAGATGATGCTCCAGATGCAGAGTCCAGAACAAAGCTCCATTGGAGGAAGGCTGGGGGCATGGGGAGAAGTTCTGCTGCCTTTGTTCAGAGAACATTTTGGAGGTGGTGGTGGAAAGATGATGTATAGTCTACACAAGGCTTCACCAACCTGAACTACAACTCCCACCACAGGTAGACAAAGCCTCTGGAGGGCATCAGGTGGTGGAAGCCTGCTCTAGAGAAAATACTACTGATGGTATTGGTTTTTAAATCCCTGAAAGTAGATTCGACTTCAGCAGGCAAGCTGAAAGACAGGCATGTATTAGGGCTACTCTCTTGCTTCACTGGGTTGCAGCTATTCTTATCATCTACAAATGTGTGTATAATAAACCACTTCAGGTCATGTATTCCTACCTATAGTAGTCGAGATAGGTGTAGAGAAGATGGTCCAGCCCATGTTCTAAACAGTACAGGATAAAGCAGGCATGGAAATCTAAGCCACTGGTGGACATATATTCTGGAACAGGATGAGGATTCTGCATCACTCCTCCAACAAGAGTCAATCTCTGGAGAAGGCATTCAAAGTCTTCTAGTTCCACTGGCACAAATATTCCATTGCTACCAAGAAAAACGAAACGATCTTTTTAATGCAAAGCAGCCAGTGATCTCTTCACAAAGTTGTTAAGGAGACTTCCACCAATAAATGATATTAGGAAAGCTTGACAGAAGTTGATCATCAATTTAGAGCTAGACTGGGGAACCCCTTTCAGCCTAAAAGGCCAGATTCAAAACCTGGCTAGTCTTCAGGGGCCACATTCCAATGGTGGGTGGGTAAGAGATGAAAGTGGCCAAGGCCAATTTCACAACATAGATTATGTAAAATTATGGGCAATTATAAGTCTAACCCAGGAAACTACAGAAAGTTGCAGGGCGGATCGAAATGACTGATGTCAAATGATGTCATACAATTGGCCAGAGGGCACAGTTTGCTGGAAATGGCCTGGTGGACTGAATGAGACCCATGGCCAGAGGTTCCCCCAACCAAGACTTAAGGCACATACCTGGCTAAATTGTCCAACATTTCATTTTGCATGTAATGGCTACACAATGTTCTGCGCTCAATGGTCTCTGTTGTCAGCCGTGGCCAGTTTGTGTTACTCTCCTGTTGCTGAGATGCTGCAGTCCATGAGCTCATACTGGAGTAGTCATGCCAAGATGACAGGTGCATCCAAAGAACCTCTGGATCACATGATTTGCGTTCTGTGTGTGGTTTTTTTAAAAAAGGTAGTCAGTACAATAAACTATGTGCAAGCCTGTAGGTGCACACTGTGTATAGGGTCATAGGGTTAGTCCCCAGTGTCACTGTAAAATAAACCACTGTAAGCTTAGGAAGAGTAAATGTGTATGAGCCAATCTGTTTCCTAGTGTAATGCAAAGAATTAGGTCTTATCCTTAAAACCCTTAGCAATCTGGGTGCAGGATACCCAAGGGGCTGCTTCACCAACATCAGTCTGCCCTCACTCTATCAGAGAGGCTGCTGTCCATATCCTGTCTGTGGCCGAGGCAGAGTTAGGACAAGGTAAAAGGTCTTCTTGGCAGCTATGCCCTGATTACTGAATACATGACCCTTTGCTCCCCACTCTGGCCCAAATCCAGGATACTCCCGATTCATTCCTTTCAACAGATCCCTTATTATCAATGCAAACTGTAGGCAAGGGAGAGGGCTCATCCCAGATGTGGGCTGCAGAAGATAATAGGGGGTTAAAAGCTCCTCACATGCTGGGTGGAGTCCCAATCGAAAACAAGTCCCTAGTGCCTGCCATTTCCTGTTTTTTCCCTTCCCTCTGCAGCCACTACAGAAATTGAGGGTGGGGAGCAAGTGAAGCTTCAGGGGCCAGACAGGAAGCCTCTGAGGGTTGCATCTGACTTGGGGGTCAGATATCCCCACACTTGCTTTAAAACATTGTGGCCTATTGTTAGTCCCAAAAGAACAGCCTTAAGACACAAAGCTCCCTGACCACAACATATTTATGGCAGAGTACTTGCCTTCAGGAGATTGCATAGGAAGAAGAATCGTCTCTCGGGTAACCTGATCCCACCACTGAGCCCAGTTTAACATAATGCTGTACTGTGCAATATTAACTCCGTCCTCATTGCATTGCAGGAATGAATCCAGAACAGGAATGTGGATAGACAGATCTTGTTCTTTTCTCCAGGAACTGAAAATGAGAACAAAACACCTCTATGAGGTCCATGTCATTTATCTACTCTTCCTGATGAGTTCAGATTTTCAAGCTAGCCACCTTGTTCCCAATACAACCATTTCCAATGAACAGTGAAAGTTTACAACCTACAGCACAGTTAAGCTGGAACTGCTAACAAACAGTTGAGTAAGAAGGAAGATCATCTCACACCTTCCACGGAAAGAAAGCTTGCAGCTGGAGAAAGCAGGAGCAAACAAGGACTCACGTTTTTTGCTGCATGGGTAGAAATTCAAAACCTCACACAATTCTCATCACATCACTGTTGGTAAAGATGATGTTTTTAAAAATTGAGGCTGAAAATCTATTACCTGGGCTGGGCTGTAGTCTTTTCCTTCTCTTGGAAAGTTTTTGCATAGACATTTTCCACCTTATGCACAAAGTCTATCATTTCCTTCTCAGCTTCAGAAAAGTAGTTTTCCTCTTTCAGTATGTTCACCTTGAGAGTCAGACCAAAACATTAACTAGCAATGCAGTTTGCACCCTAATATCAAAGGCACCGGAAAAGCAACTCCTTAAAGGGTTTGTTGTCAAATAAAAAATATAAGCAGGAACTGGAAGTGGTCTAGAACAAAACAATGTGGTTTGGATCCCTGATGGCACTGATGTCACCGCAACAAGATTTCCACATCAGCTACTAATGCCAAAGAGACAACATGAAAGTGAAGTCATCACTGGGACTTGGGTGAAAACTAACACAATTTGTGAGGTGGGGGCAGGCAGTAGCAGAAGTCACCCAGGAATGTACGCTGCACATGCAGGTGAGACATATGAAATTAAAGGAACACAACCCATGCAAAGGTTTTCCCTGCACTCACCAAAAAGTCACGAACACGGTGATCAGTTACGTAGAAACATATTTTGCGCAGCTGCTCCATCACATTGAAGCCCTGTCCAGGGAGGGGAAGGGTAGAAGAGTTTACACAAGAAAGTATTAATGGCTTATTTTCTCTCATAGGCTTTCTTTTGTGCATATCTACAAAGGATTTCAGGGCTCGGCTGCAGCTTGCAAAAGACTGGAGAAATTTCAACAGATTGAGAAATGGGCTTAAAATGCTCAACCCTTAAAAACTCCTGCCTCCCTACCTCAGACAAATTATTACTGTTACTGTTGGTTGCTTTGTAGAGCAAAGTGTCTCAAAGTGACTTACATAATAAAAATAGATTATCCAAATTTATGTACATAAAAGGAAAATACGACCCTTTTTTAAAAGATGACTGCAGAAAGTGACAACAGAACTATGTTACCCACCCAATTAAGAATCAAATGCATACACGCACACATATATAAACGTCAGTGTGCGTTTGTGTGTGTGTGCTTACCCTTCAATAGATCATGCCCACACTTATTTTTCTCCTATGTTAGATACTTCTCTCCCTGTCCCCCCAATTAAGCAGAATATGACAGGACAAAGAAAATCCTTAATGAGTTCAACTCCCATTGTTAACTCGCCAAGGACCCCCAATGGCCAATCTTTAGCACCTGAAGAAGCAAAGCCAATCCCTTGCTGTGTGTACAGTGGTACCTCGGGTTACATACGCTTCAGGTTACACACTCCACTAACCCAGAAATAGTGCTTCAGGTTAAGAACTTTGCTTCAGAATAAGAACAGAAATCAGGCTCCGGCGGCGTTGCGGCAGCAGGAGGCCCCATTAGCTAAAGTTGTGCTTCAGGTTAAGAACAGTTTCAGGTTAAGAACAGACCTCCAGAACGAATTAAGTACTTAACCCGAGGTACCACTGTACATGCAAATACACTAAAGTAAGCACTGTAGATCAAGCCACACTCTGGACATGCATTACTCACCATGTTTCTTAAGAGTTTGGAGGCTTCTTTGACATCATCCTTCAGAAGGCTTTTGTACACCAGATCCAGTCCTATCTGGGTCAGCACCTTAAGATTCTGGGCAGGGTTACCTGCCATCCGGAAGAAGGTCTGAGCCTCAGGGAGCTTGTTGTTTAATATGGCTTCAGCAACCGTTTGCTGAAAGAGCAAAGAAAGGCATGCAATGCAACTAGCTGCTTTTGAAAAACACCATGCCTGACATTCAACCTCTTTCCTGAAGGATCAGGAGAGGCAAATTGAGGAATGGCAGAGGCGAAGTGGGTGGAAGTTGTTAAGGGCACACAACCCAGTCTTAAAAACACAGGAAGTCGCCTGCTTTAGCTGAGATTCCTGCATTGCAGGGGATTGAACTAGATGACCCTTGAGGTCCCTTTCAATTCTACAATTCTATGATTATGAGGAAGGGGGGAAATGTCTCTCTTGCTACGACTTCATCATTCTGGTAGCCCTCCTACATATTTTCCAGTTCCAGGATATCCTTTTCTGTTTGAGGCAGCCAGAACTGGACAAAGTCTTCCATTGCTATACTATCAAGTTGTACTTTCAAATCCTTCCTTAGCACACAACTTTTCAAAAGTTGCTCCACACCAAGTTAATGCTTTTATTGCGCTACCTGCCTTTCATTTCAATGGGACTGTTTGGCACACAGTCTCTAGCTCTCTCACTGAAATCAACAGGACTTCCAAATGCTTAACTATGGCTGGATTCTGCCATAAACGTGGCTTTAGGTCACTAATTTTTCCTTGGGATAATGAAATTGTTTAGCAAACAGACACAATGTCTTGGACAATATATGCTCAGGAGTTGTTGAAACTGATTCTCCGGTTACCTCTGTATTGAACTTTTCCCACTTCTGGCTTTGTTCTACGCAGGGCACGTCTTCTTCAAGATCGCACGTGAAGCTGGTGACACTGGAAGACTTGTGAGGGAACTTTATCATAAACATCCTAAGTTTATTGATGTAGCTGGTTAAAATATCAACACATTTGTCCAGATTTTCATCCAGCTCTGTGAAGAATATCAGGAAGACACTTAACGGAAGGAAGGAATGAAAACATCTCCCTGGGAGACTGGCAACACTAAGGGCAGCCCAATGAACATTAACATATTCAAAGACATATCCCACCATATCCTGTTCTGCTTGCACTGGTGCAGAGAGAAAGACATTCTCCCTTTCATTCCTCTCCTCATTACCAGGGGTGACAGTGACAGCAGGAACACAGGGAAGCCTGCCTGAGCCGCTCACCTGCCCACTCACACAGGTGCACTCAGTCAACAAAACGATGACAAAGGAGTCCAAATATAGTATAGAGAGAAACACACAAGATGCAAAAGTGCCAAAGCCCACAGTGTGAACTGACTATATGGTACTGACCCCTCCTGACCCAGTACAGGTGTTGGTCCAGCTAGTCCAAAGGACTAGGTTGTTAAGTCAGCTTAAATCCTGGAAAACTGACTTAATCGTTTATATGAATCACAGCTTTACAGCCCATACAGCGACTATGATTGTCTGTGTGTTTATTCACGAGCACATCCCACGGAGTCCAAAAGGGCACACCTCCAAGTATGTGTGTATAGGATTTGGACATTACGGTAATGGGAGAAAACAATTATACATTATTCACTGAGCTGAGGCCTGAAACGCTCCTCCTCTTCTCTCATCAAACACTACCACTGGAGAGGGGTTTTTTTTATAAAAAAAAAAACACAAGGTCACATGCAGGAGCACATGAAAATAGCTCAAATAGTAGAAAGGCTTCATGGCCCATTATGGGGGAAATGCAGGGCATGATGATAATTCAAGCAACACAAGCACAACCGTTACCTTCTCTGTGGATACAAATTTCACGGAGCTGTTTGTTAAGGAAAGACAGGGTGAGGTTCAGCAGCTGCTCAGAGAAATGCTTGCTCTGTGCTTCCAAATCATTTTCTCGGATTGCCATGCAAAGCAAATCTAAGGCTGGTGTAAGCTCTTCCATGCCTGTGTGAGAAAAAGCAGGAAATGACCAGATGATCACTTTAATATGTCCTCCCCACCCCCCACAAAAAAGGATTCTCAGAAAGGAAAGCACAGCTTCCCTCCATCTTTTCTATGGCATCCATTTACCCCATTGCACTTTCTCAATACACGAGGCATGTTCCATCTCTCCCAAGAATTCTTCGCTGAACATAGTATGCCCTTATATAGCTCTCATTATTTTCTATGTGGCTTGTGCAGCTTTAATTTCACACGAGCTGTACCACAGTGAACTTCTTTCATCTTCACTACACCAGTCTTTCCTAACATGGAACTTTCCAGATGTTTTGGATCGCCATCAGTCTCGACAACATATGGCCAGGTTGGCTGGGGCTGATGGGAACCATAGTCCAAAATATCTGGAAGGCATCAGGCAGGGGAAGACTACACTATGCTTTGTGAAGGTCTGTGCCAAATCAATGTCCATTTCAGCATTTACATTGTTTTACTTACTCTTCAAGTAAAAATCTGACATAGTGCTTGCAGGCTGATCTTGTAAGGAGCAAGTTGCAGAGGAACTGAACATATTCTCTTTGTTCTTTAAAAAGAAATCCACTGTGTCCAACTGACGGTTCTCTAAGCCAGCCTAAACAGCAACAACAGAATCACTGTTAAAAATGCAACCACATGTAGAAACAGAAGTTCTTAACTAAGGGACTGATATTCTTTTTGCGGATTGAAATGTTACTTTCTACTGATTTCCAGGATGGTTAAACAACAAGACAAGAACAAAGTATTACAAAAAAAGCATCTATGCAAGAAAGCAATTAAATAAGCCAAAAAGTCATGCAACAAGAAAAGAGAGCCTGTTTTCCCCAAGCACTATTCCACTATGGACCCATAAGTGAGGCTTCATGAAGGAGGGTGGAATGTCCTTCTATCTATCAGAAAAATAGATGCCCAGCAGGTAAGAACTACCATTTGTCTTTTTGTGGGAGGAGGACTTTCCTAGATAGGATGTGCAGCACAAATCAGGAAAAGAAGGATCACCTCATGCTGAAAATACTGCAGCAGAATAAAAAACTAGGGCTGACCAAGAGCAGTCAGTTTTGTCATGCTCCACAATTTATCCACATGGCAGCAGCTCTGTATATTACTTTGGGAGGTGCCCTTTCCACATAGCCTGCAAAGGCTGCAGGTTAGATAAGCTCAAAGTAAACATTTGAGGCTGTCAAAAAGAAAAAGAAAAAAAGAATCCCCTGCCAGTTGCAAGATCCCACCACTTCCAGCACTGGGAGATGTGGGAGGCACAGAACCTCAAGGGCCACAAGTGTTTCTTTACCTCCAAGGCATGTATGGGAATAGAGCATCTTCCCCATCCATTGAGCTGGCAAAGAGAATCTACAGTGCCAGCACTTCCATGGATGATCAGTCTATTCAAGAATTCCTCTTGAGTCAAGCCAAACAGAACCAAGGAGAGGCCGGGCTCTAAGGGTTATAATAAATAAAAGAAGAACTTATTCACCTGTCATATCAAACATGATCTATATGGTACTTTATGAGACTGAATGCAATCTTCTTGCATTGCCCTCAATCATGTCAGTACTTACAAACAAAGCAATGCTTCTGCTTTCTAGATTGCAGACTTTGGTTTTTATTTGCAACTAAAAGATGCTCACCTGAAAGGATGGGACATAACTGCTCTTCTCTGTTACACTCCACAAAAAATGAATTTTTGCCCACACAAGAACGCATCACGTCTTGGGTCTCCAAATCCCACAGAAGAAGAATCAGTCCTTCACTCTCACTTGAGAGAGTGAACAATGCACTAAATCCTGTCACAGATTTACACTCGAGTTTCACACCATCTTCTAGTCCTCCTAAATCTATACTCTTCCATAGTCTGTCTCTTTTGCCTGTGTTTTGGGGATCTTTTCTTCTTGAGTTTGAAAGAACATGAGCAGCATCATGCAGAAAGGAGGCCTCAGAAGCTTCACGAGTCTTACAGTCACAGTGCTCTAGATGCAAAGGATACTGACACCAAGGCAGGAAAACGTTGGCTGCCAAATTTGAAGAATTAGATCCTTTTGTTGTGTCAGACAATGAAGACAAATGTGCCTTCCAGGATCTGGAAAAAGGAGAAAAATCACACCAACATTTTTAACAATGAATTATCTATAGTTGTATTGCTTGAACGAAAAGGATTTGTAATACAGATAAACAGATTGGATAAATATAAATAGTTTCTTGCCATCAAAACAACTGCAAACTAATCCTGGGGAGGACGGTGTTTAGACATACTCGTGCATCTATTTGGAAATGATGCCACATGTCTAAGCTTATACTAATTCATCCTAACGTTCTAAAGCTGTTTTACCAGCAGTATCAGCAGAAACAGCAGGAACCAGAGAGCTAAGGTGGCAAGTAGGACTGAACAAACATACCCCTCTTTTCCACATAGATTAATGATGCAAGGCAGAAGTTCTGTAGACATACCTGTCAGTCCGAAATGGATGCTGCATAAGTTTCATGCTGTAATCTGAACTTCTGAGGTCATCCTCATCTGTCCCCTCCAGCTGTTCTACAGGAAGGTTGTCAAAGTTTTTCTTGCAAATTAAATGCTCAGGATATTCTCTACGGGGGGAAAGTGTTTATTTATAAATAAGATGATTTCAACTCCACCTTTCAACCCTCAAAAAGTTCCCTATAACAGGTAATCTTAAAAAAATTGAATTTTCACTGACAATAAATTATGACAATAAAGTGAGCATTAAAAAGTCATTGAAAGCAATTTAAGCAGCAGGGGGAGAAAGTGAGATTAAGACGACAAACACCCAGCACAATAAAAAGTTTTAACCATTCTCCTAAATGTTTCATGAGAGCAGGACCATCAAACTTTTCGGGAGAGAGAGCGAGAGAGCGAGAGAGGAAAAGCTAGAACTGGCAAAGAATTTAAAAAGTGAAAATCTGCCTGCCCAATACCACTTTATAGCATATTGTGGCCAACCTACTTGAAGTATAAATGGAGGTCAATAGCCACGACACAACTGGAGCTGTTGGCAACCACAGCAACACTGAGATCATGAGATATATTTAACAGTGTAAGAGAAGACAGGATGTCCAGACGCTTCTCATCTTGCCCCTCTGTTTGATAGAGGGAGACATCAACATGGGCAAGGTAGGCACCATCCGTAGCATCAAAAATATCTTTGCAACAATGTCAAAGAAAGACACTTTCTGAGTCACATGAACAGGCACACATGCAAAGGAAAACCCACCATCCCAACATGGCAATCCTATGCATGCTTACTTAGACCTAATGTGCAAAACCACTGGGCACTGTTTCAAATCAAAATAGTAGACTGAACCATTCCAAACTGCATGCATTTGGACACCTCTTAAGATATTGCAACTGTCAGGCGCATGGCTAGAACAATCCTCTTCACAGAAAGATTTGGTGCTCCACAAAACAAGAATGAAAGAGAAACAGGCTGTGTCAATGCACAGTGAGACAGAGCAGGGGGATCTGGGACCTTCAGGTATCAGAGCGTCCCAATCTTCTCTGCAAGACAGAGAGGGCCCCTGCAAATAATCAGAGGCAGAGGCTTAGTTAGCACCAAGTCTGGTGACATGCTGGCGGATAAAGGTACAGGTGCACCCACCCAAAGAACAAGGACTCCTTGAAAATAAAGTGTTACTTGTGAAGTAGCTCCTCCTCATGAGAAGACCAAACCTCTCAGGCCAGAGGTTTTCAACCTTTTTGAATCCATGGCTCCCTTGACTAACTACATTTTCTGCGGCACCCATGGGGGCTCAGGAGTCCAGTTATGTCACCCCTTGCCGACAAACCTAGCAGCCTCTCACCCCTTTTCAAACACCTTCCCTTGTGGAGTGTTCCCTCAGCCTCCTCTCCTCTCCAGAGTGCTTGAACAAAATCCTTGCGTTAGCATCCTGACTTGCCTTGTGACCTAATGGGTTTTGACCTTGTTTTAATCCTGGACTATTTCTGCATCTTACCTTTTGTATTACTCAAGGCTAGCACTTTATTTATTAAGAGACATACAACAACAAAAATATCCATTTATATATCTCAGTATTTGTCTGTTTCTTAAGCATTACTGAGCAACACAGACAACTATCTACTAGTGTTTTATTTTACTGCTTATATTATACATTTGTTTTGCAAACCACTCTGTGCTGCAGGAAGGACAGGATTTTAAAACTCAGTTTAAAAGGATACATATCCATCCAGATTCCTCTAACAAGAAAAGAACACTTCTGCAAAAGGCAACATCTACTATCCTTTCCAGAGATTCTGACGACAGATCAAGAAGAAAGCAATCCTCCAACTTTTCTGCTTTCAGTTCTCCTCCAAGAAAAGCAAGTTGTGCAATAATACAGTTGTTGAGCAGCATCAAAGCTTTTCCATTTTTAAATGACAGCACTCGCAAAGAGGAGATTGAAGATAAACCTGCATGACGAGGGCAAAAGGGATATTTTCATATTCTAAGACAGTGTTTCCCAACCGGTGTTCCGCGGCACACTAGACGTTGCCTGGTGTGCCGTGGGAGGGAGGCGGGTGAGTCGGGCGGCGAGAGGCGGGGCGGCGGCGAGGAGAGGCCGCCCAGCGCGGGGCTCTCGCCGTCTGCCTGCCTGGCTGCCTGCGTGGCGCTGACGTCACGGGGCTGTAACGTGCCCCACATAGGCACACGCGGGGCGGCGAGCGAGCTCCCTCCCACATCCCATTGCCGGCTCTGCACCAGGCGGTAGAGCTCGGCGAAGTCGCCGCGCTGGAAGGCCAGCAGCGCGCGCGCCTTGGCCAGGCTCTCGCCCGCCTGCGCCTCCAGGCACGGCGCCTCGGCGTCGGGCGGCAGCGAGCCCAGGAAGCGGCCCAGCCGGCCGGGGTCGCCCGCCTGCAGCAGCGCCTTGCACCCGCACGAGACCTGCTCCGCCGAGAAGCGCGGCGAGCGTGGAGGATCGGGCGCGGCGGAGGCCAGCCCCGCGCTTGGAGAGGGCGCAGCAGCCGTCGCCAAACCCGATCCTCCTCCTCCTGCTCCGCCGCCGTCCTCTGGCTCTCGGCCGGGAGGAGCCTGCGGCGACGGGGCAGGCGCCGAAGTTGGCAGAAGTTGGCGCGTCTCCTCGGCAGCGCCTTCGTCCTCCTCCTCCTGCCTCTGCTCTCCTCCGGCCGGGGGGCTCGGCGGGGCCCGCGGGGAAGGAGGCCATGTTCGCGGCGCGCGGGATCGCGGCCCCCCTCGCCCGCCTCCGGCCCGCTCCCCTCCCCCTGCGCGCTGCCCTAGCCATGCGGGTCTCCTCCCCCTGCGCCGCCGTCCCCTTTCCACATCCTAGGAGCCGCGGTCCGCCTACCGCCCCCGGGCCGCGGCGCGGCTCCCAGCCCGGGCTGGCCTCCGCCTCCTGGGACGCGCGCCCACCCCCGCGGCCCCCCAAACTTCGGAGCAACTCTCCAGACGCTTCTCCCCCGCCTCGGTCTCCCTCCTTTCCACTTCTCTTCCCCCCTTCCTTCCCTCTTTCTTTCTCTTTCTCTCCCACCCGCCTTTCCTTCTATTAACTTTCCTTTCCCCTCCCTTCGTCCTTCCTACTTTTACTCCTGGGCTCCTCCCCCCTTTGCGCAGCCACAAATCAATCTCTCTCTCTTTTTCCCCCTCTCTCTCTTCTTTGCTCAGACGCAAAAAAGCGCCGCTTTTTGGAAATCCGGACTGCTGTCCCCACTGAAACGATACTTTAAAAAAGGAAGAACCCACTGGCTCTTATTTCTGTTTAAAGCAGTAGATCCCAAACTCTTTTGGCCCACTGCCCCCTTGGTTCCACATCCCCCAGTGTCCCCTATGCTTACTCTATAGAAAGCATTACAGGGGTTAACGCAGCTCGCTAAGGAAGATATTAATAGAATTCTGCATTTGGGGGGAGACCCTAACAGTCATCTACCATTACCTTCTATGCTGTTACTATTTTTTTATTTTCTTTTACATAAGTAAAAAGTGACCTTTCCCCATCTGGCATGGTGGTGTGCCTCGAGATTTTTTTCATGAAACAAGTGTGCCTTTGCCCAAAAAAGGTTGGGAAACACTGTTCTAAGATGCAGTAACAATAGGTGCAGAGAAACAAGCGATACAACACAGTTCTAATAAAGATAAATGGATCACCCACCCCACAAGTGGCAAAAGTCAGACCGTCTGCATTCAATGTTTGAAATAGCCCCACCAATGTTTATAAGCATTACCTGTCTACAGCAAGTTACAACTCATGGGCTAAGGTCTGCAACAGATACCATATAACATATTTTGTTTTCTAGACACTGCTGAAGAATGGCCTCCAAAATAATAAACAAATTAATAAACTAGTATCTTACATCTTGAATGAATGTTATACTCACTAATATTTTTAAGTTTGATGAGCTGCTTCTGCGTCTCTTCACTGCAGCTCTGCAAGAGCGTTGCATCACATTTTCCAACCTCTAGATTAATTTCATATACGAGAAGTTCATGGGTCTTACTGACAGCAAGCAGTTTAAGACTGTCCACTGGAAGGTTCTCATCTTCCACACTCTCCCATGTGAAGCTAGGAAAACAATACTTAATACATGAGCCATGCTGCCAACTGTTCTTCTTTGAAATTTTTAGCATGATGTGCCTTTTAGAGACAAATTACTTAAATGAAATACATTACTGTCCACTTGCACAAAAAATGACCAAAAATCTTAGAACACAACAGTTGAAAAAGACAACCAACATACAATCAATGAAACAAAAACTCTAGGGAGTGAAACCAATAATAATCTACTGGGGTTTACAATTTTGTCTATTTCTCTAACAAGAATAGTAATATATCCTATTTATCCAAAGAAAAATTACAAGCAACTCAATTTCATAACAAGAGAGGTAGGAAGGGACCAGAAAGTGAACTGGGGAACTGTAGATTCTGACAGCTCATTTTACATGGAGGTTCAAAGCCTCACAGCAGGTGGGGCTGTTGCAAAATGGGATGCTGAGCCAGATAAGTGGTTGATTCAAGTGAAATTGGGCAGTAATGGGGGGCGGGGGGCAGCACTGGATAAACCATCCTCAGTGGTCGGCTAGATGATTCTGGACTTAATGATCTGACAGCCCCCCCCCCTAGACTACTATGTGCATTATTGCCATCATGAAGGCCAAAACTGACACTTCTTTTCTCTCCCTCACCCGCAATCCATGCTTTAAAACTACTTCCACATTCAAGAGTTGCCAACAGAGACTTTTGCTGATGTGTCTCCAGCCCCCTCTCCTAAAATGAGGTTTTAAAGAAGCAACAGGATAGTTTGTGTGGTGTGTCCTTAGTTGCAATGGAGGGGGGAGTACCCATGACAATTCCTCTGATTTGCAAAGGTGCTAAAGGCCCAAAAAAGGTTGGTGAGACCTAACAATGATAATACTGAGGTCATATGCATCTTCATGAATACAGCAACAAACCTATATGTGCTGAAGCAATCAGCGGAATTGGTACTGTTTCAGGTGCCACATAAGAACACCTTTGTAAGAACTCAAACTGTTAGTGTGGGAGGCACTTTCACTGTACTCTTTTCATAAGTTTATTTATTTATTTTCGTTTATAACACATAAACATTTTGGTGCTTGCTAAGAACACTGTCTAGTCAAGCATACTCCGATGCTTAGAAACTTGATGCAAGCCTTTAATCTGTTTCAGTCTAAACTGTTATTTTAACTTTTCAAAAACTTAAAATCATGGTTAATTTTTCTTAATAATTTCACTGGTTTATCTTTCTTTTTTTGTAAACCGCTTTGAGGCCTTTTTTTTTTACAATCAATTTTATGCAAAAAAACCCAAACAGCGTTTGCTTCTGCTGCCCCGACATTTACGTGGGGACAAACACCCTTTTGCTGCAGAGAAGGATTGATTTGCTTCAAAAGCAATACTGTAGTAAGTTAGCCTCTGAGATCACCATGTGGGTGGGTGCCTGACCGGCTCTTCCGACTACGAAACGTTTTTAAATGGGGTGTGGGGCGCTGTCGTTGGCGGAGGTCGAGTCCGTCACCTGCTTCTCTCTATGGGGGGGGGTCGACGCTGGACTTGGGCCCCCGCAGGCCCGGCTCTTGCTCCACCCCCACTTACTCTTCCCAGGCGCCGGGCAGGGCGATACTGCCGTCCCCGCTGGGCCCGTCCTGCCCGCCGTCGAGCCGGGCTGACACCAGCCCCGTCAGGCGCAGCTCCGCCCCCGTCACGGTCGCCAGCGCGTCTCGGCCGCCGCTGAGCTTGGCCCGGGTGATGCCCTGGCTGGGGCTGCGGAACGGCTGCAGGAGAACGCGAAGCGACCCAGCCTCCGACGCCGCCATTCTCCTCTTTCCCCTGAGAGAACCGCGACCGCCGGGTCCGTGGGTCTCCTCAGAAACCTACCGCGGCCGCCGCCATCTTGGGGCAGAGCCACAACAAGCGAACGAAAGCCGGGAGGGCGGAGGCCGACGCTCTTCCTTCGGACTAACCTTCCCAGAATGCCTCGCGGGGAAAAGCTGCCGCACGACGGGCGGCGAGTGAGAGCGTTGCGAGTCGGGAGATGTAGTCCTCGCCGCGCGGAAAGCCGGGCGAGCGAGCGCGTTGGACGGCGGGAAATGTAGTCTTGGTTGAGAAGAGGGCGCGTTTGTGAGTACAGTACGGCGTCGCTTTGCTTGTGGAGCGCCCCGCCCACTCCGAGACCGGAAGTGCCCGCGAGGGCCGCCTGAGGGACTGCAGGGCCGGTTGATGGAGGCTGCGAGCGGGCTTGGCTCGGGGCGGAATGCTGTCGCTGGGGCTGCTCTGGCGGGCGCTCTCTAGCGGGGGGCATGAGGCCCGGGAGAAGGAGGACGAGCACCAGGCCCACCACCGGCCCGAGGCCCCGAGCAGAACCGGCGCCGCTGCCATGGAGCAGGAGCAGGAGCGGGCCCTGGAGGTCTACGGTCAGTGGCTCCCCAGCCCCGTCCCTATCCAGGCTTCACGGGGCGGGAGGTTTTTCGCGGCCCAGGACCCGGCTTGCCTCGCAGTTGGAGGAGGGGGTGTTGAAAAAGAAAACCGAAACCTTGAAGGAGTATACGAAGAGAAGAAAGCAGTAAGATAAAAATTAAAAACAAAAAACCCCAAAAGCAGCTCTGTAAATCATTCAATACATAAAACCAACAATAAACCGAGAACAGTTTAAACTTACGCACCTCCTTTCGTCTGAAACGACAAGGTGCTAAAAATGTATTGAGACTGCAGCACAAACTAAACCAGCAGCCAAGTGTGCGCACTTTAAAATGTACAAATTTTAATTTCTATTTTTTATGAGAACTTACTTGTACAGCCCGGTGTCACTAATGACTAGCCAGAGGAAATAAATGCGTTTTTAGCAGAGGCCCAATTGATTCTGGGGTTGGCACTTGACTGTATATCTCTGAAGGAAGGGAATTCCAAAGAGAGGGGGCTGCTACCCAAAAGGCCTTCTTCCCCTTGCTGACGGCCCATGGTTTCTGTGGGCACAGCCAGGAGGGCCTCGCCAGACAGTCCTGGCTGCCAGACAGGGAGATAGGGAAGAAGGCAATCCTTCAGGTACC
The DNA here is from genome assembly GCF_964234715.1 of Podarcis melisellensis. Classification (NCBI taxonomy): domain Eukaryota; kingdom Metazoa; phylum Chordata; class Lepidosauria; order Squamata; family Lacertidae; genus Podarcis; species Podarcis melisellensis. The sequence continues at coordinate 25,874,101 of NC_138546.1, forward strand.
TGTTTAGGGTATTGTAAGTTGGAACTTAACCCTGATCCAGTAATTTATTGGCAGCTAGCATGAGGCTCTTTTAAGCACACCTTAACATGCGTGACAACAGTATGCCAGCTAATACATTTTGCATTGACTTTAACTTCAAGGTCACTCTTAAGGGCAGCCCCACATAGAGTTTATTGCCATGGATCCTAAACTTTTTGGGGGCCACTGCGCTCTTGGTTCCATAAACTCATTCCCACTGCCCTTAGCCTTCCCAATAAATAGCATGATTCATAATGGTGGTTTGCATGACCCATGAAGGAAGATAATAACAATCAAATTCCAAATTGTAACAATTAATTGCACATTTATTCAAAATCCAATTTTAGTTCAAATTATTTAACAAATAATTAATTTAAAAATAGTTATAGTTTAATTCAACAAAGCTGTTGAACTTGATCCAGTGATACCAGCTTTTCAAAGTCTGATAGTCATTTACATCTCCAGCCCCATTGCCTCTTACCTCCCCCCACTCAGGTAATCCCTTGCCCAGGTTTATTGCAATAGTTCATTTCTTGAGGATAACTGTGCATGAGTCACAGTGGCAAGATTATTTCCAATCCAGAAGAGACAAAAATAAATAAATCCGAAATCACTCCACAGTACCCGTTTGCTTGCAGGCTCACTGGTCATGAAGCAATGAGCCTCAGAACACATTTCATATGTCGTTTTTATCATTTCTCATTTGAAATGTCACTTGCAACCTTTGTTCCTCCTAAAGGCCAAGAGGGACCAGATTGTGAAGAGTTCTGGTAAGGCTGGCATCAAACTCCCTTTTATGTCACACACAAGTGGATTTGCAGCTGACTCCAGGCCTAGAGTTTGATCACTCAACCTTTCCCCCATAATCAGACACTTGTGATCTGTTTGTTTCTGCTTAGATATAATTCGAACTATCCGGGACCCAGAGAAGCCCAACACTTTAGAAGAACTAGACGTGGTAACAGAAAGCTGCGTTGAAGTGCATGAAATTGGGGAAGATGAATATTTGGTCACAATCAGGTTTACACCAACGGTACCTCATTGCTCTTTGGCCACTCTCATAGGTAAGATCTGGGGGGAGGGGGTTCTTTGAGCGATTTGTGAAGTTTTTAGTTTCATGACGTTAAGTAAACCAAGATAATGGAAAGCCAAATAAAGGGACATTCAGTTCTTCTGGAAGCATTTCTGGATTTGTGCATTGAAACATGCAGCAGCAGTATTGTGAATTATTAAATATGAATGGGTTGCAGGACCTTTCATGTTGAAAAATGTTTCCTTTAGGGATAGGCTTCTTTGGAACCAATTTAACCTTATTTTTGCAAGGCAGACTGAAGACTGTTTCCCTGTGTAAAGCTCAACACATTAGTGTCCTGATCCCAATCAGAGCTCATGCCCTGGCAGTGTGTGGGGTGAAACTCTTCAGTCTTTCACAGCTTATTACCAAATTGTAAAGCAGTTCTGTGCTTGAAAGCAGATCTCGGAAATGGATGCCGCTCACTTCATTTCCCAGCCTTTTTCACAGTTTAGATGAGGCAACGCTTGCTATCTTTAGAGCAAGATACACTGAGAACCAAGGCCAGCTCTCCCTCACATGTTTATAAAACTGAATTACAGATGGTTGAGCAATACGTTTTGCTGCATGATCACATGCCACCAACTCTTTTGGTAGAAAGATAATGGAAGGGTAGTGCTTGAAAAGAAAAATGACATCTTTTTTCTTTAAAATGCAGGGCTGTGTTTGAGGATCAAGCTGCAGAGATGTTTGCCTTTTAAACACAAGGTACGCAATTTGTACACTTTAGTTTGTATTTCTAAAAACATCTTGCAGCTGACTCTCCAGAAATGCATGTTTAGAGGACATTTTCTGGCCACACATTCCACTTCCAACTTCCCCCCAAATGTTTTGCATGTTTGCTTGTATTGGGAATTTCAAGGAGTGGTGTTATCTGTTGCTCACGCAAAATGTGGTGTTAGAAGAGGACGTGAAATGAAGAGCCCAGAGTGCTTCTGTTGGCAGGATTTCCAGAGGGATTGCAACCATGCTAGTCTCTTGCAGGAAGAACAACACAGATTTTTGTGACTAACACATTTATTGTTGCATAAGCTTTCACTCACTGCAGTCTACTTCATCAGGTACACTTCATGCATCTGGTGAAGTGGTTTGTAGTCTACCAAAGTTTAAGTCATAATAAATTTGTACAAGAATCATATAATTTTAGACTTGTAAGGTACCCAAAGGGTAATCTAGTCCAACCCCTTGCAGGGCAGGAATCACAGCTAATCACAGTCTTTAAGGTACCATAAGATTCTCAGGAGACAGCATCATGTACACAGCTTCGGCAGGCATGTGAGAACTGCCAGATTGTAAGAGGCCATGCTTCCTTACCATATAACAAACCCCTGAGTGCATGTGGAGATTGCATTGCAGAGAAAAAGAGAGACCTCTTATTGCAAACACAAGTGAGACTTGCCCATTACAGTGGATCCTCGGGTTACGTTACTTTCGGATAACATAACTTTCAGGTTGCGAACGCAGCAAACCTGGAAGCAAATTCTTCTGGGTTTCACCACGCGCGCATGCGCAGAAGTGTTCTGCGCACCTTGCGCATGTGCAGAAACAGTCTATCACGCTGCACGCATTTGCAGAAGCGGCAGCTCTACTTGAAGATTTTTCGGGGTACGGATGGACCCCTGGAACAAATTACATTCGTATCCAGAGGGTCCACTGTATAGCAAGCCATCAAAACAGTGTTGTATATTCTGTGCAGATGCATACCTGTGCTATAAAAACATATTAAGCAGTCATTTTCTCTCTCATGTAGTTGGAAATCTACATTTCAGAGGGAGCGCATTCCACGGAGGAGGACAGTAAGTATGTCTTCAGCTTGTGTTGGGGAATAAAGCAGTCTCTTGATATACATCACCAAGTGTGTGTGTGTTGAATTTTCCTGTTGAGCATGTCTTCAATCTTCTTGTGTGGCAGTCAGGCTGGGAGGGCCTGGCACCCAGCACCATAGGAAGTGATGCATATGAGCTAACGACGTTGGAACACATTAGCTTCTGCTTTCATACTTGTTTGTAAGATCTCTTGCAATCTTAGCATTGCATGACTTCTCTATTTATTTATCATATGCCCAAAGGTTCTAAGGCGGAAATACATAAAATTAAAAAACAAAGTTAAAAACAATATTGTTGAAACTGGCCAACATAAATTCCCTACAAGCAGAAGCAATTAAAAAAACAATCCAATGTACCGTTCCCACAGGAGACACCAAACTAGATGGCTTTAAAAAAGAATTAGAGAGGTACTCAGGTCCTGCTTGCAGGTTTCCCACAATAGGCATCTGGTTGGCCACTTCTAATGTTCTTACCCTTCCCTAAAAGTCCCGTAAGACAGTGATGAGATCTAAAAGTTGCAGGCATTGGACAGCAGATTGTGGGAGGCATTCACTGAGCTCTGATCCTTGACAAATCTGTGTTTGTCTCTGTAGGACTTGCATCTTCATGCGCACATTGTGTGTGTTTTGCGATATTCTAGTGCATTTCTGTTGGTCATTAACCAAAGACTTCTTGTTTGTTTTTCGTCGTGCTACAGTTAACAAGCAGATAAATGACAAAGAGAGAGTCGCTGCTGCAATGGAGAATCCTCACTTGCGGGAGATTGTGGAGCAGTGTGTTCTGGATCCAGACTAGAAAGCGGGACAGCAGCTCCTGTTGACCTGGGATCTTTCTGGCACTTTGGTGTCTTTTTGGGTGGGGAATGGAGGCCTTGAATTTGATACTGGACAGTTCTTTGTACCTCCTGTATATTTTTAATAAATTATTTTATAAAAAAAATACATTTAATTTACGAAGGAGAGTGAGCCATGTATAGTCTTAGATTAATTTTGAAGGATTGTGAGAAGTTCACAATTATAAAAAAAAATTATTATTATGAAACCATTCTGTTGACACCTCATGAATATACATTGTAATTTTTTTAAAAAACAACAACTGATTTTGAAGATTGAATTTTACACATTGTTATGATGGAATGTGTTTGATTAGCTGTCAGTGTGAGAGATAAATAAAGTACAGAGTTTTAGAAACACAAGTTGTCTTCAATATGAAAACTTCCCTATAACTTTTTTTAATGGTGTAAACCAAAGTAGATTTAAAAAGATATATTTAACCAGGCATTTCTGAAGACAGGTAAAAATAATGTGGTGGCTGCAACCTTGTAGATATTTACTAGACAGTAAAGTACCACAGTAGCCTGTAGAAGTTACATAAACTCAGAAGTAAGTTCTGCAGGTTTCAGTGGTACTTTACTGTCTAGGGCTGGATTGCCAGTGAGGTCTGTTCTGTTTAATTAAGTTTGATCAAGTTCAGGTTGTAGCCAACTTTCAAAAAGAAAGTGGTTCATACAGAATTTTCTAACAACACCTTGCAATGTGAAATTTCTTGGCTGGGAAATTGTTTTTCTTCCTGTATCATTAACAAACTTATTTATTTAATACAGCAGCATCAACAAGTGCACGTAAAAGTGGCTCGTGAAGTCATGCAAAATAAGAATTAATTAAAAAAATTAAATGTCATTTGAAACATGAAAAAGAGGCATTAATTAAAGGCATGATGGGGAGGACCAAGATAACTCTTAATGAGGAATTCTGATGCACACTGAGAACCTTTGGAAAGTTTTGTAAAAATTTTCTGAAGTGAAGCTTTTTTCAATATTCAATTTTGTTGGATTTTAACCAGTTAAAAAGAACCTTCATTTCCCTAGAGGTGTTTTAAGGAATAAGAGTTAAATATTTCCTTCAACTTTAAGCCGTAAGTAATAGCTGCTTTTCATCTTGGAATGAAAGGAAGATATTCATAGCGGTGCAATAAAGGACAATCTTTTACTGGAATGTAGTACTGTGATGCTCTCTGAATTCTGCTTCGTGCCTTCTCTTCTTGACAGTGTCCTGTTATTCCAGAAGCGGTTTAGTCATGCTGGGCACATGACCCAGAAAGGTGTCTGTGGATAAACGCCGGCTCCCTTGGCCTAAAAGAGAGATGAGCACCGTACCCCATGGTCGTCTTTGACTGGGCAGGCCTATGGCCTGGTCGTCCTTTTTTATACCTGCTGGTGGGATTGACAAAGCTGCCTCTGATTGGTTGACAAGGCATTCTTTGATTGACAAGGCATCTGACCCTCCCCTTCATCTCATAGCTCACCAATTAACCAACTCTAGGCCAAACCAATCAACCAACTAGAAGGATTACTGTTCATCTCTTTTCCTTAGCGGATCCCTATTATCAACAGAGAAATGTTGGGGGGGGTATGGAGTTCTCCGACTCCCGAGTCGTCTGAAGGCAATCCTATACAGTGATGATTTTTTAAAAAACGTTTAATGTTTTTACGTATGTTGGATGCCGCCCAGAGTGGCTGGGGCAACCCAGTCAGATGTGTGGAGTATAAAGAATAAAATTATCCTTAGGGACCCCCTAAGTAAAAGAGATTAACAGTAATCCTTCTAGTTGGTTGATTGGTTTGGCCTAGAGTTGGTTAATTGGGGAGCTATGAGATGAAGGGGAGGGTCAGATGCCTGGTCAATCCCAGAATGCCTTGTCAACCAATCCGAGGCAGCTTTGTCAATCCCAGCAGGTATAAAAAAGGACGACCAGGCCTGCCCAGGCCATAGCCTGTCCAGGGGTCCTTTACCTTTTACTTTTACTACCTAGGCTCATAGTCAGGTGGAGGGGAAGACTCAGACTGTGATTCCCCCCCCTCCATCTCTCAGCCAAGTTGGCACTGCAGCTGTCTCAACCACAGAAGCCTTGCTGTACCAAGGCAAGATTTTTGTGACCTGTACCTGTTGGAAGGAGAAATCCCCATACTGTAAAAACTGTCTTTGCTGTTGTTCTGGTGCTGTTCCTCGCAAAGCCAGTAGATGACACTCCTGTGCTAATTAACACTTCCTGTGGGCAATTCCAGCCTCCTGCTTCTCTGTGTCCATAGAGGGGGCTGGGGAGCCTTTCTCAGCCCCAGAGACACATTTGCTTGCAGCTGACCATCTGCCAGGGCCAGACACAAAACTGGGCAATGGATGCGACACTTGCCTTTGTACAGCAGACAGCTTTCCAGCCTCGCAGAAAGAAGCCAGAGGTTTCTCCACCTCCCACTCTTCTGTCTCCTCCATCCAGGCAAGCGAGAGGCAGGATCGTAGTTCAAGGACACTTTCCAGCCAAACAGAAGCACTCCAGAAGGCCATAGAGCAGGGCTGGTGAGTGCCATGGCCTGAGGAAGGTCCCAAGGGCCAGATACAAAGGTCTGGGGGGGGGGCCACTTCCAAACCCCAAGCCTCCACCTTGTTAGTAATACAGCTGACCTCCTCACACTCGGGCACAATAGTTCAGCTGTGAATTGCTTTGGCTTTTCCCGCGATCATTTACACTTTCATGTCCTGCCTTTCTTGGAAAGAGGTGTACCTCCTTCTCCCCACCTCCCCATTTTATCTTCACAACAGCTCTGTGAGGTAGGTTAAGCTGAGAGGCAGTGACTGGCCCAGGGTCACCCTGTGAGCTTCATTGACTGAGTGGGGATGGGATTTGAACCCGGGTCTCTCCCACTAACCCCGGCCTGTACCACCCTGGGCATTGTCAGAGATGGCAACTATCCTTGTTTGGGTATCTAGGGGCTGCATTTCATCTCATCACCGAAATCCAGAGGTAACTTGGAATGTTCTCCAGCTAGTAACATGAAGGCAAGGAGTTGCCACTGAAGTTTCAGTTAACTGCATGTGCAATTAAAATAATTAGCAACCTACCCATCCCACACACATTTATTGTGCCACCAATGACATCCTAGCAGCTTCATGAGCTGAATGTGAGTTGGGTCCAAAGTATGCAAGTATCCAATTATATGATGGTCTTCGGTTGGAGGGTCTCCTTTGGGGGGGGGATGCTTTTTTGTCTGTCATAGCTGATTGGAGGATGTGTTTTACCTGTAGATTGGGGTGAGATGATGAACTACCAGTTTTCCTTATGTGATTTTTTGTAAAAAAATATATATTACATTTTCAATGTTTACATTTCCAAATAAACATTTTACATACTTTTGAATATCCAGTGACTTTCCTCCTTCTCCTTCCATGGTTCATTTTACATATTTTACTATAACTATTTAGGTCAGTTCTCCACTTTATCATCACAAATAGATTACACTGCTGATTTTATCTTTATGGAAAATAACTGTACACAGCATTAAATAAATATTTTTCACTCTTCTTTAAATATATGTTCTTCTTGCTCTCTTATTCTGTATGTTTAACCTGCAAGTTCTGCATATTCTAACATCTTAAGTAGCCAGTCCTCTTTACCAGGGACCTCACTCACTTTTCATTTTGGGGCTAACAGAACTCGAGCCGCTGTTGTTGCATACATAAAGAAACCTTTCTGACACCTGGGGATTTCTGTCTGAATTACTCCCAATAAGAAGGATTCCGGTCTTTTTGGGAAGGTTATTTTAAACATTTTTTTAACCCATTATAAATCATTCCCCAATATTCTTTTACCGTTTTACATGTCCACCACATACGAAAAAAACCCTCCTTTTTTTTTTAACATTTCCAACACATATCTGATTCTGCTTTATACATCTTAGCCAACCTACTCAGAGTTATATATCATCTGTGAATCATTTTCATATAATTGGGATTTATTTATTTATTGCAGTACCTATGACAGTTTCTTCAATTTTCAGATGCACCCCCTCCCAGCCCAAAAAAGGCTGGAGACTCAATGTTTAATCACACTTTAAAAATCAATTTTACTGGAATAGGCATTAAGCTAAATGACCTGACAATTTCCTGGATCTCACCCCCATTATCCCTCTTTATTTATTTATTTTTTAAACCAGTGTTTGCTCCTTTCCAATCCTTCGTATTGGAGGACAAATTTATTTTGGGGGGTGGGGGAGCTGCATATTCCTGTTAGAAGCTTGCCAATTTCAGAAGTGTGTGTTTTGTCTTACGAGCTCTTGGTTGGATGCCAATGAAACCTTGTGAATTCTTAATTTTCAGTGTGTTGATAACCCCTAGAATTGTATCTCTTCACACCTCCAGTCCTTAAAAAAAAAGCCTGATCCTAGAAACTTGCCTCAAGTGTATTTCTGTTATGGAATCTGTGGTTTCAGCCTGTTGCCTAGCTACCTCCTTCCCCATCCATCTCCGCTCCCCCTAAACAAAGCTTGTTAAACAGAATCCCTCTCCACTAATTTACACCTGGAATCTTTTCCCATGGCTCTGTATTATTTGGAAAGCTGAGTGTTTCCTTTCCTCTCTCATAGTAGAGGATGTGTGTTCGGTGAATGGAGCACACCGCAGACAAAGTTCCCATCTGTGGTTGACACATGATTCTCTCTGGGGCTTGGGAAACAGATCTGCTGCTCAGAAAGGATGGGAAGCGGGGGGTGGTACTCAGTTACACTCTCATAAATGTTTGGGACAATTCAAACATCTGTTGGGATTTCCAAGGATTTGGAACGATGACTCTTCCTTTGTAATGAGCAACCCTCAGAGGCACGAAACAGACCGCCCTCTGAAGGCTGTGAAAATGAGATGTTGGAGCATGTTGACTTTTGCTCTGCGGATGGAGGGGTGGTCGCCTAAAACATCAGGAGGGTACCAGATTGGAGGAAGCTGACCTAAGGTGTCCAAGCGATGTACAACAATCAAATAGGACTTGAAAGAGAAACATACAGCGAGGGGGGGTGAAAAACTCTTTGATATGATACGGAAGGGTGGGGCATGTCTTCTTCACCTTCTTCTTCGCTACAATATATCCATTTATTTCAAATTGTCAATGTCAAAAGGGACAAGAATCTATAAAATTCATAGAAAATCAACATGCCAATTTGCTCAATTTCTCTAGGACTCCATGACACCTTCCCTGTCCTCCATAATCCCTCAAGCAAGGTGTCAAGACCCTAATCCTGTCAAATCACTCTGCCAAGCCTTTCCTCCGGGCAGTGCCAGGTGGCAGACTTTACATACTTGGACTATTGTCTTCTCATCACAGGTACTCAGGAAGTGCTTATCTGCGCATATCTCCAGCTCTGCATATTCCCCCTCCCTCCTCTGTATGTTAATCCGGTGTAACCCAACCTCTCTTTAATGTATTCATGATGTAACTGGGATGTATTTTGCACTGTATTCTGGGACATGGAGGGAAGTTTCAAAAGTTCATGTCACCCCTTTTTCGCTGTTCAATCTCGCCTTGAACCTGTTGCGCAATAAACTTGGATCTTCTGCAGCTTGCTCCTGTCTCCGGCTGAGCTCATTTTCCTCCGCAGGGACCTGCGGACTTAGTCCGACAAGCTGGGTGGCAGAGCAGCCTCGCACCCACATTTTACCGTAACAGATATAAGAAGAGATATGGCCAATGACCCATCTGCTTCCACATCCTATTCTCACAGAAGCCAATCAGATACATATGGGAAACCGTCAAGCTAGATTAGAGCACAGAAGCATTCTCTCTGTAGTTTCCAGAAGGTGGTACAGTGGTACCTCGGGTTAAGAATTTAATTCTTTCCGGAGGTCCGTTCTTAACCTGAAAGTGTTCTTAACCTGAAGCACCACTTTGGCTAATGGGGTCTCCTGCTGCCGCCGTGCCGCCGGAGCACGATTTCTGTTCTCATCCTGAAGCAAAGTTCTTAACCCGAGTAAAATATACTTGGAGTCAAGAGTGGATTTCATGCTCTTTATTCAGCTCATAGTGGTGAGGAGGAATGGAAGTTCCCCCAGAATGTCCGCTTTTATATACATTATTTACACAATGGGCCCCAAGTGATTGGCTAATTCCGGTATTCACCTGTAGACCAATCAGCTTGTGGATTCACTTCCACCTGGAGCTGGATTGGGTGGCTCCTGTGGACCAATCAGACTGCTGCATTCTGAATCCTATTGTTCTAGGACCAATCAGACTGCTGCCTTTTGGATCCTATTCAACTCAGTACATAACACTGAGGCAGTGGCGTAGCGTGGGGGGTGCAGGGGGGGCCAGCCGCACCGGGCGCAACATCTGGGGGTTAGGGGGCGCAAATCCACGGGTTAGGGGGTGCAAATTACTTTCCTTGCCCCGGGTGCTGACAACCCGCGCTACGCCACTGCACCGAGGTACTATTTCTGGGTTAGCGGAGTCTGTAACCTGAAGTGTCTGTAACCTGAAGTGTCTTTAACCCGAGGTACCACTGTATTCAGAAGCATTGCTACCTCCAACTGCGGAGGCAGAGCATAACCTCTGTCAAGGCTAGCAGCTATCGATAGCCCTCTCCTCCTTGAATCTGGCTAACCCTCTTTTAAAGCCATCTAAGCTGGAAGCCATCACGGTCTCCTGTGGCAGTGAGTTCCATAGTTTATGTGCTGCATGGATAATTTCTTTCTTTGATCTATACTGAATCTTCCAACATTCAGCGTCGTTGGATGTCAACAAGTTCTGGTGTTATGAGAGAGGGAGGGAAAAATCTATAGCGCAAAGAACTTTCCCTGCTTATCCTTCCCTTTGGAAAGAAAAGTGTTTTCACATTTCTTCTAATTCCTCCGGCCACCATGTGTGAAGAAGGGACCTCATGAAGCTGAGAGGGGCCACAGTGTGCCTGCGCGTTCATTGCCCCCCCTCCCCACAGCCTCCCTCCCGCCGTGGCTGGTTCTTGCGGGGGCTGCGAGAGCTCCAGCCCTCATTTTTCTGCATGGCTGAGGCTTCACAGATGTTCACCCCCGCTGGAAAATCTGCTTGAAAGCTTTTCCTTCATGCAGATGCCTCGTGCCCCAAAGGGTAAGAGCTGGCTGATGCTGCCTGTTACAAGAACGCAGGTTTCGAAAATAATAATAATAATAATAATAATAATAATAATAATAATAATAATGGTTCCTCTTGCTGTGAAAGTAATTTCCTCCTTTTGAAAATCATCTGGATTACATTGTTATGTTAGGGTTTCTGTCTTTGCTGTTTAGGACTTTAAAAAACAACAATACAGTATGGTGAGCACTCTCTCTCCCCCTGCTTTGGAGTCTTTTCCTTATTGAAACCAGCTGAAGGCAGCATTAATGTGCAACAAGACCAAATGTTTGTTTTGGTAAACGACATGTGAGATGGGGGTATCTTCTTGGTAACAGAATTAAATGTGAAAGTGTTCAACATATTTTTTAAAATTTTTGTTTTGGAAAGGGGCAAGAATATTTGAGGAACAAAACACTTAATATATTAAAACTTCAGGGTTACAAACACCTCAGGTTACAAATACTTTGGGTTACAGACTCCGCTAACCCGGAAGTAGAACCACGGGTTAAGAACTTTACCTCAGGACGGGAACAGAAATCATGCGGCGGTGGCGCAGCAGCAGTAGGAGGCCCCATTAGCTAAAGTGGTACCTCAGGTTAAGACCAGTTTCAGGTTAAGACGAGACCTCTGGAACGAATTAAGTTCGTAACCAGAGGTACCATTATACTGTAAATGCAATTTGTTCCCAGACTTCTGAACAACTACTTCCTTCTGTGTTTTATCTTCTGTTGATACCAACAGTGGATGGTATCAGCTATACAATCCACTGTATCAATATCAGACAATGCAGAATTAGTCTGTAAAGCTGTTATATATTTGTTGGCTGCAGCCAGACTGAGCATCACCCAGGGGTAGAGAAATAAGCCAGACTTTCCCCTTAACATCTGGTTTAAGAAGGCCTTGCTTATTGCAGTTTCAGAATAATTTACTCATTCAGTGTGTGTTTCACAAGGCACTGCAAAGCCAATGGACTACACCACTATGGGATGGATGTATTGGATGCATATTAGAAAACAAACCAATGGTTGGCAGGTTCCCACCTAATTTGGTACTGATTACGTAAAGAAGGCAGTTTCCATATGTGCTGTAGAAGGAAGTGAAGAGCAGGTGGTAGCTCATCTAGGAAAAGGAAAACTGTGATCCTAAACCTCCACTGCCTTGTGAGACATCTTCTGGAGAAGAAAAGGCTAAGGAGTAAACCCTATACCACGGGTAGTCAAACTAAGGCCCGGGGGCCAGATCCAGCCCTATCGCCTTCTAAATCCAGCCCGCGGATGGTCCAGGAATCAGAGTGTTTTTACATGAGTAGAATGTGTCCTTTTATTTAAAATGCATCTCTGGGTTATTTGTGGGGCCTGCCTGGTGTTTTTACATGAGTAGAATGTGTGCTTTTATTTAAAATGCATTCTGAGTTATTTGTGGGGCATATGAATTCATTCATTTTTTCCCAAAATATAGTCCAGCCCCCCACAAGGTCTGAGGGACAGTGGACCAGCCCCCTGCTGAAAAGGTTTGCTAACCCCTGCCCTATACAAATCTGGAGTGGCGTCCCTTGGATGGCACCTTGTATGCCTCCTTCCGGCGACTCCTGCAGCCAAGCTGGTGCCAAATGACTGCACAGAGCATCACTTCACTTCCCTTGTACTGGCAAATTTGCAAATGTGCAGGATGGGAGCCCAACTGTTGTATTCTCTCCGACCTTGTGCTGCAAAGTTAGTACAATATTAACACGATGGTCCCGAAAAGCAAAAAGTATCACTGTTCACAATAGCAACCAGATATGACTCAGTGTTTACAGGAAACAGACTTTTGGAGAACAATCTCATGAGAATGAAAAGACGGCGCTACTTTTTCCAGCCACGTGCCGAGTAGAAAAGGCATGAAATCTACTGGGAAGGAGGTTATTCTCTGGCACGAGCCCTGCTGAAGCGGAGAGGAGCTCAAAGAGTGGAAGGGGCACTTTTGTCATTTTCTTGAGACTCTTGTCAATTTCAGAGACTTGTCTTAGCATTGAATTTCACAGATATATGAAACAAACATTTGGCTGATTAAACAATCTGGCCTGTCTCAGGTAGACAACTTACATTTTGTTGTTGGCATCAGTTTGTCTTGAGAGACAATGGAGTACGCGTCTCCGGGACGCAAGCCTGGGCATTGTGTATGGAGGTCCTGGGCTGTCCAGACAACCAGACCTCTCTCTTGGCCTCACTGATGTGGTCCAAAGGAAAGCAGAGCAATACGTTTGGCACCAGCTTGGCTACAGGAGTTTGCCGGAGGAAAGTGTTCCAGACACCTTAAGGACCCCACTCTGGATTTCTGTAGGGTTTACACCTTAGCTTTTTCTTCTCGTGAAGAAATACCACAAGGCAGTGGAGGTTTAGGATCAAGAGTTTTCCTTCTCCAAGATAGGCTACGTTCCCAGGTTGACAAGACCCATCTGCCCCTCACTTCCCTCTACACATGCAGAAACCTCCTTCTTGACCGTTGCACCTACTACTGGTCTTATCCACACAATCATCCAGAGCCTGACTTTGCATGTAGAGGAAGTCCCTAACGCACCAAGGGTTTGACCCTCTCCTGGTTTAGTTGGCCAGTTGAAGCAATTTTCTGGAATGTGGCCACTGTTGCATGCTGACAGTTTCTAGAAGCCACAGGTGAGGGCTGAGTACAGGGTGGACAAACTACCCCAGAAGCACATGTCCCCCACCAGACATACTTTGTTGTTGTTTAGTCGTGTCCGACTCTTCGTGACTCCATGGACCAGAGCACACCAGACACTCCTGTCTTCCACTGCCTCCCGCAGTTTGGTCAAACTCATACTGGTAGCTGCGAGAACACTATCCAACCATCTCGTCCTCTGTCGTCCCCTTTTCCTTGTGCCTTCCATCTTTCCCAACTTCAGGGTCATTTCCAGGGAGTCTTCTCTGCTCATGTGGGGGCCAAAGTATTGGAGTCTCAGCTTCAGGATCTGTCCTTCCAGACATACTACTCTTCCCCTAACACCCCAGGCAACTTAAGTACCCTTTTAGCATTTGACGAGACTGGGAGGAAGAGACATGACAGCTTGACTTAGAGGAATGGTGGAGGCAGATCAGGGCCATTCTTCACACTTATCTGCTAACCCTAATCTGAGTCTGACAATTTCCTTCCCTCTCCTGCTCCTCCACATGCAGAGCCATCAGTTTTATCCACTTTGACAGCTGGAGTCAAGCATGCTTCATTAAGAGCTTCCCTCAGGCTTTACATTCAGCTTGGCTGGAGTGTTGCCACGATGATTGACAGCTGAAGGGGGCCCTCCATATCAGCAGGGCTGGAGGTGGAGCATCAAATGGGAAGCTTCCACCTCCAAAGTGCAGAGGACCGAAAGCCAGCTGAGATATTTCGGCGCCCGAGGCAGGAAATCTCACAAGCACCTCTCCCCTTCCCTGGTAGTCAAAATGCAACTGTAATAAATAAAACAGCTAACAGACTCCACCTGGAGTCCTGCGTCCAGTTTGGGGCATCACAGCTTAAAAAGGATACCGACAAGATGGATGGTGTGCAGAAGAGGGCAGCCAAGATGATTGAGGGTTCTGCTCACCAGCTTGAAAAAAGGACAGGTGAGCAGGCAGGAGCAGTGGGGGCGGGGCGAGTAGCAAGGTCAGGGGGCTCTAGGGTTTGAATTTAATTGAAAAGGAAGATGAAGCAGGGACAGGTGATGCAGCGAGGCCAATGGTGGTGCCTGCCTTCCTGTTTAGCCATGCTAAGATAACCATAGAGACTCTTCAAGAGGCAGCAGAAATGTCGTGGTGCCGAAACAAACCAACAAAGGCACAGCTCATACTTTGTTATAACAATTTAATTTAACACACTTGAGAGCTACAGACATTTTTTTAAAAAATTAAAAAGATACTCCTCCATAACATCTCCTTGAAAAGAGTTGGTTGTTTTTTTTTATTCCCATGTATCTGTGCTGAATCACTGGGGAAATTCCATGGCTGGCATGGGAGAGAGAAGAAATTTGGATGTGGTCTTAAATAATTGGTTTTGTCACTCCCTCTAGACAGAGACAAGAAGACAGCCTTGGTCTGGCGTTGACATAATGCAACTGATCCACGGCTAGTTCTGCTGATACTTACTGGCTTTCACACTGTAAAGTATTTGTTACCCACCATGCATTGAGAACAATTTAAAACTATTTGCACTAAATAACCAAATCTTTGATTGATCTGCATCAAAAATGCTGTGGATCTGGCAATCAAACCTTGACATTATCAGCTTTCAAAGAACAACGGAAATGTTCTCTAGTCATATAGGCAAAGATATTTCAAGTGCATTCATCAAAAATTCACATAATATTATGCCAAATTATATAAATCAGTCTTCAATGGATTTGCAAATTGCTTGGCTAGAATGAAAACAAACCTGTAACATAAGGCCATTTTAGATGAGAAAAATTCAGTCCATATGAAAATTCCAAGTTAAGGAACAATAAATCTTCAGGGCCAGATGGTTTCCCATGTATTTTTTATTTAAAAAATAATAATGACATGTTAATTCCATATTCATAGAAAGTCTACAATGATCCTTTCAGAGAGAGAGGGTGTATCCCTGACACAAGTAGAATGCTGAGGCCTTATCAGACTTCTAGAAAAAACACATTGGCAAATTATAACTTAACTACTGAAGGATTTTGGTGTTATGCCACCTTGGCACCCTGAAAGAATGGGGTTTTGGTTACGATGTCCATATAACATGACTGTTGCTGTGAACTGAAAACAACAACAGTGGAGTCCTGATCATACTTGCTGGATTGATTACTATTCCAGACATGGAAGGAAGAAGGAAGTATCACCCATTTCTTCATCCATTGGAATTTCCCAACATCCCTACCTTTGGGCTCCCCCCAGATGTTGAGCTCCAGTTCACAGCAGCCAGCAAGGCCA
Source organism: Podarcis melisellensis (assembly GCF_964234715.1). Classification (NCBI taxonomy): domain Eukaryota; kingdom Metazoa; phylum Chordata; class Lepidosauria; order Squamata; family Lacertidae; genus Podarcis; species Podarcis melisellensis. The sequence goes on from NC_138546.1 coordinate 25,889,850, forward strand.
TTGGTCAGGATCCTGACACAGGGATGATGTAGTCCCAACAATGCTTGGAAGGCCACAGGCTCCCTTTTCCTTGCTTAACACATGCTAAATACCCAAACAAGACTATCAGTGCACGATAGAAAGCAATGAAGTGTTCTTAAATCAGGTGCCTTCTTGACAATAAGGAAATTGATATGATACTACAAATGCAGTCCCAACTTCCAGGGCTACATAAGGGGGGTGGGGGTGGAAACCAGAAACTGATCTTGATATTCTTGGGCTTTTTTGGGGTAACCAAGCGAGCAGCCTAGAGAGAAAGGGCAGCTCACCCTGACAGATATTGAACTGCTGAGCCAGAGAACAGGGCATTAGATAGGGAGGATTGTTCAGTCGGTAGAGCATGAGACTCTTAATCTCAAATTCTTGGGTTTGAGCCCCACAGATTGCAGGGGGTTGGACCAAATGACCCTCATGGTCCCTTCCAACTCTACAGTTCTATTATTCAAAGACTCAAGCCAGAGAGGTTAGCTTTAGTTCAACTTGAGTGAAAACCAAACAACTCATAACTCCAATGCTTTGGTCCTCCCAGCTAGAGCAAGTGTGATGATCAGCTGGCTCAGCGAATTTGAAATGGGGGGGGGGGCATTTCACTGCCGCTTTGAGCTCCTCCCACCAACCACCAGGAAGAAAGGCATCCCTGTCACAACAAATGCAACCAAACAGTCATGCGACTTGGTCAGGTATGCTAGATGCCCGTTCTTACAAAATACAAAAAAAATATTGCGTGTGTTTCCTGTTTGTTTGTTTGTTTTTAAAAAAGAAATCACTCAAGTCAAGAGTTTCGTGCTGGCCCGCCAACACCGAGTGAGACCTGAATATACCCGACGATAGCACCAGATATGTTTCTGAGATCATGCCAAGAGTTATTGCTTTTGTGGGATGCAGCGCGTGGCCTTGCAGAGCAGATCCTCCTCTGCTGCGCATTGGAGGGCAGCAGACTTGGGTAGCCCTGAGGGCAGTTTGGTGAGAGGAACTGGAGTTAAAGCACCATGCCTGTCCAACCTTGGTGAACAGCACCAGCCAAGGTCCCATGGGAGGAAGGAGAGGAGAGCAATTGGACAGAGATGGTGGCTAAGCTGCCTTCAAAGCAACCCACGAGGTGTCTTAGGCAGCCATTTCTCCCTCGAGGCCACCGCTGGCTTCTTTGCGCCTGAAAGGGTCCTGAGGTGATGGGAGTGCTCACTTCCGGGAAGCCCGCTCGTTCCCGCGGTCCCGGGGGCCGTGGCCCTGCTGACGGCACGTCTGGCAGCACTGGAGGCTGACGGTAGGGAGGTGGCACCTGCCCAGGAACAGCAGCGTCTGGCAGAAGCTGAAGGAGAGCCTGTCGCGCTCGCAGGCAAAACCTGCAGGAAGAAAACAACGTAGCGGGATTTGAGCAGTGGCGTGTGATGCATTATTTTTGCAGGGGAACGGTTGGGGCTAGAGGCACCAGCTTGTGAGGGCCATTGTGGGGGGCAACATTGTACACATGAGAATCGTGTCTCCCCCCCCCCCCAAGCCAGGCAGAAGCTTCCTGGGCTTTGGGAAGGAGGTGCCAGGGTTCAAACAGGATGCTGAAACTCACCTGTCCTGAATCTTTCTACGTTCAGCTTCATTGGAAACCCAAGAGTTCTGCTTGTTGTGAGAGAGGGAGAAAAACTTTATTCTCCTTTGATTCACATAGTCTTCTCCCATTAGAGCCAGGAAGGGAGAAGAAGGGTTTGCCTTTCTCATCCCACAACTGGGGGGGGGGGGAGGCACATCTCAGTTCCCACACTCTGCTGCCCATCTTCTGTCCCCTCCCCTTCCACCACCTGAAGCACTCATGCAAATGCCACCCCCAATCCCATCCTGCCTCTCTTGATGTGAAACAGATGCTGCATTGCTGGAAGGGAGTGCATCCCACCATCACTCATCTCAGATCTGTCCATATTCAAGATAAATGTTCCCCTGGGTGAAAAAACAATGGAGTGCTAAAAACCACATTGCAGCGATTGATGTGGGAACAGGGATTCCGCCCCAGATCTTTCCTGTGGCTGCCTAGATCATGGTAGGCAAACTAAGGCCCAGGGGCCGGATGCGGCCCAATCGCCTTCTCAATCCGGCCCGCGGATGGTCCGGGAATCAGTGTGTTTTTATATGAGTAGAATGTGTGCTTTTATTTAAAATGCATCTCTGGGTTATTTGTGGGCCATAGGAATTCGTTCTCCCCTCCTCAAAATATAGTCCGGCCCCCCACAAGGTCTGAGGAACAGTGGACCGGCCCCCTGCTGAAAAGGTTTGCTGACGCCTGGTCTCGATCCTCACTAGAAGAGGAAGGGAAGGTTTGTGCATCTTATTTGCAACCTGGAGACACACCTCCCATCCACACCACCTGCTGCTTTACACAGACAGACAGACAGACAGACAGACAGACAGACAGACAGACACACCCCAAGCAATCTCTGCATGTTTTTCCTCATCAGAAAGTAGCCCCTGCAAACCTCTGTCAGCCTGTTCCAGTGCTCCATGCTCACAGAAATCACCACCACTCACTTTGGATGAAATTTATGTCACCAGCAGTGACATCTGCAAATACTACCTTTTTTCAAGATCATCTCTTTCCAACTGTTAGAAGAATTTTAAGGTCATATATTTAAAAAATTAATGTTCATAACTTTATATATAAACCACATGTCCGAAACTCCACTAAAAAGGTCCTGAACAAATTGACCTCAAATATTTCTCTGCAAGGTCAAAGTGGGAAACCTCCCCATTGTCTTTTTCCTCACAAATCCTGTCCTCACAAATCCTGTCTCAAGGGCACTTTCAAGATATGAACAGGGTGTGAGCCTGTGACCTGTGACCTAGATTCAGGAATTAAGTAGTTATAATAACAAAAGAGTGGCCAAAACCCAGATAATGCAATCAGGTAATTTGCCAGATAGGAGATAAACAAAGCACTCAGATTTCTGTTGTAGACCGCCTTTTCTGTGATGTAGGTATGATGTTACTGGGGGTGGTCTTGGAATCCAGGGCGGGCAATTTAAAAATGTCTACATAAGGGCTTGTGTGCATGGCTCGGGGTTTTCCTCCTCTCCTGTGTGTGGGGGAGCACCCTGTTGCAACAGTTAATAAAGATCAGACTTACTAGCTGCTTTTCTTCACAATATTCTCTGGTTGGTCTCTGTTATTTTCTCCTACCGATAGAGAACTTACAAAAGGACTCTATAAAAGGAGCAGTTCTTTTTATTTATATCACAACTATAAGGTGGGGAAAATCACATGCACACTAAGGAATAGGGAGCCACTTTTCAGACTCTTGTGGATTAGGATGACATCAGGCTTTGGCAACTTGTTACAACTGGATCCATTGCCTGAATGATGATCGGTCTCCTAATCTTCCACTATTTTCTTTTTTAAAAATACGGTAGCTTAATTTACACCCAAAAGGCTTCCTCCAGACTCTTTATTTCAGCTGTGCTAATCCTCTTAAGGGACGCGGGTGGCGCTGTGGGTAAAACCTCAGTGCCTAGGACTTGCCGATCGCATGGTTGGCGGTTTGAATCCCCGCGGTGGGGTGAGCTCCCGTCTTTCGGTCCCAGCTCCTGCCCACCTAGCAGTTTGAAAGCACCCCCTAAGTGCAAGTAGATAAGTAGGTACTGCTTTATAGCGGGAAGGTAAACGGCGTTTCCGTGTGCGGCGCTGGTGCTGGCTCGCCAGTTGCAGCTTCGTCACGCTGGCCACGTGACCCGGAAGTGTCTCCGGACAGTGCTGGCCCCCGGCCTCTTAAGTGAGATGGGCGCACAACCCTAGAGTCGGACACGACTCTTGGAGAAGCCCCCATCCCCCAATGCTAATACACGGTGTGAAAGTTTGCTTTTGGCTGTTTGGGGGTCAGGTTGGATGAGGAGGAGTGTGTGGGATCACGGCTTGTTGGGTCACACAATTTAGTTTTGTATGCTTGCTTCTAAATTATGGTGATTTTCTTTGCATATTATTCATGATTATTTTACTGGGGTCTTCCAAGAGATTATTTAAGCTGTTTATAAAATTCCTTAACCAGCTGAAAGATGGTTAAGAAGGTGCCTGATGCTGTTAAAACTAAGCCTGTTGTCAGAGAAACGAACTAAACTTCATGCTTGAGAGACTGTTTTGCTTTTGTATTTCCATCACCCCCAACCTCTCTCCAATGTAAAGGCTTGCAGTGGAAACAGAGCCAAGACCATCGGTTGACAAGGCTCCCCCTCCAGCACAAGAGTGATTTTCTGCTTAGCCCATGATCTCAGGCGATACCAGGTGAAGCCACCTCCCCCCACCCCATCGCTAATCATTTACAGCCAAGGGGAATGGCCTGGGATTAACCTGCTGCTCAGTGATGTGGAATGAGAACCAGGAGGCTTGCTTGGATGCTTGGCAAGGCGCTCAGCTCCTCCAATGAGCTCATGATCACTTTCTCTTTCCCATCACTCCCAAGGCTCAGAGCTCATAAACAGCTCACTGAGCACTGGGCTGACGCAGCCAGTTCCTCGCCTAGCGCTCCTCCAGCATCCCTTCCGCACTGTGTATTTATAGCCCTATACGGCCTAGGACCCCCGTACCTACGGGACCGCCTCTCCTGGTATGCCCCACAGAGAAATTTACGGTCTTCAATTAAAAACATCTTGATGGCCCCAGGCCTCAACTAGAGCCAGGGCTTTTTCGGCTGTGGCTCCGATCCGGTGGAACACTCTGTCACAAGAGACCAAGGCTCTGCGGGACTTGACATCTTTCCGCAGGGCCTGCAAGACAGAGCTGTTCCACCAGGCTTTTGGCCAGGGCACAGCCTGACTCCCTCCCTTGGCAATCTTTGCGGAGCTCTGGCCCAATGGTTGCCAGTGGCTTGAATTAATTAATTTTATAATGAATGATTTTAGAGTGTTGTTTATGCTGTACTTTTGTACTGTTTTATTGTTGTTAGCCGCCCTGAGCCCAGCTTTGGCTGGGGAGGGCGGGATATAAATAAAAATTATTATTATTATTATTATTATTATTATTATTATTGCACTCTTATACCACTTTAGGACGCAGGTGGTGCTGTGAGTTAAACCACAGAGCCTAGGGCTTGCCGATCAGAAGGTCGGCGGTTCCGTTGCTCGGTCCCTGCTCCTGCCAACCTAGCAGTTCAAAAGCACATCAAAGTGCAAGTAGATAAATACTTCCAGCGGGAAGGTAAACGGCGTTTCCGTGCGCTGCTCTGGTTCTCCAGAAGAGGCTTAGTCATGCTGGCCACATGACCCAGAAGCTGTATGTCGGCTCCCTCGGCCAATAAAGCGAGATGAGCGCCGCAACCCCCAGAGTTGGCCACGACTGGACCTAATGGTCAGGGGTTCCTTTACCTTTACCACTTTAACGGCCATACTTTTTCACCCCTGCCAAGAGTCCTGAGAAATGTAGTTTGTGCAGGGTGCTGGGAGTTGCTAGGAGACCCTTAGCAAACCACATGCGCAAGCCACGTAACCCTAAAGGCAGGACATGAGGTGGTGCTCAGCTCTTTGCCATGCCAGGCGTCCTCAGTCTGAAAAATGCACCTCAAAATGGTTCTTACTTTGGGGGGGGGGAGACTGAGGAGATGGCTTTGAGAGAGGGAAACTACAGTTCCCAAGAGTCTTTGGGGAATGTTATGTGCTTTCAATGGATGGTGTGTATTGCAGCCACAATAGCCCCGGGCTGCTACTAGACAGGAGCTTGATATTCCAAATGGGCTGTTCAACAATTCCAAATGGGTAATTGGTGAGGTGTCTTTTTAACTTATTGGATTGTACAAGGGACAAGAAGGGCAATCAGGATTAAATAGCTGGAATGTGTGTCTACTTAGGACAATGATGCAGAGTAGACACTGCAACAAAACACCCCGCATGTGTGGGGAACCCCAATCCCACAATGAAGTCTCCCCGGGAGCCCCCCTAGAGCATTAGGCAGCTCCCCCCCTCCCAAAGGCAATGGCTGAAGAGAGAGGTTTCTTTTGCCTACTGATAAAAAACGTGTCTGGAACACAGGAGCCATTTCCTAGTCCATGGAGATTAGCAGTCATGACCTCGCACAGGTCAGAGGTTAAGACCTCTAAACCTCTGGCTCGCCAGCTCTATCACAGGCTAAACCTTCCCTCGCTTTTGCAAATCGCACATCAGGAAGTTTATTTTCCTGCAGTGTTCAAGTATTGTGAGTGAATAGCACCATCCTGCACAAAAAGGCAAAGCAGCTGTAGCCTAACCCTGGAAAACAAATACAAAAGGTCTGGTGTGTTTTTATAAACACACCCATGCAACAAAAAGGTCAGCAGTCTGGATGTTCCATAGCAACATAAGGGCAGCCTGCCGGATCAGTATCCTCTTCTCACAGGGGCCAAACAGATGCCCATCATGGGAACTCCGCAAACAGGATCCCAGCACAAGAGTCCTCTCCCCTCCTGTCCTTTCTAGAAACTGGTATTCAGAAGTATTGCTGCTTCCAGCTGTGGAGGCAGAGCACAGCCATCACAGCTAGTGAGCCCATCAATAGCCCTCTCCTCCATGAGTTTGTCAAATCCTCTTCTAAAGCTATCCAAGTTGGAGGCCATCACTACCTCCCGTGCAAGGGAGTTTCACAGGTTAACTATGCACTCTGTACAGAAGTACAGTGGTACCTCTGGTTGCGCACGGGATCCATTCTGGAGCTCCGGTCGGATCCCGAGGTGTGCGTATCCGGAGGTGCCGCTTCTGTGCACGCGCGCATGGCGAAACCTGGAAAAATACTTCCAGGTTTGCTGCATACATATTGAAGGATACGTAACCAGAGGTGAACGTAAGTAGAGGTACCATTGAACTGTGGACGCTCGGGTTGCGAATGCGATCCATGCGGGAGGCACATTTGCAACCCGCAGCGCCTGCAACGCACGCACGGGTTGAGATTCGGCACTTCTGCGCATGCACGAGCACCGAAACCCAAAGTAACCTGTTCCGGTACTTCCGGGTTTCGGCGCGTCCGTAACCTGAAAACGCGCAACCTGAAGCATCTGTAACCCGAGGTATGACTGTACTTTCTTTTATCCATCTTCAATCTTCCAACATTCAGCTTCAATGGACGTCCGCAAGTTCTAGTGTTATGAGTAGGGTTGGGCGATATCGGCTTCTCAACATCCTGATGTATCACCAGCTAAACATCACAATATAGTGATACATCGTGAAAAGCAGAGGGAGGAACATCCAGCATCAGCTCCAGCCCCACGAAGGAGGAAGCAACCAAGGCCCAACCACAATCTACCACTGGGTGAAGGCACCATTGTGCTCTGACCCTCAAACCATTCCTGGACGATGTATCAATACATCACCCAGCCTCGACTGCAGCTGCTCCGGTGCTGTTCTCCAGATTAGTATAAACAGGCACTTGTAGTTTTCCAGCTGTGATTATTTCTGTCGGGGGCTGGAACCAGGAAGCTGCCTTGTCAGGCTGTTGATCAGTCACAAGATAGCTTCAGGTTCTCTGCCCCTAACCTTCTCCAGCCTCTGGTGCCCTCCAGATGCTTTGTATTGCAACTCCCATCAGCTCCAGCCAGCATGGCTGCATGAAGCTAGGGATGATGGGAGCATGGCCACATGGGCTGGGGCTGATGGGAGTTGTAGTCCAAAACATCTGGAAGCCAACAGGGTGTGAAGGTAGTCACTGGGTCACCATTATAATCTGAAGGGGGTTTACTTTTTGGGAGGTCTGTGGATACTGCCTTGGGTAGATTGTTGGTTAGAGGCTCATACCTGTCAACAGTCCAGATTTGACCAGTGCACGCCAAAATCACGATTGGGTGTCCTGTTTTCGGTGCCGAGTTCTCACGCCAGTCAGCTGACTCCATGAGAGCTTGGCACCAAGAGACTCCCATGCAAAAGAAGGTGCCCATGGAGGTGGAGGGAGGAGCTGTTGATGGGGCACATTGGGGCCGCCTCCGCCAGGCCCAGACACCATGCCTCCTGCCCCACAATGCCCCCACCAGAGGAGAAGAAACTGACAAAGATGAGGATGATAACAGGGAAGCTGGAGGTGCTGGTCTGGCGCTGAGGGAGCTGCTGCTGGAAACAGAGACAGGGAGCTGGGGTGAGGAAGCCCCAGCTGGCTTGCATGGGAGCACAGCACTGAAAGCCACACATCTTGATTTTAATCAGTGGGTTGTTGGAAGGTACAGAGACATACAAACTCCTAACCCATTAATTTTAGATCCCAAGAACTTGTAGGTTTTACCTGCCACTTTTAAAAGCCGCTGGGGCAGCTATGGACATCTGAAGCATTTGCCCATTTAAGAAGAGCTACAATCTACAGGATTTACTGTGTGGTTCTGGGGCCAGCACCGATAGGCCAGCCTTACAACATGGAATTTATCCAACTGGGGAACAAACATTGGCAGCCTTTCGTGTGGAGGAGATATTTTGCAGCTGATAATGTAAGCGTCTGTTCTCCAGTCCCGTCCCCCCCACCAGACAGGCAACTTAAAAGCATAATGCTCAACAGCAAAGCAAACTGAATATTTTAATTAAGGGCTGGTTGAGTCCCTCCGTGCCAAATCATACTCAGCAGAAACTCACAAGGCCTTCGATGGGATCAAATCTCTCTTTGGATATTATTCAGAAGGTTTACTCCTAAATCTGCTGCTAAGCCCGGAGGGAAGAGGTTGAATTTTTTCACAGGGTCACAGAAACAAACTTTGATGCACATTCCTAGATAAGGAAACGGCAGCTCAGAGAGAGGGAATTGCCGGGTCAGCTTTAAAAAGTGTGCAAGAGAGCCAAACTAGGCAATGTCTTAGCTACTTAGCGGTACTGTTAAATGCAGAGGCTTTTTCATTCCCTTCAGAAGATGCCAGCATGGACCCAGGACCTCAGCATGGGGATCTGGGGGCTTTAACCCTTTCCCAGCTGGAGGTTTCCCCCAGTGCAAACTGCAGGCAGGAGGAGACCAGTCCAGATTGGGTCCAGATCAAGGGGAAAATCAACCTCCATGGTCTTAATCCATATTGTGCTTGCTCCTTGCAATCTGTGTAAAAAAAGGAAAACCATCCCTGCATGCAAGGGTACAGATCCATTGATCATCGTAACTTTGCAAAATATAGTGATACCTCTACTTTGGATGGCTTTAAAAGAGGATTAGACAAATTCATGGAAAATTAGGCTATCTGCATAAGGCCACAGTGGCTGTGCTTTTCCTCCAGAGTTGAGGCCTGAAGGTCAGATACTAGGAATTACAAGTGAGAAGAGCACTTCTCTTGCACTTGGGTCCTGCTTGTGGGCTTCCCATAACGGCATCTGGCTGGTTGTCAAGGACTGGATGGATGCAGAGGAATGGGGGGGAAGGCACCAGTTGGGGAACCCTCCCCCCCAGGGAAGAAGACTCAGAACCAGGGTACTGGTGGTGGGACTATGATGAGTGGTCAGAGAAGCCTGGAAGGAGGAGGTGGAGGAGGAGAAGGAGAAGGTGGAGGTGGTGTCGGAAGCTGAAAAGGTAACAGGGTTTAGTGAGCAGGAAGAGGCTATGGCAGAGAGAAGCCCAGAATCAGGGGCAGAAGAGGAGGCTGGGAAGGGGTGGGGCCAAGCAGCAGCAATGAGGCAGGTTGCTGAAGAAGTCAGGAGGTCTCCCCCTCCTGCTGCAACAAGCTCCCCTTCCTGCCTGGTCTCCCAGAACCAGAAGAGATATGAAGAGGGAGCCTCAGGTTGCTGGGGAAGGAACCAGGAAAGGAGCCTTAGAGAGCGGGGGAAAGGCAGGGTCCTTGCAACCGCCTCATTGGGACAAGACCTACTAGGAAGAGTTACTGTGATCATCAGGCCTGCACTTCTGGTTTCTTTGAATAAAGAGTAAACTTCATTCAGTATTTTTATTGCTGACCTACCCCTGACTCTGGTTCCTGATATTGGTCAATGTCAGAACAGGAGGCTGGATGCTAAATAGGCCCCCTCGGGCCACTGATCTGAAATTTTGGGCACATGTGCCTAAGGGGCTGACTTCTCCCCTCTGAGATCATGGACTCAGAATCAGGGGCATCATAAGTTTCACATGTGAACCCAGGAGGGTTCACACACTTGAATTTGTCAGTGTGTATGTATACCTACTCCAAGTCACTTCCAGATGACCTGCTTCTTGTGCCTTCATCCTCACTTGTTCGCATAGCGTTTGTGGGGAAATGACATGACATCTGCTGTTTAATGCACAACCATCCTGGTTTGTTTGCAGGGATGTTATATGTTATAGATTCAAGCACTTCCTGGAGTATTTCCCCATCACCTTCCTTACTCCAAAAAGCCAAAGTCTGGGGAGAAAGTGGGCTTGCTACACAACAGAGGGCGTATCAACACTTCCCTTCCTTTTGCTCTTTCCAGGCACAGCCAGTGCTTTAAAATTCTGTATCCGAGTGCCCCCCTTTTTTTTGCTCCAGAGCTTTCCCTGCAAAAACTCGATCTTTAGTGCTCCATTGGCACAAGCATCAGTCCATGGAAAACCCGAACTGACATTTGCTCTGACTGAACACTAAAGAGCAGGTTATACCAGGGAAAGCTCTGGGCAAAACCCCCCAAAACTTGGACATCGAGCTTTAAAGTGTGGACCTGTGCCTTGAAAGAGCGGGGCAAATAAGTGCAGAGCCAAATCCATGTCAATCGGCTTTTAACTTGGAGTGTTTCAGATCCTGCAGCCTCCTTCAGTGGGTGGGATGCCGTTTATGTATACAAAAGTTGTTAGCTTTCGTTTTGTTCTAGTTTTATATCGCTTTTCATTTTTGCAGTATACGTTAAGTCACTTTGAGCTTACTTTTTGTAAAAAGAACAACTAATAAGTGTCAGCAACGCCACCACAATTTGAATTTGCTAGTATGCAACTGAATGCCACCTGCAAAATAGTAGCAGACTGGAAGTCGTTTCCTTGGCTTTGCCTTTGATCTTAATTGCCTTTGTAATGTGCACCTGTCGGTCACCCACCCTGGACCTCCGGACTGGGATGGGCTATAAATCCAATCAATGCTACTGCAGAAAGGGATTTCAAAAGTGGAGACAGTGCTTTCTAATCTCTACAACACATCAAATGAGAATTCAAAGGTCTTCGGGGCTTTATTAAGAGTTTTGGGGTCCCAAAGCAGGGGCGGCAGCTGAGCTGCAGACCCTTTTCTCTCTGGGGCAAGGCAGACAGAAAGGAGCAGCAAGGAATCAGGGGAAAGAATGTCTAGTTTGACCACAAAGGTCTCTTTCAGCTCAGCAAACAATGACATCACTGTGTCAGAGGTTACAGCTAACCCCACCAAACACCCCCTCCTACAGCATCAAAGGGGCAAACTGGGGGAAGGGAGCGAGTGGATATTATCTGGAGAAGCCCCCAGGCCTGTAAAGAGACATTTCTGCCTTTCCTGGATCTCAAGCTGGCTCTTACTGGATCCCCTTTGAATTTGCACTTGGATTTTGCATTATTAGACTCAAATGTTTCCATGGAGACTCCTCCAGGGAGGAAGAACCGTACCTTGGAACTGGTTCCTGACTAGAGCAGTCAGGAAACGCAGCCACGGAGTTAGCCAAGAGTTGCAGAGGATGATGCTCTCTCTCTCTCTGCCCGCCCACCCTGCCTTGACTGCTACCACCAGCTCCTGCTCTGAGCACCATCTGAAAGGTGCCACAGGAAGCTGGGGAGAAGAACACCTTGGGAATATTGATTTGGTGCCTCTGATGGAGCCCTGCTTCCTCTCAGCAAGGCCTCTTATCTCCGGCCTTCAAGAGGGCTCTTTCAGGGAGCTATTTCTGCAGGAAGGACCCGGCATCTGTCTCTCTGCCAATCTTAGCAGCCGAGAGTCCTTCTCCCAGAGCAAGACAACTCTTCATACACACACACAGGATGCTCAATAAATGATAGCTGTCAAGTGGCTCATTACAGGGACTAACCTGAGCATAAAATGGAAGGGCTCATGGCATTAACACCCCAACAGTTGTGATTTCTGCACTGAAGAGGGTCGGACTAGTTGGAGTCCCTTCCAATTATGTGATCACAGGTTTGTATCCAGCACAGAGCAATCACGTCTACGTGTCTCCAGCTACCGGTCTGCTTCCAGCTCACTCATATATACTCTGGCTCTTGATCAAAGCAGCTAGGTGAGGAGGGTGGAGGAAAGGCCTACAGCTTGGAGAGCAACACCCCATCCCCTAGTTGTAGCTCTTGCTGAGAAAGTTCAGTAAGGACAGCATGAAACTCAGGGTCAAGGGTTTGAGCCCCACATTGGGCAAAAGATTCCTGTGTTGCAGGGGGTTGGACTAGATGACCACAGGGGTTCATTAATTCTACAATTCTATGCTTCTAACCCATCTCATTCTTTTGGGATGCCAATGAGGACACTTAAGTGGCCAGCTAAGGTTGTTGTCTTCCAAAGAAACTTGTCTGACTAGGTCAGCAATTTCAGTCAGCCAGACTGATCCCCCCCAAATTACAATCTTCCAAATGCCCTGGGGGGGGACAGAACATCCCATTTTCCCCCTCACAAGATCTCAGTAGTCATTTTGGGTGCTACAATCTCACACTGTGTCCCCCCCAACCCCCCCCCACAAATTTTCAGAGTGAGAGCAAGACGCAGGTCACGTGATTCACCCTGGCGCACGTGTTGGAAGCTGCATGTCCTGGTTTTGCATCGGGGAAAGTTGGAAGGTATGTTTCCAAGCAGTTTGGCTTTCAGCCTAACATGCAAACCAGCTTGCACACACATGTGCCTGCACACATGCTTTCACTCAAGGCATTTTAAAAGCAACAACTTTTCCCTGTGACAGCAAGGGGAAGGCGGGCTTCTGCAGCGACTGAAGGATCCTCCTTTGGTGATTTGCGCAATCTTGTTTCATGGCTTTCAGTTAATTTATCCCTGTTAGTTATAAAGTTTGGCTCCTTGTTCAGTCTTAAACTGGGGGAAGCTGACAAGCCACAGCTGCACAGTGTAACATACACACACCGCTCTTCCTTCTTAACATTCTGTGTTACTACATTTTTATTAGCCTTCTGCAGCTGATAAGAAGCAAGTTTATTAATAGCCTGATCTTCCACATAGAAAATCCAGCATGGGTTTATGGGCTGCTGATGACTACATTTCCCACTTCCTAAAGGGAGGCAGGATGCTGGGAAGAGAGGCATCACCGCCTGGGGCAAAGGGCCTGCTTCCGCTCAGGCAGCTCCTAATGCCACACAATCATTGCTTTTCTGCTATAAACTATAAGCAGAATCACCACTGAGTTCTCACCCCCCGGGTTGGGGGGCGGACAGAGTCCTCTATGCACCTGTTTGGGCCTCCCACCATGTTCCTCCATACACTGGGGGCACTGCAAGCAGGGATTGCTTCCTCCCCCTTCCGCCCGCCCAGTCCAAGGCTATTTTCCCAGAGGCATCTGGCTGGCCACTGCAAGAACATGCTGCACTAGATGGGCCCCCATTTGGACCTATCCAGCAGCCAGGCTCTTCTTCGTTTATTATGAATCCTAAAATGGAACCTCCACAGACAGAGACAGTCTACCTTACAATGCTGGAGAACAAGCGTGGGAGGAGGCCATGGCCCTGGGGGCTTCCCGTTTGGGGCATCTGTTTGGCCACTGTGAGAACAGGGTGCTGGATGGGCTCCCTTTGGCCTGATCCAGCAGCCAGGCTCTTATTATGTTCTTAATTGTTTTCAAAGCCACTGCTTTGATCATTTAATTATCAGTTTCCGGAAGCTATGTCTTCAGAGGGATAAAGAAGCAAGGGGCGGCTGAAATTCATACGGTGCCTGCCACGTTCACCAGTTCTCCCCTTGCAGAAGCGGCAACTTTAGTCATGCATACACAGCCATAGCAGAAGCCAGAGACTTCAGTTGTTTGGTTCCTGAAGCTTTTCTTTACCTGGTCACAACCCCAAACACCATTTTCGTGTAACACTGCTGGGTTTCCAGAACAGTTTCGGAGCATAAATATAAAAAGAAGGACAGAGGGGAAGAGAGTTGCCCTTATACAAATACGTGGTGTTAGTTTTCAACATGTTCAGCTGCTTTGAGTTCGTTCATTTACAAATTCATAGCTGCTAGGAATCCAAGGAGTGTGTTTGTTGTGTTTCTATCCTGGGAGGTTATTTTGCAGATCATTTCCCCTAATGCCCCACGAGAAGGCTGTGAATCCCATACTGGGCGGTTAGAGTAGATGAGCCTTGGGCTCCCTTCCAACTCCACAATTCTATGACATAAGACCACTCTGTAGCAGCCTGCATGGGGTTCTGCACTAAAGACCAAGGGGACCTGACACCTCTGTGCCCAGGCCTGCAGCTTTAGCAAGGATCTGACTTCATATGGCAAGCGGAGGAGACTTTTCCCCTCCCTCCAGAGTTCAGCAGGATATGTTTTCTTTCCCATCAGCGCTTCCTGCCCTGGGCTATAAACCAAATATAGGCCATTAAAAAACCCAGAGTGTTTAGCCTTCCACTTTCCCTCACATTGTCTTGCATCGTTTATGTGGGGGGAAATCATGACCCTATACATCAAGGCCATTGTATATCCATCATCACCACAGGATCTGTATTCCCACTTTATCTCTCAGTGCTATTACTATGAGTAACAAGTATTCTTCTGGAGAAAGGCATTTGTCGCAAGGCTAACATTTCCTGTGCCCTGCCCTTGCACAGAAAACCAGTGTAATCTTTTGGCAACAGCCAGGACAATTTTACAGGCCATGCTGGATCAGGCCCTCGAGAGCATTTGCATAGTTTGCATTTTTAAACCAGAAGCAGGCAGGTGGTGCTGGACCTCTAAGTGGTGAGGTGGAGGGGGTTGCACCAAAGGGGCTTGCTAGGAGGAGATCAACATTTCTACAGTGTACTCTTTGCACTGAGTGGCTAAGGCTGATGGGAGAAATGGCCTTTTCAGTGGTGGCTCCACACTTATGGAATGCTCTCTGCAGGGAGGCCTGCCTGGCACCAACACCATCTATTTTAAGGCACCAGCCAATTGCTTGTATTTTTACCCAGGCCTTCAGCCCTTAAGGAGGTAAATTGCATAGGGGAGATAGGGAAAGAGCTGACTCCCCTTCCCCTGTTGCTGTGGCTCTGGTGGAATCTAGACACATATAAAAAAACACTGTGAAAATGCTTTTTTAAAAAAGTTTCGAAAAATATATTGAATTTTTGTAGTGACACTTAAACCATTATATTTGAGAACATTCCACTAACACCCCCTGCCCCATATATGAAATATGCAACATCCTGGCTATTTTACTCTCTAGCCAACCACTTCTGCCACCCAGCACATTGCCATTTCTTCATCTAACCATGCTCCGTGAAAACACTGACTCAACACAAAGTTTTTACTGAACGTACAGAACCCTCCTTGCACCTTATCTGCAGCTGTTTTTTCACTTTAATATTCGGTTAGGTTCCTCCTAAACTGGTTCTTACCAGTTCCGTGGTCAGAGGCCGGACTCTTGTGTCCTCACCGCTAACACGTCTTGCAGAATCTCTAACTCTCCCACCCCTCCGCCCTGTTAGAATTCCTGCTCCATGATTGCAGTCATGGGGTTTTTGTCTATTATATGACAGTATATGCTTTGACTCCAGAGAGTGGGAAGTGACAGAGATAGGATGTTTGTGCTACTGTGTTCCGTGAAGTGGGACTATTGTCCTTTGTTCTTTTTCTCTTTGCGGTCTGATGCTAGAGAGAGAGGGAGCCATGTTGCAGTGCTCCGTGTGTGTTTATATGTAAATAAAGTAGATTAGCCAAAATGCTGAGTTGCTGAGGTCTGTTATGCAAGCTGAGCAAACTCTGCAGATCCCTAAGTGTGCCAATGTCTGTTGGCATCAGTCGCTGTGATGTTCGGGCTGAAGAAAGCTTATGAAGCTCCTGAACGAACAACCAGGAGAGAAAGAACATGCCAGTTGGGCATGTGTCTATGCCGGGGTCCTACTCAAGCATAGGACGAGCTCCTGACACGCCCACCCCACCCCACCACTTACTTGGTGGGCTGGGGCTGCAGTCCTGGGGGTTGCACTTCTGCGTGTTCTCCAGCCACGGTTCGTGATCGCAAAGACTGCTGTCTTCTTCCACCTCCCCAGTCTTGGTGTTCATGCATTTCACCTGCCTCTTCTGGATGCCTCCCCCACACATGGCCGTGCACTAAAGAGATCAAAAAGGACTTCAGACCACCCAGCCACAGCCTGCCCTGGAACACCCCAAGGAAGGGGTGTTCATCATCAAAAGTGTTCTGGATTCCTTCCCATCAGGGATTCAGAAGAAGGACTCCTGGCTTACCTGCCCCCAGGATCCCACTGTCCACTTGGTGCAGGGGTGGACGTTGCAAGGCCTGGTGTTGTTTGGGCGGAGGGCTTCGTCGCACCGTCCAAATTCCGGGCAGGTCACCAGGCGTTCTTGCTCCCCTCCTCCACACAGCTCAGAGCACTAGCAGGAAACAGGCAGGTATCAGCTGAGGAGGAAGCACTGCCGACCCACTACACTGGACGCAGGCAGGTGCTTGGGCAGGAGCTAGTTCTGAGCCAAGGAGCAAGCATGGCAGTCAAAACAGGAGTGGGAAGCCACACAGTAACCTCCATGGGCTTGTCTGCTTATTGGGCTTCCCGTGGAGTAAGGAGGTCCATTCTGGGCTGGGGCAGCACATTGTAGTGGCCCCCAGATGTTGAACTCCAACTCCCAACCAGCCCCAGTTGACAGGGATGCTGGGAGCTGCAGTCCAATAGTATCTGGAGGGGGTCATGCTGGCTACCCCTGGTTTAAGGCACATCACTGGAGCTTCCAAGTCTTTGGGGAAAGGATGTATTTGCTAAAGCAGATCAGATCTCAGGCAGCATCACCTGGCAGAAGACATTCCTATTAAACCGAAATGGCACAGTAGAAAAACTACAATTCCAAGTGTCAATTGTGACCCATAAAGTCCTATACAGCTTAGGTCCAAGTTATGTGAAGGACCGTCTTCTCCCATGCAAACCTGCCTGCGCTCTGAGATCTTCGAGGGAGGCCCTTCTCTCAGTCCCACCACCCTGACAGACAGGAGAGGGCCTTCTTGGTGGCTGCTCCCAGGCTTTGGAACTCTCTCCCTAGAGAAGCCAGACAGGCTCCCTCCTTGCTGTCCTTCCATCATCTAGCGAATACTATTTTATTCCAACAGGCTTTTACCAACAACTGGTTGTTGTTTTTTAAGGAAAAGGCTTTTACGAGAGCTGTGCTGTTTGTTTGTTTTTTAAATCTGTATTTTAACAGATTTGTTTTTTATATTGTTTTTAATTCTGCTACTTTTCAACAATTGTTTTTAGTTTTTTCGCATTTGATTTGTGTTGTTTTGATTTGTGGAAGCCACCTTGAGTCCCCATTGGGCGAAAAGGTGGGCTATACTGTACATAGTTAATAACTACAACAACTACAAGGGAGGGTGGTGGTGGTGGTGTCATTCATTGCCTTTAGAATTTACATTTCCCATTCAGCACGATGGTAAAAATGAATGGATGCTACAGAGGGCGGAGATCCAAGCCACACATCATCATCATCACCATCATCATCATTGCAGTCTACTCAAATCTGGGGTAAGGAAGCAGCAAGAAAAATTGGAGCAAGACACCCACACCTCACCCCACCACAAGGGAGCTCTGGGTTGGGCTCACAGCTTCCTCCCCTCTCTGCTTGCTCCCTGCCCCCGACTCACCTCTCTCCAGGTAGAGGTGTACCAGCCAAGGCACAGCTTGTTGTTGCAGGGCATCTGGGTGAGGGGCTTGTACAGCACAGCCTGGCAGTGGAAGGGGCGGAGGGGCCGCTGGTCCCTGCTGTCGACGCAGTGGGTGTCCCGGACTTTCACACCGCCTCCACAGGTCCTGGAGCACTGGGTGCCAAATAGTGCAAAGAGAAGCCGGCTGAGAGCTGGCCACTGTCCGTTTGGGGGTGGAGGGATATTGGGAAGCAGACTGGCTGCTCTCAAAAGGAGCCTGTTTTGGTTCCTACCTATTCAATTCCCTGCTGTCCCCACCTCATGAGTTCTAAGAAATGTCCCCCTGCCCCACTTTATGCTCACAACCACCCTGCAAGGTAGGCCAGCCTGAGAGAAAGGGGGTGGCCTATGGAGGATAAGACTATCCGTGGTAATTGGCCGCCAGGGCCGGCGCTATCCTAAGGCATTCTGAGGCAGTTGCCTCAATGGCACACTGGTGGAAAGTGAACAGGGGCAGCAGGCTTAGACCTGCCTCCATGCCTCTTCCCTTAAAGTAAAGGTAAAGGGACCGCTGACCATTAGGTCCAGTCGTGGCCGACTCTTGGGTTGCGGCGCTCATCTCGCTTTACTGGCCGAGGGAGCCCACGTTTGTCCTCAGATAGTTTTTCTGGGTCATGTGGCCAGCATGACTAAGCCGCTTCTGGCGAACCAGAGCACAGAAATGCTGTTTACCTTCCCGCCGGAGTGGTACCTATTTATCTACTTGCACTTTGACGTGCTTTCGAACTGCTAGGTAGGCAGGAGCCTCTTCCCTTACCCACTGTTAAATTGCAAAGATCTGAGGCTTTTTCTCCAGTTGGAGTCACTGCATTTTGGGGTTGGAACAGACTTTGGAAGTCGTCGAGTGCAGCCTGCTGCTACGCAACACAGAGCAAATACTTTAAAAAATGATCAAGAGGGGTGTGTGAAGACGAGCCCCAGAGGCCTCCTAGGCAAAGGGTATTGCCTGAGGTGAGTTTTGCCTACTTTGCTCCAGTTCCCGACGCGCCAGCTAGAACACGGCCTCAAGTAGCACCTCCGGGCAGGGATGGGCTTCCGGGCAGGGCTGCAGTCTTGCTCCTGCCCTGTGCTGCAGCGCACTGTTCTCCAAATGGCGCCCAGGCCGCATGTGGTGGAGCACTGGAAGAAAGAGGAAGCCCTGTTAGCACCCAGGCCTGCTCAGTCCCCGCTAATTTGATGGAGCTGGGTTTTCACCTCCTGCCTCTCCAAGCAGGGGTAGGGAACCTCAGGTCCTCCCAAATGTAGCCTTCCAGTCCTCTCTGCCTGGCCCTCCTGACTCTCCCCAAGCCACACCCCTCCTGGTCTTGCTCCACACCCTCCTTGAGTATTTTGCCCTAGCTGGAGCTCCAGGGATGCTTCTTGCTGGTCTGGATAAAGAGGAGGGTGAGAATGTGTGGGGAAGCTAGCCTACAGAGGTTTTAAAAATCCATACTTGTTGCTCCTCCCACTTTTGCCTCTTGCCCCGCCCACTACCAGCATGTGGCCCCTGGAAAGCAACCTTTAAGTTGAACAAGATTGTCCAGCCCCTCTACTCTGGCCCATCCCCATCTGCCACTGCCTTCTCATACCGCCTGCTGGAGCCTCTGGACCAGAGTCCCAACAGGCAAAGAGGTCACATGGTCTGAAAAGACAACCTTGGAGCCAAGACAGGGTCTTCTCTGCACCCGCAACCCCTCTCCATTCCACCTCCTCTAGACCAGGTGTAGCCAACAAGGTGTATACCCTCCGACAGTTCTCTGGTGAAAATAGGGACACCCTATTCCATACCCTCCAACATTTCTCCAATCAAAATAGAGATGTCCCCTCCAACATTTCTCCGGTGGAAAGAGGGACATCCTAAAGAAAAGACAGACATTCCAGGATCAAATCAGAAACCAGGACAGCTTCTGTAAATCTGGTACAGTCTCTGGAAAATAGGGAAGAAGACGAAGAAGAAGAAGAAGAAGAAGAAGAAGAAGAAGAAGAAGAAGAAGAAGAAGAAGAAGAGTAGTAGTAGTAGTAGTTTGAACTTAATATCCCACCTTTCACTCCCCTTAAGGAGTCTCAAAGCAGCTAACAATCTCCTTTCCCTTCCTCCCCCACAACAAACACTCTGTGAGGTGAGTGGGGCTGAGAGACTTCAGAGAAGTGTGACTAGCCTAAGGTCACCCAGCAACTGCGTGTGAAGGAGCAGGGAAGTGAACCCGGTTCACCAGATTATGAGTCCACCGCTCTTAACCACTACACCACGCTGGCTCTCTGGGACACTTGGAGGGTCTGTAGGTGCCATCCAGAGGGGGTTGGACTACAGCTCCAGATCTGAGAGTCCTGCACTGGCTGCCGGTGAGCTACTGTGTCCAATTCAAGGCCTTGGTGCTAGTATACAGAGCCCTAAAAGACCT